>NC_133896.1:158152149-158467676 GCF_964199755.1 Larus michahellis
TACACCTCAGTGGCTGGATCTACAGCACAGGCTGCCTCATGGTTTCTATCTAATACATTCTTTCCAGTTGTCTGTAACACAGGCAAATTCTAATCATCCAGATCAGGCTTTTCCATGTCAAGGATGTCTCAAGCTGGGTGATTTACCCATCTCATTTTCAGTGCGCTGTGATTCAGGCACCTACCAGGCAGAAGTTACACAGCGATATGCTTGTTCAGTCCTGGTGAAAGAAAACTGTCCTACAACTGAGGTCTTGTAAGAGCTGTGAGGTTTGGAGAGGGGGTAGAGCAGGGACACCTGCCAAGGGGAAGCAAAAGGCCAATGCACCCTGCCTGGCATGAGCAACCAACTCTGCCCAGCTGAAGACCCAGGGAACCGAAGCTTGGTTGGCCCCAACCACAGGCTGCCTCATCAGCCTCCTCTGTGCTGATCACAAAACCAACAGAAAACTACTCACTGTCACTGTCGAGCTAGTTTTTCATCAGGTCATCAAGCTCAATTGCCTTGGGGAAGGGTCAGGCACAAGTCAGTGTCAGCACAAAGAAAGGGGTGGGAAAAGGAGAGGGAGAAAGGGGTGGAACAGCAACCCTACAGAAAAAAAGAAGCAGAACAACTCTTGATTTGAAGTGCAGGGCAATTTCCCTTGATTAGGTCATCTAGGTTGTGGACTAATCTGTGGGGTGAAGAGGAAGAACCTAGTCTGTGTAAATACAAATACGTAGACAGAGCAGTGGCAACGTGATGAATAGCTCTTTCAGGCTTTGTAGCCTGAAAGAGAGCGCCTTGAGAGTGAGCTGTAGTTAGGGCTGTCTGGAAGATGATGAGTGCAAATGTTTCTGTTTAATGAGCATGCACGCTCATTTGCTCATTTAGAAGAAAGAAGTCATAAAGGAAGGCAATAAGCCGAAACAAAACCAGAAATTGCCGTGCTTCACAAACATCGACCTGTTCATAGCTTTTGCAGTGACCTCATGCCTTGCAAAGAGGTGCAACAAATGGCACTGGAGTGCCAGCACGTTTTGAGGATGAGGAATAAGCCTCCCTTATTGCCCTTCTCGTTTGTTTGTAAGGCCTTGTCTAGGATTCCCTAGATAACTGAGGTACATGACCCTATTTTACGTATTTGTCTGTGTTTAAAAAGCAGCGTGCTTCTTTCAGCAGCTGGTACCTCCTTTATCATTACGAACAGTCCCATCGAGGTCCCCTGTAGTGTCTCCAGAAAGCACTGATCTGGTCGTGGAGGCTCACCATCCCAGAAGACAGAGACACTGCCAGAGGAGGAAAAAGAGAGAAAGGTTGAGGTGGTGAACACTAAGGCCACAGTGACACGTTGGGGACAGCAGTTAGTAGCTGGTATGACATACACCTTCAGCCACTTGCTCAATGTGTCTCCAAAAGAAGATCAGCTCAGCAAAAATCAACCCTGTTCTGTGACAAACATTTCACCTCATGTGAACTTACAAAATACTCTTAGCCTGGAGACCAACTGGGGCCCACAGGCAGGACAATGTATATAAATACCTAGGGAAGGCTGGCAAGGAAACAAATGAACAGGCTCTAATTTTCTCCTACAAAATTGGGCAGCTTTCATGCTGTGAGAGACTAGAAAGGTTGAGTTACCCTGACGCCAGTACAGTCTTTATTGGCTCAGGTTTTTGGCTGTCATACAAGCTGACATTCCCATTCTTGAGGGGGTTTTACTGTAGCATGGAAATTGGTAGGAAACTTCAATGCATTGTCTGCCTCCATAAGCTAGCCCAACTTTCTGAATTCCAAAACATCTGGAGACCAACCACGGTGATCATGTCGCCACACTGTCAGGAAGGCTAATGAACAACTTCGCTGTAATTAAATGGTGTCCTCAGATGCTCTAAAATGAAAAACAAACTAACCCCAGACGACGTGTCCAGCCTGCACACGTGTGCTATCCAGGCAGTGAAGTATTTCATATTCCTTCCTATCAAGCAACTTTTAACATTCTTCATGCCCATACTTACTACGGTGGAGATGATCGGCGGAATTGTCTTGCAACAGGCCTAAGCATCTGAGGGCTAGAGAGCAAATTACAGGCTCTTAATGTTTTCCCAAATATTTTCACATATGCTCTGTTATTATCTGTATTGCATTACAGACTATCATGAGCCATTTGACTTTAACAACAGGCGACTTAAATTGTATGCTGTAGGTTGGAGCGCATTCATACAAGGAGATGCCGGCAGTAATAACCAAACGCACTGCACCGTGCCTAGGGAACATGTTCTCCTGAGGTCAGGGGAAGCTCAGACTGCTGAGGACAACCCCGAGCCTTTAAGGGCTTACCTCAGGAGCCCTTCTGCATACCTGGAACCTGTCCATGTCAACATTTTCCTAAATTCTCCCAAAAATCTGAAAAAACACACAGTGCTCTTCCATCTTATTGCATCCGATCAGTATGGACAGACTACTACGGAACAGAGGTGATCCTTTAAATGGTGAATAGAAGGTTCGTAGCAGCGGGATAATGCACATCCCTGGCTGAGTCAGAGCCGTTAGCTGTGGTACCACATCCAAATGAGTATTGGGCCAGATGGATTTGTCGTCCCATTTAGCTAGGCTAGGGTTAACGTACAAAAGTAATACATTGCCATCAATGAAAGCTGGCTGGTGACGCTTTCAGGAGAGTCCCCCGTCTGACTGACCACTGCGAGCTGGAAAGGCACAGACTCAAAAATGCAGGGATGTGGGTATCGGTTTCAAGCAACTGTGGAAAACATCTGTGAAGGGAGCAGTGTTCTCTTTTTGTAGTGCATGTTATTTATTAACAAAACCTAAAATCCCTGTTGCATTTTCATCCTATTATTGAAAGTGTTTTCTGTCCTAATTTCTCTACATCACTGTTAGAAACTATTGATACCTGTTTTGAACACCAGAAAGAGCTACATTTCAGTACTACATAAAAATAACTCAAGTACAGCAGAATCTTTGTAAAATACAGAAATAATTTTTTAAAGTGCTTTAACTGCTATGATTTGGTAGCAGAAGCACTGCCGTAAATCAATAATCATACTTAAGCTTTTAGGTATTTCTTTATTATGTGGACAGTAAGTAAACCAATGCATAAGGTGAGAGTACATACACTGAGGATCCCTTTACTGCTTCAGATCTTTATGGTCTAAACTCTTTGATACAAAATTCTCCTTTTCTCTTTCTGAAATGGTGCCTGCCGCTTCAAAAGGGTGTAACTTACATTGCACATGGGAAACTGCAAACAGTACCCACGCAAAGAGAATGTCTGTTCTTTTTACACTTTCATACCAGGTACACAGAAGAAACCTATTTGCTTTGCCGCCGCCCCCCCCCCCCCGTCTTTCACATAGCCTTGAATCACAGTATTATTTTGGAGTCTCTTGTTAGAAATTTTTTTTTTTTTTTTCAAATAATTTAACATCCTCCCTCTTTGGGTATTTCCAGTACTTTAATATCTGGTGAGTATCTGATTCTGAACTGAAATTATGTGTCACCAGCACAGCTGCAAAACCACAAATCCGGGCAATAAAAGCAGAAGAAGCAAAGTTAACTGGGCATGGCTTAAAAACCCCCAGCCTGCTACAGAGCTATTCCTTTTTAGCAAGTAAGCAAAAATCAAGGCACCTCATAAATGTGAAACCTAGACTGGCTAAGGAAATTCTGACAGTTTCAATATGAGACATGCAAATGTGTGCATGTGTGTTCATTTATTATGAAAAGTGCTGCTATCTGAATGCTTTTGTGTGGGGAGGGAGAGGAAATTGATAACCGGTAAATTCTCTTAAAAACAGTCTTAAAGAGTTGTTTCCCCTCTAGTTGGCCTGCACGTGATCCCTCTCCTTGCCCAAAATTTGTAAGGTGTTTAAGTTCAATTAAAATATTTGTCTGTAGCTGTTTGGCCTGAAGAAGACTGATGCAAAACCGATAGTCCAGATCTCTGGGTAACTCAAATGATTGCAATTCTGCCACCTGAACTGGAATTAAACTGAATTACAGCAGCCGGGCGGCTGACGGCGAAAGCGGGTAGACCTGCCACTTGGAAAATAATCCCCGATTCCTCCAGAAAACCCACCTCTCACCGAGGCGAAACGTGTTTGTCACCTCGGAGCAACTTTGTGCCTCTCCGCTCGCCCCCCGGGAGGGGAGCGGGAGAAGCTGGATTCCCGCTTGGCCTCCGCGGGCTCCGGAGCTGCTGTTATCTCCGCCTGGAAAGGCTTGGGCAGCCTGGGGCGCATCAGCATCCATTCCCCCGAAGGCTCAGTGTGGCAGAGCCCCGGCGGGAGGCGGCTTCTCGGTGGCCGGCCAGCAGCCACCCCGCCGGGGCGAGGGCGGGGGGGATTCCCGGGACACACCGCCCCGCTCCTCCGGGGCAGGACGGAGGCGGAGGACCGGAGGGGAGGTGGGGCGTGATGCGCTGAGCTCCGCCCGCCTCCCCTCCCCCCGGGGCCGGCGGGGGCGGGAGAGGGGCCGGGCTGGGAGGAGGAGGAGGAGCCGGGGCCGGATCCGGATCGCGGCGGCGGCTCCGGCGGCGCCCCCGAAGTTTGTGCTGTCGGCGGAGGGCGGCCCTCCTCCTTCGGCCCTCGTCCCGCCGCTTCCGAGGCTCCGCCGCGCCGGGCGGAGGGGGCCGGCGGGAGGGAGGGACGGACCGACCCACCGACCGACCCGGCCACCGGCGGGACGGGCCCGGGCCGCGATGAAGAAGCCGGACGGGAAGGTGGTGCTGCTGGGGGACATGAACGTGGGCAAGACCTCCCTGCTGCACCGCTACATGGAGAAGCGCTTCCAAGAGACGGTCAGCACCGTCGGCGGCGCCTTCTACCTCAAGCAGTGGGGACCGTACAACATCTCCATCTGGGACACGGCAGGTGAGACCCCCGGAGAGGGGCCGGCAGGAGCAGGGTGGAGGGGGGTGGTCCGGCCCCGCCGGTTCCCGGTGTGTCCCGGCCTCCCCGACACTTGGCGGGGTGTTTGCCGGCGGGCTGCGCCTCTCCTCCGCCGCCCGCGGTGCGGTCACAGCGCCTGTGTTCGTCTTTTCCCTCGTTTTGGCTCGTCCCGACTCGGAGAGCCGTGGGTGGGGGAAAGGCTGCGGTCGGGAGACCTCGCTGGGGACACCTTCGCCTTTCCGAGGCCCCGGGCGCGGGAGACGGAGAGAACCCCGCTCTGCCCCCGCCGGGGGGGCCGGGATGGGGAAGCCCTCCCCGGGTGCCTGACCCTTCGCGCGTTCTTTCGGTTCTGCTGTGCAGTCAGTCGCTTAAAACAAATGGTTTGGCAGGAGAACAAAGTCTGGGAAGAAACGCAGCTTTGACCGGCCAAAAGGGGCCTTACAACTGCTAATCCCCGGTATTTTGGGACCCGCTGCAAAGCGTGGATGTACAGAGAAGATCGCGATGCCTGTTCTTGCTCTCTTTTGCCCGAGTAGATGGCTAGCGACCGCAAATCCAGGCGGGAGTTAGGGAGGTTACAGCTTCTGTTCGTTGCCTCTTGCCTTGCGCTTTTGGATGTCTAATTGGTATCAGCTGGTGTCAGACTTCCAAAGGCACACAGCTCATGAACCACTCGGATGTGGCTTGGTCTTTCACCGCAGCGATAAGAGCCTGCACATAAGGATTTAATGCGCAGGGAGCACGAGCTGCAGGCGGGTTCTGTCTGGGATAGCAGCAAGGGGTTGCCCGGACAGCCGGGTTGTGGCAGGCAGCATCTCTGGGATGCAGGAGGGAGTGCAAGGTTGTGGTTTGGAGTCCTGGGGTGGAGGAGCTTGGGAAGGCATGGACTGGAGAAGCAGTTTGTGGCCTTGGTTATATGAATATCTTGCTCTTGGTTATTAGGGCAGGAAGCTCCCCTCTGTCACATAGAGGGCATGACTGCCCTGAAAAATGAGGTCCGTGAATGTTGTCGCCTGTTAAGTTAGTTTGTCGTGGGAGAAATATCTCGTTCAATATTTTCATTTTCCCATTTACCTGAATTCTGTTAAAGTTCATTAGTGGCAATATGAAGAATGCGGATTATGTATTCTTGTGAAATTTGGGGAGCTGAAGCATCGTGCAATATTCCAGTTTCCCCTTGGTGACGTTTGGGAGGGAAGTTCATTTGCTATGTCACTTCATGTCACAATCTAGTCCAAAATAGCTTTTCCTGTGTCAGGAATAGAGAAGGAGGAAGGGGGAATGAAACTGCCGAAAAGTTATGCAGAAACACTTTTAGGAGGGGGGGAGGAGATGTTTAAGAGCTTTTATTTCTTGCATTTCTTAACCTATTGCTATGATGAAAGCTCTCTACCGGTAGCTCTGTTTTAAATATACTTTCTGTGTTCTTTACAGATTTTCTTATTTTTTTAAAAAAATCTAATTCAGTTTTAGAACTGACATGTTTTACTGTGGAGAGTCTCCTGTGGGCAGTTCCTGCTTGTTTCTAGTACTCCAGACCCATGTGCGTGATTAGCAGTGGGCTTTATTTTAACAGAAGAATTATCTTGCTGAGATTGTTCTTTAGTAATTTCCCATATGCCCTTCTGCCTTTTTTTTTTTTTTTTTAAATCGTATACTGTAAAATAAGTCCCTCCCGGGCTTTGTCTTCTGGTTTTAGGGGCCTTTTTCCAGTCGTTTATTGCGGTATTTTATTCAGTGTTAGTTGAGGATTTGGGTTCTAGCTCTATGTGGGATCTGGAAAGCTCTAGAGGTGGTTCTCTATGTGCCAGGCCATAACCTGTCTCAGGGCAACACAAGCCTTGGGAGCTCATCACCTTCTTAGCAGCCGGAGTCCCTCTGCACCCTGGAGCCGGGCCACTGCCCCGATGCTGCCATCTGCGTAGCACCACAGCAGAAGCTCCCGCTGCTTCCCGAGCCTCAGCAGGACTTCTGCGTCAGAATTGCTGAAGCCATGTTTGCAGAGCGCTATGTGAAAAGTGTTGTTGTACTGTACTGATGGCAGCGGAGTGCATCTTCCTCATTCTTCTCTGTTGTTGGCGTTCGCATAGAGCCCAGTGTCCCCTCTCTTGCGTTTCAGAGGCAGGTCCGGACTCTCGCACCGTCTCCCTGTTGGCTTGCGCTCCCTCAGAACGATAGAAGTTGCCAAGTCTGGTGAGGCCTGTGGGCTCTGGTTTATTAACAGCTTTTGTTAATCTTCTAAGAAATAGCAGCTCCCAGGGCACACATATGCTTTCTCCTGTCCTGATGAAGAAGGAAGAGACCCTGTGGACACTGCAACTCTGTTGATGTTAAATCAACAGGGGGATTCAAAAGCCTGCATTTTTTTAATTATTATTTTTATTTTCTGTGGATCTTATGCTTTTGCTGTGCACAACCTATCTGCAGTCCTTGGTCTGTGGCTCTTATCTCTCTATGGTGTCACTGTCTTATCTCTACCAGGTGGGTACCAAGTAAACTTGGAATTTTTTGTAGTAAGGCAGAGTTTAAAATTTATCTCTTTTGTCTGTTTATTAACCTGACATTTCTTACTACTGAATGCCTGGGAAGCAGTTACGAGGTCATCAAATACAGATAGGTTGTTTTCTCTAACTCTGTGTGTGTGTATATATAGGGGAATTCAGAAAGAAAGGATCATCAGATTAAAAATTCTTTAGCACAGCAACATGACAAAAGTACGGTTCAATGTTTGTACTCATCTTACCTACCTAAATACTGCCTGTGGGCTCAAGTTGTCTGTCTTAATGCCCCAACAGTACTTTACACAATGTACAATGTAGAAATACGGAAAATCCAGCCTAGACAATGGGGGGATTCTTGGCTATAACTAGTACGCTAGTTCAGTACTCTAGTAAAATACACAATTATACAAGGTTAACTGGAAGACATGTTCTTTTTAAATTTTCTTAGTTCATGTTATGTTTAGTATGTGAACGTATATTTATTTTTGTTGTTGCTTACCAGCATTATTTTGGGGACTGTTACCTCCATAGGAGTCCCCTATATTTTACTTTCAGTTCAATCTGGATGGTTATTTGTTATTCTGGTATGGGTTAGGCAGCTGGCTGTAACGATGTAAACCTTGATAGACTGAAGCTTCGTTCCTGTAACACAGCGTTTTATTTTTACAAGATTAGACTTCAGTGATTGATGGGTTTATCTGCAGTAGCGATGATGGATCAAAAGTTAAGTATATGTGGGTATTAGTACTATATCAGTTTAATTGCCAGTCTTCTGAATTATTTAAAATATCTGTCATTTTCACTCATTGCTCTGTTGATCTTGCACTACTTCTCACTCTGTTATTCAGAAAAATCTCACTTTTTTTTTTTCCCTCCAGGAAGAATTCAATTTACTTGCCAAATTGCTTAAAATGTATGTTTCTGTGTTTTGTATCACTTTGTAAATCACAGAAGTGCACACCTGACCTGCTCTTCCAAGTTAGGTCTGAAATGCAGGTTGGTTATTCTTGAGAGGACTCCTCTCTTGGCTGTACCTTCACAGCCCTCCTTATCTTGGAAAAATCAGCTACTTAGTCTAGTCTAAATCTTTCATGTTCTTATCCGCAAGTCTTGTAAAACGGGTGTGCAGAAGTTGTCAAGACTTGATTATATTTTATGTAAATACTCACAGTAAATAATTCAACATTTCCAGTTTTTCAATCTGATCATTATGAGAGATAAGTTATTTGGAAATTGCATTCAACTCAAGGAAACAAATAGGCAACAGATGGAAGAATATTTGGAAGAAGTATCGTATGCTTGCCATGCTTTTATGCTCTTTTTTTTTGCTAGCCATCTGCTTTTGACTGTTTCTCCATTGTCACTGGCTTGCATCTTGGATAAATGGTCTTGCCTCTGACCCAACGTGGCTGCTGTTGTATTCTTAGTGCAGAGAATTATTTATTTACTCCTTAGGATCTGATGCTACAAACTATATTTGCTTGTTTTCTGTTAGGGTCAGCTTCTTCAAAGGAATTTAAAAAAAATGCATGAACTATACAAAAAAGGGAGCAACTAAATTTTTAGCACGTTCTAAAGGACTAGTCTGCTGGATGGAGGCCCAGTCTCTAAAGCATTTGCGTGTATGCTTTCAGACCTTCATAGTAGTATGTCTGAAGTAGTTTTTTTCCAAACCAAGGAAGGTAAGCAACAGCATCAGCCAGAAGAACTTTACAGCCAGAAGAGCTTTCTCATGTGAAAGGACTGGAGGCTAGAGACTCAGGATGTCAAAGCTATATATATGTGTGTATGTGTATATATATATGTATCTATCTATATCTTTTAGGCAGTGTTGACAGCAACTGCAGAGTAAACCAAAACTTCCTGCTGGGTGTTGATGGCATGTAGCTCTGAGCAAGTATGTGGCCTTTTAGCTCAGGCAGCGCAAACACGTCCTGAAGTTCTAAGGGTCTTGGTCCTGCTCCACCTTTTAACCTGGAATACTAATGCGTGGTGGCTGCAGCTAACAATTTAGTGGCAGAGTTTCGGGTTTTCAGGTGTGTTTTCTGATGTCTTAATATTTTAAGAGGAAAAACTTGTTTGTATGTTGGATTTCAGTCTCTTTAAGTTGACATTTGTTCATCTGACAGATAAGCGGTGCCCCAGCAACAAGGTTTCTCCATTTTTAGTGCACGTGTCCCCTGTGTTGCCGGCTTAGTATTAGAACAGCCAACCGGTAAGTTAATGACAAGTATTTAATAAAGTTCACTTCATGATGCCGTAATTGTATTTTAAGAAAGAGGCTTGGTTTTGAACATACCGACAGATAGTCATGCAGCATTATAATGGGGAAACAAAAAGGTTAACTGGGAAAGCAAACTTCCCTTCTTTTCCTTCCATCTTGAGCTAGCTGTCTGCATGCAAGACCTGATCTGACTATTTTCTTCTGTGAATATTCAGCTATCAGTTCATATTTTTACACCCTCCACTGCTTTACTTTGCACCTGCATGTTTTTTTTTTTTGGTGACTTTTCACTTGCCAGAGCTAGTAAGGACAAAGAAGATAAACATAGCCTGGAAAAGGCTTTTCTGTGGCTTGGGTCAACTGCAGCGTATCTGCATAATGAACGCTTACATCTCTGTCACTTCTTGTGACTGGTTTGCTGATGTCTGATGGATGGGTGCTGGTGAGCATGTGTGAATGGCTCACAGTTTCTGATCTGTGATCGCCTCTGTTTCATTTGCAGCAGTGCAAGCTACTGCCTGGGATGAGCTTTCTCAGGCTAGGTGCGAGTATTCAGCTGGTCAGAAGTGTTAGGTTCCTCCCTTGCTTAGTTAGGCTTTGAGGTTGTGTGGGTTTTTTCTTTTGTTCCCCCCCCCGCCCCCCCCACCAAATTAATCTGTGTTGATGTACACTTCCTTCTGCATCACGTGCTTTTCTCTTGGAAAGGGGGTGACCCAGCAAAGTTCTTGGAGGAAACTTGTGGTGGGCTATGACTCAGTCCTTTGCGGTATGAAATCAGCCCAGGTAGGCTGGTCTCCCTGCTGCCCTGGAGGCAAACGTTCCCCTGTGCCATGAACAATATACACGTTGGCAGTGGGTAGGGAGGTCCTCCACCATACTGCAACAAAACAAAGAGTAGGATTAAGTGGCATATTTTCCTCACAACTGAAGTCTGTTTGATATTCTCCTGGTTTTGACTTTTGGAAGTAGAGGACTAACACTGGGAGAAAAGAAGCTACAGATGAGATGGTTAGGTTAGTCAAAGCCAAAGAGGACTCTTGAGGTGTGTGTGAAAGCCTTTCCAAACCACGTGAAATGCTGACAGAGTAGTAGTTGGGGTTGGGTGTTGCTGAATGTGTGATGAGCTATGTTTAACTGAAGAGGTCATTTGTGGAAGGGTTTAGAGGATATGACCTCAAAAATTGTCTTGGGCATCAGGAATCATTTAGTGATAGAGGCTGCTGAGCATGTACCTGTGCTCAAGAGGCTGGAACTTAACAAGATATGAGATGGAAAACAGTGATGAGTGGCGTTCCTCAGGGGTCGGTATTGGGATTGGTGCTGTTTAACATCTTTGTCAGTGACATGGACAGTGAAACCAAGTGCACCCTCAGCAAGTTTGTCAATGACACCAAACTGTGTGGAGCGGTCAACATGTTGGAGGGAAGAGATGCCATCCAGAGAGACCTGGACAGGCTTGAGAGGTGGGCCCATTTGAACCTCATGCAGTTCAACCAGGCTAAGTGCAAGGTTCTGCACCTGAGTCATGGCAATCCCAAGCACAAATACAGGCTGGGCAGAGAATGGATTGAGAGCAGACCTGAGGAGAAGGACTTGGGAGTGTTGGTGGATGAGAAGCTCAACATGAGCTGGCAATGTGCGCTCACAGCCCAGAAGGCCAATTGTATCCTGGGCCACATCAAAAGAAGTGTGGCCGGAAGGTCAAGGAAGGTGATTCTGCCCCTCTACTCTGCTCTGGTGAGACCCCATCTGAAGTACTGCATCCAGCTCTGGAGCCCCCAACATAAGAAGGACATGGAACTGTTGGAGCGAGTCCAGAGGAGGGACATGAAGATGATCAGAGGGCTGGAGCACCTCTCCTATGAGGACAGGTGGAGAGAGTTGGGGTTGTTCAGCCTGGAGAAGAGCAGGCTCCAGGGAGACCTTACAGCAGCCTTCCAGTACCTAAAGGGGGCCTACAGGAGAGATGGGGAGGGAATCTTTGTCAGGGAGTGTAGCGGTAACGGTTTTAAACTGAAAGAGGGGAGATTTAGATTGGATATTAGGAAGGAATTCTTTCCTGGGAGGGTGGTGAGGCACTGGAACAGGTTGCCCAGAGAAGTTGTGGCTGCCCCATCCCTGGAAGTGTTCAAGGCCAGGCTGGATGGGGCTTTGAGCAGCCTGGTCTAGTGGGAGGTGTCCCTGCCCATGGCAGGGGGTTGGAACTAGATGATCTTTAAGCTCCCTTCCAACCCAAACCATTCCATGTTTCTCTGTAATTTCCATAGAATAAAATGTCTTAAGTTTGTGCCAGTGCCTCTGTGTATTAATTATTCATAATTATTGCACACAAAACAATGACAGCTGAGGACCGGCGCCTCATACACAAGTAGTGTGGCTTCCCTGGCATTACTGCGTACGGTTCTAGCCCCTGCATCTTGAAAAGGAAATCATTAAGAGTGGAGGGAGAGTATAGTTAGCTGCTGAGAAAAATCTCTTGTGTTCTTGGGGAAAACCCCTGAAGAGAGCTCACCGTCAGTGAGCTCTGTGTCTAAAGCCTCTGAAAGTGGGTTCAGAGGCAGGAATAAAGGTTTAGCTTTAGACCATCCCTGGAAGTATGGTTTTGTTGTTGTGTAACAGTGCACCAGATTACTTTTTTCTGCCATGAATGCTTACTGAAAAAAGCAGGATAATTTGCGAAGTGATTAAAAATATGAAGTAATAATGAATTTTCTGGAGAAAGTCCTGGAGGAAGTTCTACTTTCCATGTCCCACAACTTAAAAATACAACAACACACAAGTAAAGTCAATGGTAGCAAATTCACTGCGGCTGAAATAAAATGCTTTTGTACACAAATGAAGTAAAAATATGGAAATATCTTGTCAGAGGGAATTGTGGAAAAATACACATCAAAAAGAAAGAGGAGGCGAAAGTAACATGCTTTGTTTATTCATCTATGGCTAACTCACTTTATTGAAGGAGGAATTTTGTTTCTAATGTGTGATTTTAGTACTGACTCTTGGGAAGGCAAGCTAATGGAGAGGATGAGCCACTTGTTTGTTGTGAGTACTTGATGCACGCCAAGATAAATGTCATGTATGAACGTCTGGGGTAACTTCTGGATTCCAGCCCCCGCGTTAAATCCCCGCTTTGCATGTGGTATTTAATAATAGTGTGCAAAGGGCCTGTACTCTTCCAGCCAAAGTGGGGAAACTACTTGACAGTTCAGTGAGACCCTCTCTACGTAGTATCAGTGACCTGTGGTCTGTGCCTGGCTAAAGCCTTCCAGTGTCATGCCATGGCATTGCAACTTGACAAACGTTTGCACCCTTGGAGTCCTCAGTAGCACCTCAGCTTCTGTAGCCAAAGAGGTGGTCTTTGCTTTCTAATTTTAGCCTGGAGTGGGGCCTGAGTTTTAGAACCATATTGTAAAAGAGGGGTGAGGGGTTAATGCTGACCATTTTCACGTGCATCTGAGTGGATGGTGGAAAGGAGAAGAAGAATATACATTTGTCTAGTCTTTGATGCATGGCCTGTGTTCTTGTTTTTCTGTGAAAGTGTTGCTTCTCGACTTTGGCTGATACAAATGAGTTTGTACAAGTCCTTGAATTGATTGAATATGTCTATTTTAAACCCATGTTTTAAAGCCCCAGATCCTAGATTGGAGTGATACTGATAATCTTCCTAATGAAGAGTTTGTGCCTTTGGCATTGCGTTCTTTCTTCCCTGTTTACTGAAGGAAGAGGTATGTTTTCCAGATATCTCTGTCAAAATTGACAGCTGAAAGGTTAGTTTAAGTGTTGACTGTCTGCTTTGTGACAATACTGAAAATGTATGAGAGGGGGAGGTGTGAACAAGAGAAATGGTTAGTCAAACAATGTAAATGCAATGGCAAAACTGCTGACAGAAGTTGCAGACATATAGAAATTCATCTTCATGGCGGATTGGGAGCAGGTGGGAGAAATTGTAGAAAATTTCAGAAGGATGACCAAGAACTGGATTATTTGCTTCAGTAAAGCAGGTTATTAATGCCCCGTTACACTCTTCAGTTTGAGTTTAGTCTTTGTGAAATGTATACCTGAGCGGTCTAAGAAATGACCACTCTTTCAACAGTCTGAGCACTAGGGGAAAAACAAGGGTTTGGTGGTTTTTTTTTTTTTTTACCCAGTAGTTCTCTCTGTAGCTGAGTAAATAGTGTTGCGCAGGACAGCAAAAGGCTTCATTAGCTGTAACATAGAGATGAATGTGTACAAAGTAACTCATGTTGACTCAGTTCTGGTTATTTCTGGGTACCCGGCACATTCTGTAATGACAAACAAATACCTACTTAAAATTAGTATCGTATGTTTAGGTGCCAGAGCTTAGGCTGTCTGGGTTGTGATGTCTTTATCTATTGACTAAGAAATGAACTTTTACTCTTTCCTTTGTAAGGAAGGTGACAGTAGGCGCTTAAAATACAAGCGCAGGGCAGGTAACCAGCTGTTAGCTGTATGGTTTTACCATTACTTCTTTGAGCGCTCATGTATGGCGAGTACTTTTCTTGTTTCATCTCACATGTACATACATACTATGGTGCACAGATGTCAAAGCCAGGGAGCCTCATAGCCAGTTACACAGTGCCTTGGCTGAGCTGCTCCTGATATTTAGGCCAGTTTGAATCATAGAGTGAATCATAGAATGTGTTGGGTTGGAAGGGACCTTATAAGGTCATCTAGTCCAACCCCCCTGCAGTGAGCAGGAACATCTTTCACTAGATCAGGCTGCTCAGAGCCCCATCCAGCCTGTCCCTGAATATCTCCAGGGATGGGGCCTCCACCACCTCTCTGGGCAACCTGTTCCAGTGTCTCACCACCCTCATTGTAAAGAACTTCTTCCAAATGTCTAATCTAAACCAACCCTGCTCTAGTTTAAAACCATTGTCCCTCGCCCTATTGCTACATGACCTTGCAAACAGCCCCTCCCCAGCTTTCTTATAGGCTCCCTTCAGGTACTGGCAGGCTGCAGTAAGGTCTCCCCGGAGCCTTCTCTTCTCCAGGCTGAACAACCCCAACTCTCTCAGCCTGTCTTCATAGGAGAGGTGCTCCAGCCCTCTCATCATCTTTGTGGCCCTCCTCTGGACTTGCTCCAACAGGTCCATGTCCTTCTTGTGCTGAGGACTCCAAAGCTGGACATAGTACTCCAGGTGGGGTCTCACGAGAGCATAGTAGAGGGGGAGAATCACCTCCTGTGACCTGCTGGCCATGCTTCTTTTCATGCAACCCAGATGCAATTGGCCTTCTGGGCTGCATTGTTGGCTCACGTCCAGCTTTTTATCCAGTATATTTACTTCACAATGCAATCGCATCTTGTATCATAGAGGAGTTGTTTACTTCACTACAATTACTGTCTCGTGTTGAAGCCACTAGCCATGTGAGCTTCCAAGCGATTTTTCCTGTGGCAGTGTTTCACTGCCTGAACTGAAGGTGAACTTGGTAATTCCTCGCCAGAGTCACGTTGTACTATTGCAAAATAATCAAACAAGTAACCTTTGTTTGGGTCTCCATCGAGAAAGGCGCTCAGTCTGTCGTGGATACATCTGGACACGTTAAAAATTACAGAACAGAAAGAATAATTTTGTCTCCCAAGTCTGAATGATTTGCTTTCTTCCAGGTGGACATAGGGTAGAACATCCTGGGATTTGATCAAAAGGCATCAAACTTGTGATAAATTCCTTTTCCTGCGCCTGCCATATTAACTATAACTTCATATGCAGTACCTGAAGATATGTTTGGGAAATGAGATTTGAACTTGGTGATTAAACTTAGGTTATGCAAGTGGTACTGCTGAGAGGAGAGGTGGTCAAAGGAAATGAGGGATTTTTGCTCTTAATTTGAATGAATTCTCAACATAAGTAGTTTGCCATCCTTCATCACAGGAGATCCGGAATAGCATCCTTTAAGACAACCGATTCAATAAGCATACAAGATTTCCCAATCCTACTAACCTATCTGGGTGTGGAAAAAAAACCCAAACCAACAAATCTAGAAGAGAACTTCTTAACGTTTTTAAAGGGAGATAGATCATCGGATGTGTTTGTGAATCTTCTGGTATATCTTTCCATCTCTTAGGAAGCAGAGTAGAATTGAAGTTGGCTTTGCATGGGCCACCATGGAGCCATTCAGGGAAGAAGTCTGCTGACAGTCTTAAGACCTGTGTGAGCCTGAATTTATTAGTGTTTTATAGATAAAACAAAAAGAGGAAAATGTGTATTCGAGCTTTTGCTTTGCACCAATTCCACTGGAGCAAAAATACATTTCAGTCTAGTTTATAACATGGTGGAAACTTCATGTACAGGAGTCCAGGAGAAGAAACACTTAAAATTTTCAATACATAAGCAGGCTAATGTCTTATTAAGAAATAAAGCTTCTGTGCTTTCAGGTTCTTTCTGTTCTGCCCTTTCACAAATTTTTTTGTTTTTGCTTTTTTCTGTTACGAAAATAACTCATCATATCCTCAGCTACAGAGAATACCTCCTTTTTCCTTTTTTTTTTCTTTTTTTTTCTTTTTTTCTGGGCTACAGGTTAATGAATTGAAGATTGGAATAATTTTGTTCAATAATGGTTAAGCATCTGATGTAGATACTTTTCTCTGTCCCCTCAGCCTCTCCTGTTGATGCACTGACATTTTTTCTTTAATCTGTTCTGTCATTTAATATTCTTAACCACTGTTTTTGTAGTTCAGAAAATTCCTAAAAAATAGAGAAAAGATGTCCAGCCATCCAACTGCTCTTATATACTTAGTTTAAAAATAATGGTCTTCAGTACAGTTGAAATAGCAGGACGTTTTTGTTTTACATTCTGCAGCTGATGACTTCTTAGGAATTTTTAGCTATGTTTAATATTTGACAATAGGTATTTAAATATTTGAGTTTGTGTTTTTTGTCTCTTAATTATCACGTTATCTGTAAAATGAAGGATGGCTTGCTTAGACCTTCAGGGAAATGTTCTTGCTGTAAGAATACATTGACTAGAAAGCCCAAAGAAACAGTCTGGGAGGCAGGGCAAGGGAAATTAATGTTTAGTACACTTCATGAACAATATGAAGCAAAAGTTAGGTAGATTGAAATAGACTTCAAAACAAAAGAAATGTCTGAATGCCAGTCATTGGCTGGGTAATAATTTCTCTACATGGAGTCAATCAACTTTGATATCTGCTTAAACTCATGTCCTGTTCCCAATCCACCCAACGACAGCAGTGTAAAAACATACGCGTGTGGTGATGTGCCCTGGTTGCAATGCCCTTCAGTTGAGCTTCTGCTTCCCTTTCCCCCAGGGGTTTGGGTTGACCGACTTCCCTGTCTGGTTGTGCTGGTTACTGAAGCGATGGGACTGAAGTTTCATGCAGTTTAGTCCCTTATGTTGTGAAAGTCCTCAGAAATTCAGTTTCTGTTCTTCATAGTGGGGTCTATGATCGGGACGTACAAATCTGCTGTTGTTCTTCTTAATTGTTGGAGTTAGAAATAAGGTTCTTGGATATATTTTTTTGAGGGTTTTTTGTTTGTTATTTATTTGTTTCCATTCTTCAACTGTCATTTGCTCTGGAAAAAAAAAAAAGCAAAGATTTTAGTTCATTCAGAAAAGGGAGAAATTACCAGAAACTTTGGTGGTTTATGGTTAAAAAAAAACCAAATGAAAGAAAAAGCCCTATGTAGTTGAGTAGTCATCTTCCAAGCTTCGTAAAAGGGATCATCAAATCTTATGGATCGCTGCAAGTGAGACTTCTGTGTTTGAAAACAAAACAAAAAAACCCCACTGGTATAATAAGAGTGGGTTTCTTTTTTTTTTTTTTTCTGATACAGGCTGTTGCTTATTTAAAAAGTAAATCTCTAATTTTGTGAAACTGAAAATGTCTCAAGCCACTCAACTCCTCCAACCCCCTCCACTATGATTACTTCTTATTTTTATGAGGAGGAACAAACCCTCCTGTAAAAGCGTTTTTAGGACATGAGATTTCCCTCCCACAGGAGAGCTATAAGTGTCACATTCGTATTGTTTCCCTTATCTCCTTTCCTGTTTCAGCATTGTATGCTCTTTCCACATTGTCCTGCTCAGCGTTTGTTGGGGGTTTTTTTGTGGGTTTTTTTTTTTTTTTACTTCAGGCCTTGGAAATCCAGTGGAAGTGGAATAGTTGACGTCTGTCCTCTTTTTGAGTGGCAGAGCACTTTGTGACCTAGAGATGCTGCCTCATCATCTTAATTATGAAAGAAAAGGATGTAATGCACGTAAAACTGTAGGCAGTTCCCTTTCCGTAAGAAGCTTCCCCTCACGGCATGAGGGTTGAATGGGTGGACACTGGACAGTGGTAGTATTGCTCTTTGTAGCTTATTCTGTATAGAAAGTTCAGAATCGAGTTGTTTACGGCTTTTAGTGGTACTCTCTATGTGCCAGGCTGGAGAACGTTAATGAGACGAGATCAATTTTTACCGTGCCTGTGTTGTGGTTTTCATTTCTTTAATCCTCAAATTAATGCCTCTAAACAGTGAATACTAAATATGCGTTTAAGACTGTAGGCAGGAGAAGCCAGAAGTGGAATTAAAAGGGAAATGTAAATGCCATGTGTTCGTCTTAGCCAGTGCAAGTTCTGAAAACACAAGCCATGCGTCCTGTGATTAAAATTTCCTGAGTGAGGTGAACAAGGTTGAGTACGTTCCCGTAAAGCCCAGGTGGCAGCTGTATGTCTGGCGTGGTCTCCTGCTTTGGGCACTTGCTGAAGGCAGCCCACCAGATCACCAGAACTTCCTCCTGCTTTTGACCAACAGCAACTATCCAGAGGTGACCAGTGAAGACGACTTCAGCTGAATAGCAGCTGGTGGTAGTTGGCAAGGCGTAGAAGCAGTTGTAATCTTCTCGAGGCTAAATTATGCATAAATGAATTGCGTGCGTTCTTAGTTGAAAACTTGCCTATGAATGAACTGATATTGAAACAAATCATAAAAGTATCTGTCTATTGAGTGGGCTGTGTTATGTCCCGTGTTACTTATGTGAGTTTCTCTTCAAAAAATAAAAAGGTAAATTTTTCATTCAGTTTGCAAGATCCGTGGCCTTTACTTCTACCCATTTAGCAAGATTTTAATATTTTTTTCAAATTGCCAGTGAGATTAATTTCACCAGAAGATAATTTAACCTTAAATAAATTATTTAACCTTAAATAAATCACTTATCAAGTATCTGCTAGGGCAGACCATCTCTGGGTGCCTGCAATTGAGCTGATAACCATAGCCTCCTAAGGTGTTTCAGACACCTCTGTGTTATTCATTATGCGTGCAAGAATAATTTCTTATTTTTGAAGCATGTGACACAGAAGGTGACTTCTGAGAAGAAGAACTGCTAGCCCTCAAATTCTTTTTCTTGTGAAACCTGGTCTCTGGATTTTTTTGGGGGGGCGGTGTGGTTTGGGGTTTTTTTGTTATTTTTTTTTTTAAGTGGTGAGCAGCAGTAGCTACCAGCATTCAGCTGCTGTCTTGCACTAACTTCTGGTTTGTAAAACCTCAGTCATTTGGAAGCATTTCTAGTCCTTCTTATGCTGTCATTTACTCTTAATCAACCTGGAAAGGTACTAGTAGGATAAAAGTTTTTGTGCTTGAGGTACTGTCTACATACAGGCTTAGTAATTAATTTTATCTTCAAAAGGAACTATGGCCAATACACTTGGGTCCCTCTCTGGGTGCTGTAGGGCCCCAGTGCCCGTACTGAACGAAGCCGTGCTGCTGCTGTGGGAGAAGAGGATGGTCTGTGGCTGTGGGGAAGGGTGGGAAGGTGTTGTTCCCAGGGGAGTGTGACTTGGTTGTCCTCAAAGTCTTCCAGGCTGATTACCAAAGGCTAAAAAGCTGTTGCTTATGGTGCTGTGGTAAAAGCACCCTGGAGATCCCTGAAAATGTCTGAAGACTGAGCTTTTTGCAGTGTCTTAAAGCCCTCTGGCCGGTGTCCTAGGATGGCCCTGAAGCGGGGCGCTGTGCGAGGGGCAGCGTTGGGCTCCCTCAGCCCATTGCCGATGTCGATGCTTCCGAAGTATTGACGGCAGGGTGGAAAGAAATGTCACTGAGGTGGAGCTGATGGAAAATAGGTACTGCCATAGGTAACGTTCTCGGTAGTGAAACTCTCCTGAGGGTCTGCGAAAGAGAAAGCTAACCTACTGGTTTTTCGTGTGACTCTGTTGCCGTGAGTGTGCATTAAAAAAAAAAAGTTGATAGCTGCAAGTTGGTGGCTTGGTTTCCTATACTTGGGAAGGGATTTGAAGACTGACAGCCAGGAGGCGGAAATACCTATGAAGCGTTTGGGGTTAAAGTGGTAATACGGAAAAAGGATAATGTTTCCAATATATTAGACCACTTAATTTTCTTTATGGTTGGATACAAAACTTAATCCAAAGAGGATCTGCAATCGGTAACAATGAGTTATTTTTCTTCTCTAAAATATTACTGTCCTTAATTAAGATGTTTATTAAGTTCAGGGCATTTCCTTGCTCAAAAAATGGCATGGTGTATTGTATTGGTTGACTTGGTATGTATGTAGTTACCTTTCATTTTGTTTTTTTAAAAAAAAAAAAATGTTGTGAAGAGATATCTAGGGCAAAAGCAAAGTATCTAATGGGGAAGTTGAAAAACCTAAGTAAACTTAAAACAGGAATAAAAATGAAGAAAATCAGGAAGCGTTTCTCATCTGTGAGGGAATGGGCAGATGCTGACTTGCTAACTGCTGAGAGCTGACAGGAACGCCTGACGAGCATTTCAGAGTGCTTACTGAGATACATTTAGGAGGGCAATCTCAATTAACCCTACCCCTCTCTGGATTATTTATTTTTTTTTTTTTCTTTTAAATTGCACACCTGTATCAATGTTTGCTGGGGTGAATTGGAAGCCAAGTGAACTTGCCAGTTCCTTATTGAGCAACATAAACCATCCAACCTGTGTGGAGTGACCTCCCGGCCCCTCAATGCCAGTCAAACTGTGCTGGAATACACCCGGCCGTGCATTCCTGCCTGAGCCGAGGACCTGCTTCTCTGTTTGAAGAGCAAACTTAGTGAGAGAGTGTGAGCTTTGAAGATCTCCTTTTGGAGTGACTCTGAAAATAAGGGTCTTGGTAACAGCCTCTGCTTAGCAACTGAGTAGAGAAGTGGGCTCATCTGCAGTGCCTGTTCCCCCATGGAAAAGGAATTGTAAATTTAAGGGCAAAAGTATCAGTTTTCAGGTACTGGAAAGAAAAACAAGCTGCTTTTAGAGCTCATCCTGTGGAAAATGAATTGCTTTTCTGTAGGAGGGACTCCTCTTGGAGGAGGTGGGTTGGTGTTCCAGTGGGCGTTACGACCAAAAGGCTTCTTGCACAACCCAGAAGCGAGTGTCTTACGCAGGCGAGGTTGTTTTACAGCCCCAGCCTGTAACTGGGCTCTTTGTTACCCACCGCTGAGCAATGTTTGACCGTCAGGCTCTGCTGCTGCAGTTAAGTGTTCGGTCCTATTGCTTCCTGCAGAACTCTTCCAAAGAAAATCCAAAGGTTTGGTTTTTTTTTTCCCCCGATGGTTTGCTTCCAATGGTATCTTTTCTGAAGAAGGTCATCTGCCAAATGACCAGTTCTTTTTTAAGTAGCAGTCTAAAATTGTCTTTTAAGCATAAAGCTTCAGAAGAATTTCACTTCAATGCTTAAGTTTTACTTGCTCAGACTCCAGTTTCTAAACTCACCTCTCCAGTCCTGCTCCCATTTTAGTACAGGCATACAGGAGCTTCATAAATTTTAACTCTCCAGCACCCCGTGACATTTTCTTTTCAGCAGTGGTAGTGTTGATGCTAGAGTTCTGGTGGAGCATCCACTTGTAGACAGGATAACATCCTGTAAATCTGACATGCCCGTATTTCTTCTGCCAGACTTTGGTGCTTAGATAAAACATCTTCCTACACAATTGTGAGCTTTAAGAAGGAAATAGATAAATATCAATGTCACTTTGTGTTGTAGCTTTATGCTTGCCGGACTGGCAGGGCTAAGGTCAATTCTGTTCTTCTTTTAGGAAGCACTAGGCTTCAAAACAGCTGAAAAATATGTGAATTGCTTGAAGCTTCTGGGGTTATTACGACATAAAAATAAACACAGTAGAGGACTAAACAAAATGGGTGGTTTGAAAAAAGTAAGTCTTATTTAGCTAAGTGAAAATCTTATTCAGGATTGTAGAGGCGTCAATGGGATCTTTAGTTGCAAATAGGGTTTTTTTGGGTTTTGTTTTTTTTTTAATCTTTCAGGTCTAGCCAAAGTTTTTGTTGGCAAAAGCATGCTAGGTAGTGTGGTTAGGAGCTTTTTTTTTTCTATGTAATGCTTTGCATTACTAGGCATAATATGATAAAATTTAAAGCTTTGGATAGAAAGCATATTGGTGGAGTAAAATTGGTGTTTCTATAGGAACTTTGATTTTGAAGTTAAAATTCTTGCGAGTTTAGAAGCTTGAGCTTCATTTCATTATTATAATGGTAAGTTCTGATTTATTCTTGTCAGCAAGAAACATAACTTTGCATTTATGCAACAGAATAGATCCCAGGTACCCTTTTGTCCCAGATAAGCTGAAACTAGTTTACAGGCTAAATCTTGTAAATAATAGAGATCTTGTCTGATAGTATTTCTTCTCCTTTATATAGGAGTTGAGCAGCACCTTTGTCTGGTGAAGACATTGCATGGTCATACCATGAATATAGTTAGTCCAGACACTGATTTCTTTTAAGTTTCTTTACAGAAAGATGATTGCAGCTAGAAATATGCAGACTAAACAAATGCGTAAGGCTGCAAATGAAGAGAGGCTAATGGTGTGGAGTGTTGGTAACAGGTTAAGCTAGATTCATTTCAGCAGCAATATGTAATTTGCAAGGTCCATCGAGTTGGTAGTAGATGACAAACTGAACTCTTGGTACCTTGTGGTATCCCAAAGCCTACGAGCTGTATAGAATCACAGAACGGTTTGGGTTGGAAGGGACCTTCAAGATCATCTAGTTCCAACCCCCTGCCATGGGCAGGGACACCTCCCACTAGACCAGGCTGCTCAAAGCCCCATCCAGCCTGGCCTTGAACACTTCCAGGGATGGGGCATCCACAGCTTCCCTGGGCAACCTGTTCCAGTGCCTCACCACCCTCAGAGTGAAAAATTTCTTTCTGGTCTGAAAAGTATACCGAGTGTTGGGAGGGGTGAAAGTAGTGGAGAATTTAAGTAACCTCATAGCTTTGGTGAGACTCTTCTACAGTCTTGGTTGAAGAATAATATGGAAAGGTTGGAGAAAACAGCTACAAGTATGGTTAATGGTTTAGAGGAATCTGCCAGAGGCAAAGAGCCTGAATATGAAAAAAAAAAAAAGTTGATTTCTCTGGCCTAACAAGAAGGAGGTTAAGTCATACACAAATACCTTTTAGAGAGGAGAGTAGGGCTTTTCTGTTGTGGTTTGGGTTTTTTTGGGGGGAGAGAGGGGGTGGGCACGGGTATGGTGATGGTGTTTTTTTCTTTTTTTTTTTTCTTTCCCCTTTTTTGTGAAGAGGATACATAATGAAGATGAAAATCTATCAAAGTTTGGAGTCTGAAAGCCAAAACGCAGCAAACTAATTTGTGGGATAGTAACTTCTCTTTCTTTGTTTGCTTTATAAAATACAAATTCCTCCTCAGTCACAAGATGAGGGCCGAGTGAAATTCTATCATCTTTATAGCGCAGGAGATCAGACTTGAATGAGGATTACTCTCTGGCTTTCCTCTGTGAATTTTTTTTTCTTTTGATTTCTTTTTTCCACCCTCTTCTCTCCCTTGTTAACTTGATCTCTTCCTTCCCGTGAGTGTGTCTGACGGGTCTGTCTTTGGGAACCAGTAATGGAAGTCTTCGCTGCCAGTTATGGAATGAAAATTGACAAACTACTCTTGAGGGCTGGATTAAAAAAATTTCTGGCAATGCTTAAGCTAATTCATGACCAAATAATACAGGATTTGACAAGATGACTGAGGGATGTTTATTGTAGTTGAGGTGTGGGTGGGTGAGCAGGTTTCATCTTCAGTAATCAGCTTTTTTGGATACCTCTGTGACTCAGTATGCTCTGCAGGATGTAACAAGGGATTGATCTGCACCAGCATAAACTGCTAGGCATCTGCTTTTAGTTTAGCTGCCTTTAGAGAGCGAAGCTCTTACTTAAAAGCATATTTCTCCATAAACTGCCACACTGCTAACTGTCAAAAAACCACAGCAAGTTTCTACCCGTCTTTCAGTTGTGGCTTCTTTAAAGGTGTGCTTTGAGTTCAGGCTATATGTCTTTTAAGTCACTTCTTCAGCACATCACAAAAATGTTGTGACTAGGCATTTATTTTGGCGCTTCTACCAGCGCGTGCCTAGAAAGATAACCTTTACAGAGGTTATGAAATAAATCTAACCCCGTAGCAAAAATGTCTGTTATTTTCTATTGCTTTATTAAACGGGGTTTTGTGTGTGTCCTTTTGCTTGAAGAAAAACATACCGCAACAAGCCATCATCTTCAGATAAAGCTCAGATGATCCTGTAGATCATTAACAATGTCTTACGGAGGTTGGCATGTGAGACACAGTACACCACGTTGATATTATTCTTGCATAACTTCTCAGCGCACTATTTGCCCTAATGGGCCTAAAGGCCCATTTAAGTGAACTTCTGTGGAAGAATTGTTTTATGTGAATTGTGCCAAAGTATCACTTTTGGAATGTTAAATGAATTGGTGTTATAATAGCTATTAAAGAGTCGGTGGAAACTGCTTGACCTATTGGTATAGTTCAAGTTCGACGAGGGAAAGCTGTTCTTGGAAAGGATGGGAGCATGAAGGGGGTTGTTCTCCCAGTTGGTCACGGCTGACTTGAACGGGTTGTGCTACAATTGCTCTGGGTGTATATAGCAAAAAACAGAGGGGGTGGGGAAAAAAAAAGGAAACACAGTCGAAATAGAATTATGACCACTTTTTACTGATGAAAACCATAAAAGGAGAAGCAAATTAATAATAGTTGCTGCTGTCATTTATTTTAGCTGTCTGTTAAGGTGACTTTCCTTTTGAAAAGGCTGTAAACTAGGAATAAGCTTGACTCTGTAAAGAAATATAGAGAACATTGCCATTAGCAAAGTTATTAATCCTTTTAAGGGAAGGCTCGTCTTTCAGAAGGTAGGTGAAGCGGCTAGAATTTTAGGGCAAAATCTTATGCCTACTTTGTATTTATTGGTCCCTGCTGAAACATGTCCCGCAAACCTTATATGGCATATCACTTCTTTTTTAGTGCAGTTGTTATATTTAAAGGGGAGGGGAAAGGTAGCCTAAAAGAAATATGGATATAGCTTTTTTACATTAAGTGTATTACTATTCTTAGGTATAGAGTGTAGTCCATTTCCAGTATGTAAACGCCTCCTTTTTCTGTATTTCAGATGCCTTCCAGTGATTCCTTTTGTTTGTAAATATTCCGGATTGCTTCCTTTCCCAGCCATACTGGTGGTGATTGCAATTCAAAAAATTGAATTCACATGATGCCTTTGTATTAGAACAAGCAAAAAGAGCAAAACCTCATATAGGATACAGGGTGTGGTGTTTCTTTTTTTTTTTTTTCCTCTGTAGTTTGTCTTTATGCTCTCTAAAAACTCAGTCTTGGTCCATCTTTGTCCTGCTTTCTGTATCTGTTTCCATGTCTGTGTGGTGGGTTTTTTTGGGGAGGAGAGGGGTGGTTTTTCTGTTGGTTTTTTTTTTTTTTTTTTTAAATGTAGTACATGATTTGTGGTTTCAGTGCCCTTAACTAAAGCAGGAGTAAGAGTGAGTTGCTTTTCCTAAGGCACACTGGTCGTTGCCGGTGTGGACTAGCCTTCCAGGAGGTAGTTGTCTTCTCTTGGCAGAATGTTAATAGCTAATTTAGATGCCCAAAAGGATGTTGGTTTTGTTACGTAAAGGAATGGAAATAAAAGAGGAGTTTTATTTTTTCCCTTGCATGTTACTTTGGAACATGCCTTGACACTTGGTAACGCTAATCATCCCATCCAGTTTTTCCTGAATACTGTCATAACTTCTCCTCTTTTTTTCCATGGAGAATGTATTAATACCCGTTAAATACTCCTGCGTAAGTTTGCAGGGGAGAAGCGGTTATCTTCCAAAGATAAAATATAAGATTTATGCTCTCTTTTAAAATTGTGTTTAAGAATTAGTCATTTCAAATGCCCTTCAGTTATTCATTGCCATGTATTTTTCATCATTTTTGATTTCTAGCAAAATTTAGGTTTTCTAATAACACAGGTTACATATATTTTGGGTTATATTTTATCCCAGACACTGCTGACTACTGATGGTAGTTTGGTAGACTTCTAAAAAAAAATAATATCTCTTTAAGATTTTTATTTACACAGACGGATGCAGCTTAATCTCTCATGATAAAAGCCATACTGTGGTACTATAGCTCATAAATTTTGGATTATAGTGCCAAGGCATTTCCTGTTTCATCAAAACCTTTCTCTGCCTCCAGTTAGATAACTAGTTTTATCATGTTATTCAGACAAAAGCAGATCTACTAAATTGAATATTTTAATACTTGGTAGAATTCTATTCTATAATCTGCTAGTGTATTGTATAAGATTTCTCTATATGAATTCAGTGGGGGACTAGATTATAGGGACATAATGTCATGCCACTTCCAGATCAGGAAAATAACGTTACGCTCCTCCTGTATAACAGCACTCTGAACTCTTGAGATCTGCCTTTTATTCAAATGTCACGGAGTTAAATGTATTAGAAAGCATCTTTTGCTTCACTGTTTACAGTTCGCAAGGCTTTCTCATCTGTGGCAGACAGTTCAAATACATTGTTGGTTCCTTTGAGTCTGGGACTTGCCTCCATTTGAATGTTGTGATCTTTTTTTTATGGGAAGATATTTGTAGCACTTGAAACAAATGTCATGAGTATATTTGCCTTCCTGAATGCCAGCCTCTAGGGGAGGAGAAGAGCTCATGCAGTATATTTCTTTTATCTATATAAAAGCAGCAGTATAAAAACCTAAATGCTGTCAGGCTTGGATCTTAGTGACTTTGGACGTGAGCTTGTGAACAACCTTTATGATATGGAGAGTGTGTGTGTTGGTGAGAAGGAATCATGTGTGCAACATGATGGTGCTTTTATGTGTTTTTCTGTTTTAAATGGGAGTGAAAAGAAAAATGCTTTACAGACTGAAGTTGTGTTAATTGTTTCTATCTACTGTAAAAGTGTTTTTGAACAGATCTGAGGGGATTTAAGTAATTCATAGATGATGACTATGCAGTGGATAAGTTCTAGTCTTTCTAAGCCACGGATTTCTGTGTCCGAGAGAAACATTTGTGTGTGATATTTCTAGTACAAAAACTAAAGCTGGCTAAAGACGGCGGTCAGTTTGATCGTGATTTGATCATCTTGCCTAAGTGGGAAGTGGATGATTGCTCCTGTTCACGTGCCTTTCCTGCTCATCCGGAACTGCAGTTTTGCAGAAGGAGCTTTACAAGCCTAAACTGATTCACATTTGTAGAGTGGGGACTTTTGCGGGGTCTTGGGAATTCCAGACTCCTTCAGAACTCAAAGTATTTGTTCATCAAGTCAAAAATACATAGATATAAGGGAAGAGATGGTGTCTCTTGCCGTTTTAAATCTTCTTTATTATGAGACAGAGATACTTGACTTAACGATTAAGTTGCATTTAGAAATGGAGTAGACTTGTCCCAATCATATATTACATTGATCCCACTTTCTTCACTGACAGTTTTTGATGTTTTTTTCTTTAGAGAGCTGTATTAAAGAATTTTCCTTAGTTCATTGTTCGCTTAACCCACGTGGCTGTTATTTTCTTCTGCTGTGCGTAGCTCTTTCTACTCTAAAACATGAAAGTGAAGCCCTTTGGGTATTAAGATCTGTACTCTCCTGTGTTTATGTTATGTTCTACTTTGGCTAAGACATCCATATCTAATTTTAATAACTTAAATGTAAGTTCCTGAAATAGGGCACAGTTCATGCCTTGAATGTTGATTCATATCTAAGTAATGAGTATAAACAAAATAAATGTCATCTTGATTTTTAGTTGAGCTAGAGGTCTGCTGTATTCTGAAACGTCAATTTACAGAAGTATATTCTATAACGTAGCATTGTAAATGTATAATTCTAGGTGAAGGTGGAGCTTAAATGAATTTTCTAGTTGCTTGACTGTAGTTATTTTGGCGCTTGGGTTTTTTGGGGAGTTTGTGGTGTTTTTTGGGTGTTGTATTTTGGGTCTGGTTGTTTGGGTTTTTTTGTTTGTTTGTTTTTCTTTTTTTTTCCCCCTCCCAGAGACTTTTATTCTATGGGGAATTTTGTCTTGGAGGAAAACCAAATGCTGACATTTTTCTAATGGGTTGGGAAATCATGTATTCAGACAGCTTCTGGGTATGTAAAAATTGAGGCTTCCAGTGCTTTCTGACTCATTTGTTTCCACTAATTCTTACTTATGTCCTCCATGTTAATCCTTTGGGATGGAGAGCTTTATTTTTATCCCCAAGTAACCACGGGCATAGTCTGGTTCTTAATAAAGCTCCTTACTTCAAGGGAAATGTGATAAACCCACCTGGAAGAAATAAATATCAATCCTGAACAAGGTAATGAAGAGCTCTGACTTCATCAGTGTCAAAACTTTATGGCCTGACTTACATGTGGGCAGGGGAATCTTCCAGAAACCTTCAGGGACCTTTATTGTTTGTTCTTTGATAGTCAGTATGTATCTCACTATATGTGCACAAACAAAAATCCCACTTCCTAGCAAAATTGCTTCCCCTAATGTCCTTTAAAGGGTCACAACTTAACTCCTTTGTCTGCAAACAGAAGGAAATGCTGTTCCTTAAAAAGGAGCTTCTTTCTCTGCTCTTGTGATCACATGGATGTTCCTGCTGAGGTAACTCAGGAGCATCCGAGTCACCCTTTGAACCTTCATCCACTACAGCTGAATCCTCAATCTAATACTGATTTTGGTGCTGTGTCATGGGTGTCATACTTTCTCTTTTCTTTCCTGTTTTGGCTGTTTCCTTAGGGCATGGTTCCTGTCTCTCTCCACGTACGCTTAAGTTCAGACTCTCTTATAAAGGCGAAAGAGCATTTGAAAGGCAAAACCTAGCTGATAACCTTGTGTTTGTGTTAATTCCTCTCTACTATTCAGATTCCAGTCCTGCTTAAACTACAGTGAAAATCCTTGGAAGATACCTGGTTTAGGGACTGAGAACTTTCTGGATAATTTTGCACTCTTGTTAATTTTTTAATGCAACGTCAGTGTGCTTCTATTGTGCATCTTCATGTACTTTTCCACACTACATATTTACTTTAGGAACTCAGAATTTAGGACCCCACTCAAACTGTGGTTTCAGAGTAACGACAGTACTTTTTTCAGTATATTTTCTGGAGGATCTCTTTAGCTCTTTAGTATTTGTTGTGTTTTATTCCCTCAAGGCTTGAAGTAACAGTCTGTTTTGCATTCTTGTAAGTGCTCAACACTGAGAGATTAAAAACTTGTTCTCCTTGGCAGAGGATTTCTTGAAAGAGTGTGTGTGGGAAGTTATGCTGCTTAAGAAGTTGTGGTGAAAGCCTTTGAAGAGGTAGTAGGTAAGAAGCATTCAAATCCGGCTGGTGGAAATCTGTTGTTCTCGTAAACATCAACAGCAACTTCACAGGCTACTTTGGATACCACCCCAAGGGATGGTGGGCAGGAGAAGAACTTCAAGAAGGAGACTGGGGCAGTGGCTAGCACTGCTGCTGTCAGTTGATTCCACAGCTGGGAAGGGAAAGGGATGCTCGGTCAGGCTGTGGTCCCATCCAGAGAAAGTGTTCATATGGGCTGCTGCCTTCCACCTGAGAGGTCGGGATGCTGTAGGAGGATGGAGAGACCAGAGCCTAGGTCTTCAGTTCAAGTCTCAGCACACTTTAAATCTAACCTTGCTGTAGTTATCAGGCTTGGCCTCTTGCAAGGTCTACTTTTCCGTTCTTTCTTCCTTGGGTTTCCTATGAACTTTATGGTGCTGAGGTCCATTTGGCTCAAAATTCTTTGATTTGTTTTTGACAACCATCATAGGATTTTGAAAATGCTCCTCTGCTCCTGAGTAGGTGAAGTCTCCAGCAGGGCTTCATATACTGGCTGGAAGAGCATCTGAAAAGCTAATGGTGCTGCAGGTAGTGATATGGCCAGAGGGTTGTCGAACTGCTGTAAATAAGGCAAAATATAAAGATGAAAAGAAAAATGGAAATTACTTTTTGATTGCTTGGCTTTAAGAAACTTTCCCTAATGTTGTGCCATTGTGGTTGATTTGGTTCTTCTTGCAATTCCTTTGATGGCAAATTATTTGATAGTTCTGCCACTCTTCCCTGTTACCTTTATTTCTTGAGAGGGTGAAATTGTTTAATTCTTGTATTCAGGGTTTACCATTTAATTTCGCTAAATGTGTAAAATGGTACATGGTTGTAGTGGGACCAGATGGGTCCAGAGAAAGAAAGAACTGGCCATAAGAAGGGCTGGCTGTTTTCATGCAATAAGTTTTTCACTGTAACGTCGGATACTATTTGCCTGGCACCCTGGGGAGAGGTAAGATATTAGTTTAAATACTTTGTGTAGTTTTAGGGGGTTTTCCATATCTAGGGTTGTTCCAGCCCTTGAGTGCCAGAAGTGCTCCGTACAAGGAAACTGTGCTGCAAAAATCAATTATGCATTTTTTTCTGCATGTAGATTGTGCTGTGTGGGTGAGCGAGAGAGGCTATCCATAATTCCTCTGACATAATTAATCCCTTATGCAAGGTAAATTCTTCTTACTGCTTCTTTCCCTTTTGCAACAATATATTAGTTGTAGAAGTAGCCAGTTCATAGAGTGTAAAAATGTCATGGTTTATATTATGCTGTGCAAGATTTGATTAGCATAGAAATTCCATAAAACAAGTAATAGTATTGTTCTAGTACTCCGTTGCTGCAGCAAATGATTTGGGGGGCTGGATTTTATGGCGTAGGCATCTGAAGTGGGAGAATGGGGGAGGATATATGTTCCATTGTGGCTTCCAGACCGCAGTATAATCAGGATTCAGATGAAAACAAAGTAGGTCACGGCACAAACTTCTACTGAAAAGTTGGAGACTCTTACAAACTCCCTTGCAGTGCAACTGAAAGCACAATTTGGAACATGAGGTTGGACGAAAAAGTGTAACAGCACTGACCTCCTCCTTCACCTACACCCCAATCTTCCTTGCCCTTACCCAGCATTCCTAAACAGGTTTGTTTGGTTTTTTTCCTCCTTTTTTTTTTTCTACTTTCCAATCACTGGTTTAAAGAATTACTGGAGGAAAAGAAATCAGAGGTTATACAAAATTGCACAGGAGCAATTCTCCATAAGCTTTGCCTAATGCTTTTCTGAACTCCATTCATTGAGCTTTTGACCTCTCTGATGCCGTATAACTCTTATTGCCAATTATTCACTGTGTAGGAAAGTATTTAAACTACACACATGATTTTTTTGATGTGAAATCTTCGTTTTCTATGTTACGAGAAAGAGTAAATAGTTGTTCCTGGGTTACTTTCTCAGTATCAGACCTGAGAGATCCCACAGTATCGTGGCCTGAGAGATCCCACAATTTTTCCTCATGCCAAAGCTTTGTATGCTTCTGAGCATCCTCACCAGCTTCCTTTTTATACCTCTTTGTAGTGTACTCTGCACCTCTTCCAATCTGTTTCTCTGGCAGTGGGGGAATTTCACTCAGTGTTAAAGGTTTGGTGAGCTTTGGATTTCATGTTCTAGCTCGGTGTTTTCCAGTTTTGTTTTACCGCTAACAATGAACACTGTGTCTTTCTCTTCTGGCCACTGTGGAGTAGCATCCTGAAGTTTGTCAAAGGACTTACCACAGCGACTCCAAGATCTATTTTAAGTTCTATTCCCAAGTGGAGATAGGCTCTGAGTTACTTTCACAGTGTGTATGTTCATGTGCAAAGGTGTTTTCCCAATACACACTGACCTGTATTTTTCAACATGAATTTCTTCTGCCTTTCCTAGTCCACAGTCATTTACAAGGATTTCATGATGTTGTAACTCATGGTGGCCAATAGCTTTGTGCAGAAAATTGATGTAACCAAATAACTTCCAGATTTTTCTATAAATGGAGACTTTGTGCAAAGAGTCTATGAAAAGAGTTGATAAGTTATGATAATTCCTAAGTGTTCAGAAGAGTGTAGTTGGCTCTTTCGCTCTCTTTATTTTTTTTTTTCTTCCGTGTTCATTCCCATTTCTGCAGTGACCTAAGGCTGACTCTGGCTGGTAGAAATATAGTGTTTTATCTTTTTCTTGATTGATTTTTGGGGATCGAAGAATTTGCTGTAGCACACTTACTACATGTAGCAGATATTTGGGGAAAGCTGCAGTTCTTGATAGGAAAGGACAATGCTGTCTTCTGCCTCATTTCTCTTATTCCCTTTGCAACTACTGCAGAATGCTGCTTGCTTCCCAGATCTTAAAGAAGAGTCAAATTTTTTTTTTTTCCCAAGAAACAAAATTGAAGGAGAGCATCAAGACTTAGCTGGAAGTGCTGGTAGATAATCACTGAATGATGAGGAGCAAGAAATGTTTTGTTATTAACTGTTGGTTATTGAGTGATGGTCAGGGCAACCAAAAAGATAAATTACTGTTAAAATGTAGTTAGGGTTCTCTATATTGTGTGTTTAATACTCTAAAAAAAGTGTGAGTACTTGGGGTGGGACAGATGCGTATCAATACAGACTATTCATTGAAAGGGTTATCAAGCATTGGAAGAGGCTGCCCAAGGAAGTGGTGGAATCGCCATCCCTGGAGGTATTTGAAAGACGGGTAGACGTGGTGCTGAGGGACATGGTTTAGCGATGGTTTTGTCAGTGTTAGGTTGATGGTTGGACTTGATGATCTGAAAGGTCCCTTCCAACCTAGACAATTCTATGATTCTATATACAGCAGCATTAAAGACAACAAGTCTCTTCCTGTAAAGCCAACGTGCCTGAGAACTGTGGGCAAGTAGCATAGGGCTAAATTGCTTACAAAATCCTTCAAAACTTAGGAAGAAGTGGATTACTGACTTTGATCCAGATTTCTGAACTGAATGTACTCGAAAGTATGTGATGAATTTATAGATTTTTTTTTTTCTAGCAGAATTTGAAATAGTAGAACTTATTTTTTGTTTATAAATGGTTAAATAGGTGGAATGGGCCATCTGTGGAGGCAAGCAGGGCAGTTGTTAATGTGGCATAAACAAACTAGTATGCAATGTAATGAAAAAACCAAACTTTATGTGCTTTCTACAGCTCTGAGTACTGTGTCATGCGTGCTCGATCACCTGTCTGTGGAGGTTCTCTTCTCTGAAATCGAGCAAGCAGTGAACAGCTGAGCTGCTCTGTGGCACTGCTACACTCTTAAGAAAAAGCAGAAGGAAAAAAAAACCTGAAAATGCTACAGATAACACAATTTTACCTTCCCTGCTTCATCCAAACTTGTGAAGTGGGCTTCAAATTCCTTAAAACTCTTTCACTCGGTTAATAATGTAGCTTCCAGCACGCTAACTTTTTGTTGTGTTTAAACCTTTGCCAGGGCGGGAGCAGTTTCATGGCCTCGGGTCTATGTACTGCAGAGGAGCAGCTGCTGTGATCCTCACGTATGACGTGAACAGCCTCCAAAGCCTGACAGAGCTGGAAGAAAGATTCTTGGCACTGACGGACAGTGCGAGTGCTGACTGCATTTTCGCTATTGTTGGAAATAAAGTTGACCTCACCGATGACTGTGCTTTACCGCCGGATGAAAATAGATCTGAGAAGTCTGTTGCCAGCTGTGGCTCAAAGGTGCGAAAACAAGTCCGTGCAGAGGATGCGATTGCGCTCTATAAAAAGATACTGAAATACAAAATGCTGGATGAGAAGGACGTTCCGGCAGCTGAGAAAATGTGCTTTGAGACCAGTGCAAAAACGGGATACAAGGTGGACTACCTCTTTGAAACTGTGTTTGAGATGGTAGTCCCGATAATTGTACGGCAGAAAGCAGAGGGGCCACCGCAAACTGTAGATATTACTGACTACAAGCCAGCGAAAAGGACAAAATCTGGTTGTTGTGCCTGAACCATTTACATAACATAAGAAAAGGGGAGGGATTGTTTGCTCCAGCAGACTGTGGAATAAGAAGTGCTTGCAGTTCACCAGAAAGGAAAAGTCAAAGAATAAATAGATGAAAATGGTGTATGTGGAAAAAACGAATCTTCTGACCATGAAAAGTTTCTGGGAAGCCCTGTGTGTGAAAATGGGAATGTGAGTGAAATTATGGAGGAAGACTTGCCAGTTTCCGTTTCCGAGGGCTCTGGAAGACAAATGGTGTGTTAGTACAATTGGTAGCGACAATCGTTTGAACAGTTTTGAAGGAGTCTCATTTTTTTAATGACTCGCCATTTCATGTTGCATGTAAACGATCTGTTTGTGTACTCTCGACAGCTTTCACATGATTATCGTCTTTCCCCTTGTGATTCTAACTTTGGAAGATTGAACACATGGTACTTTTTTACTCTTAAAAAAAAAAAGCAGAAAAATCCAGGTATAATTTATATTTGTAGCTAACAAATCAATTACAGTCTTTTTATGTCAGATATGACAGTGTAAGATTCAGAAGCTGTACTATTAAAATAATTGTGGATATGTACTGTTCATTTGGAGACTTTATTAATGTGAATCCTCTTTCCATAGTGGGCTTTCATGTACTAACGGGCAGCACCGCAGCTCTCACTGCTGGCATTGTAAGTTGCAGGAGGAAGTTTTTTTCCTTCATTTTTTCTCTTGTAATTTTTTAATGTGGGTAGCAAAGATTTTTGGGGGGAGGAAGCAGTTTTCTATTTTGTCTGCATTTTGCAGAGACCTCTTCTCATGGTGCATATATGATACGGTGTTGGATACCTGTGTTCTGTCTTCCAGCTCCTCCTTAGTTGTGCCCAGGCAAAGCTGCAGCTTTGATTTCTAGCAGCGATGCATGACATTACCATGTACCTGGAGGGAAGCGAGGACTGGTGTTTTCTGATGTGAAACTGGCTAATGCAGGAGGAAGGGAAGAGAAACTGCCTTTTGTGGAGTAGAAAAGCGCACGAAGGAGCACTAATGAGGTGTGTAGTTTCTCTCCTGACTGCAGTAAAAAGGGGGGGCTAATACTCAGTACTGCTCCTGGAGCTTCCCAGCCCTCTCGGCTACAAAGAACACATGCAGTGATCCGGGAGCTCACATTGAGATACAGTAATCAGAGTGGAGAACTGCTAGTTTAAAAAAAAAAAACCAAAACAAATAAACGCCACAAATACCCCACGCCCCCTGCCAAACCCTCCCAAAAACAAACAAGCAAAAAAAAAAAAAACAACCCAGAGATGCAGCTCACATGTTTCCAATGTTTCCAGTTCTGCAAGTTGTTGCGTGGGGACTCCTCCATCTTCCTGTGGAGGCTTCTGGCATAGAACTAAAAGGTTGGTTGTTCTTATGCTTCATCGTTGTCTTTCTCTGTCCCACGCAAATCACAGTTGTTTAGTACATAGGGAGACAATTTCTAAATGAATAATGAATTAAATTATTACTAGGTATATTTAAAACTCTTTTTTTCAAAAGTATGCCCTCTTGAGCAACTTGCTGCAGTGTAGTAGCTTTATTTTCTGCTTTCAAGTTTATGCACAATACACGCATAGGGAGGAAGAGTGGCTTGAGAGACAAACCTCTGTATCTTTAAAGGTTGTAATCTTTTTGATCTTTTAATTTTTTTTCTCTTCACTGTGAGGGTGGTGAGACACTGGAACAGGTTGCCCAGAGAAGCTGTGGATGCCCCATCCCTGGAAGTGTTCAAGGCCAGGCTGGATGGGGCTTTGAGCAACGTGGTTTGGTGGGAGGTGTCCCTGCCCATGGCAGGGGTTGGAACTAGATGGTCTTTAAGGCCCCTTCCAACACGAACCGTTCTGTGATTCAGTGATTTACTAGAGGTTTGCAGTTTTACACCTGCCAGTCTGTTAGAGACTTAACAGCACCTGCTTCATGGTATTTAAAACTTAATACAATTAACCCCCCCCTCCTAGCTATTAACAAAACTTCAAGGCTAGTGTCAAGTCTTCCCTCAGGACTGGGAAGAGGCAAACAGGTTTACAGTCTCGGTCTTGTTCATGACCAAAGTGATCTGCCAATACGTCTGAGAGAGGTCCACCACTGGCTTTGCTCCATCTGTTGACAACTGAACCTGCAGCGCACAGAAGCTGTGCTGGGGCTTCTGGTCACTGGTTATAAGGTCAGGCTTTTGGGAGATGCTTTACCCCTAGAAGGTACAGAACAGGAAAAACTTTTGTAAATTTAACACCTAACACTTAAGGTATAAATATTCGAAATTCAGTTGTACCAGTGTTTGATTCATATGAGATCTTAAGATCCCTACAGTCTTTCCAAAAGCTCCAACTTGAGTGTTTTTACTTAAAGAGATGACGCGGGAACCTGTAAGTCTACACTTGTCCAGCATGGTGTTCATGGGTTTTCAATGTTGCTGGCTATTTTTCTTTGAGAAATGTCTGGGTTATGATGGGTTGTCACTCCGCCAGCCTGTCATGCCAACCCTGATCATGGGGTTGCACAGCAGGACCTGGGAGGCTGTGTAATACATGGGAGCTATTGGTAAGAGGTCAGGAGGAGATCTGGGTTGCTCAGCGTGCATGCTAGCCCCATTTCTTTACTACTTTCTGAAGTCAGATTGTGCTTTCAAGCAAAACTTAGGTTTCTGGAGTTTGATGTAAGACTTTAATTTTATTAATAGTTAAAACTCTGTTGTAGCTGATCTCCATTTTTACAGACCAGTGTGATGCTCTGTCTACTGCAGCAGTGCCTATGCTATCTTCATGCCTGCAAGCATGATTAGGGAACCCTCAACACTAAAATTGCACAGATTTTTTTTTTTCCTGTTTAGTGGTGCTGTTTTTTTTTCTTTTCTTTTTCTTTTTTTTTTTTTTTTTTTAGCAGCACAGAGTAGCAATGTGCTATGGCTTGCTCTTGTGCTTGTTAAGTGTCCTAACATAAACTTCCCTGTTGCTTCTGCAGGTGCGTTCTGATATCCCAGCACTGCAAAAAGCATTATTTTTCCCCCTTCCCATCCTACATAATTTTACTGGAACGATTCTGCTCGACATATTGACGGGGAGGAGCAGGGAAGCTGCAGGGTAGGGACTGGTAGCACAGGAACTGCACTAATGAACCTTTGTTCTAACTCTTGTTGCCTTAATAGCCACAGAGCTAGCAGCTAACGTACTTTTAGCATAGCAGCAGTAGGCTGGACCACTAGTCAAGCTATGCCAGCGCTAGGACCTGCATTAATTATTTACTTATAAATTATTATGCCCCCCCCCCTACCCTGCCCTGGCCAGGCTACAGCTGGAGTTCATGACAGACAGGGAACTACTGGAGAGAGTCCAGCGCAGGGCTACAAAGATGATCAAGGGGATGGAGCACCTCTCATGAGGAAAGGCTGAGGGACTTGGGTCTGTTTAGCCTGGAGAAGAGAAGCCCGAGAGGGGATCTTATCAATGCTTATAAATATCTAAAGGGTGTCAGGAGGATGGGGCCAGGCTCTTCTCAGTGGTGCCCAGCGACAGGATGAGGGACAACGGGCACAAACTGTAACACCAGAAATACCATCTCAACATGAGGAGGAACTTCTTTACTTTGAGGGCGGCAGAGCACTGGCACAGGCTGCCCAGAGAGGTGGTGGAGTCTCCGTCTCTGGAGACATTCAAAACCCTCCTGGACACGTTCCTGTGCAACCTGCTGTAGGTGACCCTGCTCTGGCAGGGGGGTTGGACTAGATGATCACCAGAGGTCCCTTCCAACCCCTACCAGTCTCTGATTCTTTGATTAATAGCTGCTGTGCCTGCTCTTGTTCAATGCCCACTCTTCTGTGTCCCACCAGCTGCAGTGAGAGTTTTCCTCTGTTGCTGGGAGGTTGCTTTCCCCATTAATAACCTGTGTGTGCAACCTGGAGCTGGGCCGGTCATGGCTGTGTGCTCCTGGGGCCCCCCTAGGACTCCTTCCCGCCAGGGCTAGCGATGGTGGGTGAGAGCCCTGCCTGGGGGGGGAATCTTATTTTCCAACTACTTTTCCCCCCTGCCTACCCCCTTTCCCCATTACATTTGGCTGGATTATGTGAAGTGTTTGAACAGTGAAATAGAAGAGGTGTCATTTTTGGCCACGCTGGGCGAATGTGAGCTACAGGCCTGGCCGTGCCTGAGCTGATGGCTGTGACCTGAGGGGGAGGGAAGGATGGCAGGGCGGGCAGGGGCAATCTGTGCCAGGCTGGCTGGGAGGCCCCATCCTGACCCTGGCAGGTGCTGGTGGTGGTGCAGGACCAACATCACTGTTGGACCCTGACAACCCCAACAAGGCTTTGATCCTCGTGGTGGCCACAAAGGGAGCCTGGACCCCCTGGCTGTCCGTGGGGCAGGGAGAGCTGCTGAGCCACCTGCTTCAGCTTAGGTATGCCCTTGCCTATGTCCTGGTGGGAAGCACCACTGCCTGTTTTAACTTCTCTGCTCGAGAGTCATGGGACACAGTGATACACCCGTCCTGACAGGCTGAGAGAGCTGGGGTTGTTCAGCCTGGAGAAGAGAAGGCTCCGGGGAGACCTTATAGCAGCCTTCCAGTACCTAAAGGGAGCCTGCGGGAAGGATGGGGAGAGACGTTTTACCAGGGAGTGTGGCAATAGGACCAGGGGTAACAGTTTTAAACTGAAAGAGGGGAGGTTTAGACTAGATATTAGGAAGAAATTCTTTCCTGTGGGGGTGGTGAGGCACTGGAACAGGTTGCCCAGAGAAGCTGTGGATGCCCCATCCCTGGAAGTGTTCAAGGCCAGGCTGGATGCGGCTTTGAGCAGCCTGGTCTAGTGGGAGGCGTCCCTGCCCATGGCAGGGGGATGGAACTAGATGATCTTGAAGGTCCCTTCCAACGCAAACCATTCCATGTTTCTCTGTAATTTCCATAGAATAAAATGCCTTAAGTTTGTTGCCAGTGAGTCATGGTTTGGGGGCCAGTTGCCATCAAGAGGCTTTGGATTGCCATCAAGGGCAAGGGATTGGAACTAGATGATCTTTAAGGTCCCTTCCAACCCAAACCATTCTGTGATTCTGTGAATTCAGAACCCACTTTCAAGAAGTCCGGGCAAGCTGTTCCAGTTGTCTTGCCACCCTCATCATAACAAATGTCCTCCTCCTGACCAATCTGATTCTACCCTCTTTCAGTTTAAAACCTCAGCCCCTTGTCCTGTCACTGCAGGCCTTCGTAAATGGTCTCTCTCCATGTTGTTTATAAGCCCCCTTTAAGTCTTGAAAGGCCGTTATAAGGTCTCCCCAGAGCCTTCTCTTCTCCAGGCTGAACAACCCCAATTCTCTCTGCCTGTCTTCACAGGAGAGGGGGTAAGTGCCCAGCTAAGAGGTAGTTTGAGTAAGCCAGCTCCCCTCCATGCTGTGCTGCAGGGTAGCTCACTGGGTGAAATCCTCTGGCTGCTGCAAGTATTCCACGTGTTTGCGTGCAGGAGCTCCCTCCCCTTCCCAAACAGTGATTACGCAGGCTTTGGAGAAACACGTGTATGAGTACACAGACCTGAAGCACATGACATACACAAACAACGTACAAAAGTTCAAGTCTGCATGGCACCTTGGGGGGTTTTGTGGTTTGGTTTTTCCTGCACAGTGCCTGGGCCTTCAACTCAATGCTGTGCTGACACCGCACTGAACAAACTTCCTAAGAACAGCTTCTGTGAGTCAGAGAAAATTAAGAGGCAAAGCCACTGTTGGAGGAAGACCTATCTGCTGAAGTTTTACGTGCAAAAAAAATTAGCTGCATAGGAAGATTAGGCAATGTATTAGCCACGAAAATCCAAACAGTTTGCTGCTGTTGTGGACATAATTTGTTTTTACAGAATTCTGTAACCTCCGCTGGCATTCACTTGAAACATGGCATGTGCTGCATTGCCGGAGCTGCATGCTGTAAAAATCACAAGTGATACCTGTGTGATCATCCCACGACCACCGATGTCTAGCAACACCTGGAAGAGACAAGGTGCCGATTCATGGGCATTTGTTACTGCTGTGCGTATTTTAAAAGAATTGGCAAACATGGAACAGACCTGGCTCATGTTGACTGCAGTGTTTCCAGTTCTAAGCATTTTATTTAGCTGAAGCAAATACTAGTGTGATTAGTTTGTTTGCAGGCAGCCTCTCAGAGCTACTGCGTGGCCAGATTGCTCATTTCAAGCTCAGGTAATTTCTCTGTTTGTGGATATATCTAATTATATGTACAACTAATCTAGGTTAGACAGTGTGCTAGCTAAGAACTTTAACTTAATTTATACTTTATATCTTTTTCGTGGAGGTATCACTTGCCAAGTTTGGTTAATGTTGGTTTCCGGGACATTGCAGAGCATGAATAATACGTTATTTTAATCTGCAACATCGCAATTTATTGGCCTAAATTGTTCTTCCTAACAACGAATGAAATACTATTTCAGTGTTTCAGCTTATACAAGGAATTTTAGAAACACTGCTTCCCTCCTGGATCTTTTTAAGTGCCATGAAATAAAACAAGTGCATTCCTGTTTAAAAATTTTGAATTTCAGTGGAAGGAGCTTTCTGGTGGTTCTTTTCAAATTCCTTAGGTGCAAACAAAGTAATTCAACAGAGTAGTCCATATGCATTGTATAGGAAGACACCATTTACAAAATGGAAATCATCAACAAATAGAGGTGTAGAAAAAAACAGGTTTTATTTATGATACAGTGAGGATGGAATGTAATTACAAAAGCCAAGAAGCACCTGAAGCAGGAGTGAGGTGAACTGTTGAAAAACCAACTCATTGCTATAAAAGTCTCTCTGATTTCAGTTTTAAGCATTCAGGTATATAATCAGACTATGCGAATAGGAAATTTGCAGCTGATCCTTTTTTTCCCCCCTCTCTTGCGGTGGTGACAGACAACTTTGGGCTAAATTGCCTTTTCTACAGACGGAAAGAGGAAGCCATTCTGGCCATTTATCAAGCCTGGCATGCAATAACCTGGTTCTCTGTGGGAAAAGATGGGGCTAAATAAATGCCTTGCCTCGTTCCCCTTTGCTTTGGCAAGGATGGCTGTGTGCAAGTTGGGATGGTGGCTGTCCCATTGACACGTGTCCCCAGCTGCCAGGACAGCATGCCTTCAGACAGACAGCTGGCAGGTCTGGAAGTTCTGAGTTGGAAGGTCGTGAACAGTGAGCAATATGCTCTCCTGCAAAACCTACCCTACGTGCGATGGCTGTTCCAACAGCGCGTGGTTAAAATCTGTTTGTGATGAGTGGCTTGTTTTCAGAGGGGAAAAAGTGCAATGCAAAAACCACTCAGCGGTGCTGCTGTGTGGGCAGCGTGATACAGATGGATGTCCACAACACAGTGGAGCAAGAGACCTCTGTAATGGTCCTTTGGCCTGGGTTATGTCCAGAAAAAAATTATCAAGCTTGTAAAATAAAATGCTGATCTTCATCATATAGTCTCCTAATAAAAATAGGAAGAGTTGCATTTTGTGGTCACTACTTTTGGGAGGCCTGTGGGCTTCTCTGCTACTGCCAGTGGGTAAGTGCTAAAGCATGGTGAGTCTTGAAAAAAAACAGATACAGTAAGATGATTGTTTTGGGTGTGTTTGAGATGCCCAAGCATAAAACACTGACATCAAAGTTAGGTTTCAGTGCTGGACATAAGCACTTTCCAGAGCATATTTTCAGTATTTTGCAAGGGTTTAGCATTTTGATCATCCTATGTTAATTTTTTACTGAACTGCAGCCGTTAGTGTTTACTGTTGTGACAAATATAGTTAATAGAAAAGATGCGTATATTCTCTTAAAGTAAATGCAGTGGGTATCTGACCAAGGTAACCAAAAGTTTTTTTTTGTGTTTCAAAGCTGCGAGTATCTGTATCATTTGGCAAATGACATAATGTTAGACTAGCAAAAAATGTGTATATATACTGTATAGTAGGAGAACACAGCACTAGATCTGTGTGTTAGACTTAATTTGTGTTACACCTAATTTGCTTTTACAGACATTTTTAAAAATTAACTTTCCATTCAGCTTTTGAGGTAATAAGTTAAAAAAGCACCAAGATGATTTATTCAAATGTCTAACCATCCTAGAAGGGTTCCACTGTATAAGAACTACCTGGAAAGCAGGTTCCTTATACTGTGAAAGACTTCTATAAATTTTTCATACAGACTTGACATCTGCTGATATGGCTTCGGATGAGTCCTGCCTTGAGCGTATCTGCTGAGGGCTTGCTTTGGAAGGGCTGGTCGATCGTAGTGAGCCAGAAGCTGTATTTATTTGCAAAGTAGTGACAGGTTCCACGTGCGCCGTTGCATTCGATGAAGGGAGTTGCTCTGAAATCTTCCAGGCAGCTCCCGGGAGAAACCAGCGACTGTCCTCCGCCTTCATCACCAGCAGCAGTGTGCTAAAGGAGACAAGGAGGGCAGCGTTCAGAGCACAACCTCAGGCAATTCTGTCAAAAACTTACGCATGGGAAAAGAGAAAAAAAACACTAGAATTGCTCCTAATTCTTATCTCTGGAGCAGAGAGTCGATTAATCCTGCAACTCTGTAAGGCTTAAGGGTTTAGCTATGTTTTAGCTATAGAAAGGGGCTAGCTCACATGTTGATGCCACTTTAAAATCTTCTGACAAACATCTTTTCTATAGTTAACATTTTCACTGTTGGAAGTCTTGGACTTGCAGAATCATATGGGTGGGAAGGGCCCACTGGAGGTCACTTCAGCCAGTCCCCTGCTCAAAGCAGGGCTAACTTCAAAGTCGCCCTCGGTCGCTCCAGGGCACCGTCGAGTTGTTAATACCTCCAGGGATGGAGTTTCCACAGCTTCTCTGGGCAACCTGTTCCTCTATTTGATTACCCTCACTGAGAAGAACTTTCCACCATCTATCTAACTTGAAATTCCCTAATTATAAAGTCTGGCTTACTCTGCATCGCACCTGAGGAGCACTGTGGAAACAAAATTAGCTTCTGTACAAATAACTACGTCCCTCTGTGGCATATTCTTTGACAGCAAATTACACCAAAACCATGCACTCAACTGTTACCTTTGACACGTACTGTGGTAATGAACTGAATGTTACTTTTGTTCTGTCAAAGGCATCGCTAACAAAACAGACATTTCCTCTGTCCCTTTAAGAGCTGTACAGCTGCATTTTTAAGTGAAGCTGTTTTCTTTGTTAAAAACTGAAGGAATTTGCAATATAAAAGAAAGCAGCTGGAAAATAAAGTTGCTAAATAGTTTTGTAAATGTAGGGGGAAATCTGGGCACATCCAGTATGTTTGCCTGCCTACGTTTTAATAAACACCGTATTATAAAAGTGCAAGCCATAACTGCCTTGGTTTATCCTGCAAGAGGCCCACTGTGTTCATGCAAATGAGTAGCAGAAGTGGTCACCTTTTAACAGAGTAAAGGACTTTGATCTCCAGCTAGCGTTATATATTGCTGAGGTTTAGATTTGTTTTTTAAAAAAACCCCACAAAACAACAAGTCCCTGTTGTCCTGTCCCTCCCGTCATCTCACCCCAAAGCTGCAGCCCACCAGATTTGCTAAGCTATGAAGTTCAGGAGTAGAACTGTTCTACCATCCCTCTACAAGGACAAAGTTGGTAAGAAGCAGCATAAACTATTAACAGCTAGCAAAAACTGCACATGCTATTTGAGCCCTGGCTTGGGAGCGGACCTGCTTGATGACCTCAGGACGAGCACTGGCATTCCTGCGCTCAGCATACAAGCTCCAGCTCTATGCCTATAATATCTCTTGTATCGGCCACGGCCTTTTATCCTTCTGCAACGCTCATGCCACCCTACCTTTAGAGGATGCATGACAGTGGAGGGCCCTTGCTACATGAAATCTTACTGACTTGTGTGGCTGTTTGGGCAGGAGTCCATGATGACTCCCGTCATGACTGTGCCCTACCCAAGGGAAGGAGGTGACAAATTTAAGCCAAGGAAGTAAAACAGTGTGTACTCTGAGATAACCACAAGTGGGCTGTACTTCTTCCATAGTTGCCCGAGAGGCAAAAATGCGTACACCAAACACTTCATTTGCTCTGAATGCTAGCTGGGAAAATGTGACCTTCTCACTGTATGTTCCTTGGTGCTGGCAGACTTTGTCCTGGCAAAAAAATTCTTGCTAAGGTAACAACTTTGCTCTTAACAATGCTGAGTGTTTACGCGGGGCTTTGCAAACATTTAATTAATCCTTGGCATTCTTGTGAAGTAACTATGAGATTGGTATCGGGGCTTTTTATAGAAGCAAAAGAAAGGTCAAACATAGGGCTGGTCAAAAATTTGACCTGCCTTTTCTCAAAGCATTTTTTTCTGTAACTTAATGAAAAATATCAGATTTCCTTTTACCTGATTTTCTGGAAAAGTGAAGCTTTTGGCTTTTGACAAACAAATAGTTTGCAGGTAAGCTTGACTACTGTTCTGTGATGTTTTCTGACAGAGAAATCTTTTTCTCCCCCCCAACCTTATTTACTTCAGCATCTGGTCCAGTCTTTAATGAGTTAACAACATGGGCAGGTTTTGACTTTTGCATACATCAAGCAACTCAGAAAAATGAGCATCTGTCAGATCATTCCATCCACTAGCACGTTCTAGTTGCTCTTTGCCATGTTAAGCGCTCCAGTGCTTACACAATGCCTCTGTACAGTCTTGCAAGAAAGGTCAGGCCCTTCAGCAGGTCTTCCACTGCACACCTAACACGAAGCTTTTCCGTAACATCCCATTGCCTAATTATAAGATCACAAGATCTAAGAGATCCTATAAGCAATGGGATATAGAGCTCAGTTCCTGTTGCCGTTAGAGTTCCAACACTGAAGATTATTTCTAAAAACAGCAGGAGGCTGCCTCCATTCTAGGTGAAAGACTTTGGCTTCTACCAAGTATCAATGATTTTGAGTTTCTAAAAGAAGGGGGAAAGTTTTGGCTTTTTTCTTGCAGATCAGCTTCTTAATAGTGACGTACATAAGCAACTCCCAATCTTTAGCTGTGAAAATGCTTTGTAGGCTACTGTCGCACCTCACTGCAGTTTTATTTGCTGTCCCTGTGTTCTGCTCCAAAGCACTATTTTGTACATAAAGTAAGGACTCCAGATGCTGGTCTGACAAGAGGCAATTTTCTCTGCAATTCACAGAAATTTTGCTTCTCCTTTTCTGCTTCCTAGAAACTAGTTTTGTGTTTCCCTGGTTCCCCAGTATGATGCACGGGTTTTGTGTTGCTGGATCTAAACCAGAGCAGCCTTTCTAATATCTAAGGCTCAAACTTAAAACCCAGGGCCACACAAAGTGTGACACTGGAGAACAAATACCATAAGGAAGGAATATCCGATCCACAAACTGCGCCAGCCTTCAGGGCAGTGAGGAATAGAAGCTTCTTGGCTATGGACAGCAATTGCCACAGCTGGGGCCTCACAAACTGAGCAGCGGCTGATATATGGCTTAATGTCGTCTTCTGCCACAGGCATCATTGGAAGAGGTGCTGTAGTTGAGAGCCAGTAGGATTTATCATTTCGACTTGCATAATAACAAATATCCCCAGGGTTACAGTAGAGGAATGGCATAGTACTAAAACGAGCCAAACATGAGCCGGCCAGCCCTGTTAAAAAAGAAGACCAGAAAAAAAAAGAAATTATGGCAATCATTCTCACAGAAGACAATGCACGTTTTCAGTTTCTTGCTCTTTCCCAAGCATGTGTCAGGGAAACCCTGCGGTCCAGAATGTTTTGCTGGCTTTACAGGTCCCCCTGAACAACACTAATGACTTACAGGAGCTCTCTCAGGGGCACTCAATGCAGACATACTGTTTTTTTCTTCTCTCTTCCTAAGCCTTCTCTCTAGCCTAAGCCTAGAGAAGTCCCAGCTTTCTCTAAGTTCTATTTTATTTTTTTTTTCATTTCAGCCAGAGAGATGGAATTGAGGCTGCTGCCACCAACACCTGCACGTACCTAGATCCTGGTTGTGTGCTTTCTCTTGTCCTTCAAAATACAGTAGGCTGTATCCACTCCACAGTTTGTTCATGCCAACTGGGCACATTGGCTCTTGATCGGACTGGCTGTGCTTCACCAGCAGGTAGCCCATGCTAACGCTGCGACCCGGCATGCCTGGAAGCCCGGGGCTACCGGGGCGGCCTGGCTGACCTTAGAAGAGCAGGGAAAAAGAAATCATACAACTTAGTTTGTGCTCCCACAAATGCTCTGATGCTGGCTGATATTTCAGCTAAGCTGCTGATGAACAAAGCACAATTGCATGATGCCTCTTCGTATGGTAAGCTGCTGTTAAAAGAGCTGTAGTTCTAGGATTATACCAATTGCTTTTGAAATAGATTGGTCCTGGATCAGGCTTCCTGGTTTCTAAGATGATGTATTTCACTGTCAGAGCCAGGGAAAGTCACATATAAAGTTCTGATGAATTTTAGCATTCTTTAGCACAATACAGATGAGCGTATTTTTCCTTTAAAACATTTCCTTTGTCCAAGATGAACCAATGGTTTTTGAATCGCTTGCATTTGCTTCATACGGTTAAAACTATGCTCCTTAACAAGGTTTTAAAATGTTTTTCTCTGTCTACTTAGCTAATTAAGCTAGTAATCATTCTGTTCTTTGATTGCGTAAGGACACAGGTATTTCTTTTTCAAATACATTCCCAAATATCACCTACCCAACCATTCACTTCCATGAATGTAACTGCTAGTAAAACACTAGGCTGAAATACTTGAGAGAAAACCAATATAAAAATACACTCAGATCAAAACAAAGTCAGTCACATGAGTGGACTGACATCTACATCTACCAAAACCTATTCTGAAAATCCTGCTTTAAGATAATTCTGTTAAAAGTTAGTTGTCCCTTGTGAAGAAGATGTGAAGACAGAAACTTTCTCTCTGCTCCCCTCCTCCCCGTCCCGGTGATGTAGTAACCACACAACAATTTCTGGCAGTGAAAGGGGAAAGAGGGAAGAACTGCTGTGCGACATCTCTTACCTTCAAATCCCACCGGACCCTGAAACCCTGTTCCTCCTTGTTCACCTCTGGAGCCGGGAGGAGCTGGAATGCCACCCCTGCCTTGGAGTCCTGGCTCTCCAGGTGAGCCTCTGAAACCTTGCACCAACAACAGTTATAAGCACAATGACTGCAGAGATATCAACATGCTACCCATTTTGTTAACATGTGCTCTACTTGCATATGTTTGGTCCTATCTGCCAGGTTTATCAATTTATGCTAAGGATGATTCTTGCTCAGGCAAAGCGCACTGTCTCCATTGGAAAAGGTTGCTGGGATCAAGACTACATGAGCCCCACAATCCTAATCTTTCACTCTTGCTACCACCACACATCTCTGATGAGGCTAGTAGCAAGAGGTGCACTGCATTGGGTCTATCACTAACATTTCCTGGGTTGACAGTACGCCCACAAGGATGTGCGCATTTCCATCGAAGACATTCAGTCTTGATTTAAGTGAGATCCATATCTGATGTTTCTTTGGCTATGTGGGTGTTGTCAAAGTTTTCTGCTGTTGTGCTTATGTTCTGAATGCTAGGAGGAGGAGGAAAGCCAAGCCGTAGCTTTGAAAGATGAAAATTTGACTCTCCTTTCTGATTTATAGAATTTAAAGAAGGGAGCTAAAGCAGTGATTTAGTGGCCTCACTCTGCTAAAGCGAACTGAGCTTTCACTCCACATGTGCAATTCCTACCTGGATCACCCGGTGGACCCTGAGGTCCCATATCTCCTGGGCTTCCTTGAGGTCCTATATTCCCACGGGGACCTGGTGAGCCTTGCTCAGCAACCAGCCTTGGAGGAAGGGGGGGCAACCCAGGAGAGCCTGGAGGGCCCTGAAAGCCTGTGATGGGAAGCAAGATGAGACAGTTTGATTAAAAAAACCCAACACTGTATTTTCCTTAATGTGCTTTCATCCACAGATACGTTGCTGTTACTTGGTTGGCGTATGTGAGAAAGGGACTGTTGTCTACAACTCACCACCTCGGGTGTAACACCTATATTTATTATACTGGGGGAACATGTAAGGGGATTGTCTTCTCTTGGACAGCACACAGATAAGCAGAAGGAAATGAATGATGCTACTGCCTCCTCATTTATGACACAGGAATCTGGGAAGTTCCCCCCAGACAGCCAACAGCTCTCTGAGGTGCAGCACCATCTTTTGGTGGGCTTCTGGAGACACAAATACATGATGGTATAGATGGGAGTGATGGATTTTAAAGATATTTCTAAATATCCAGTATGTCTTCTCTGGAGGATTAATTTAGATCAGGAGTTCTTTATTTTTTTTTACCCTGAAAGTGGCTCTGATTTTGGAGTGGGCACCTCATACAAAATAAATTCTTAGAAGGCAAAAAGTTGACTACCCATGTTAAATTCAGGCAGCTGGCCACGGGAATTTGCCAGGGGTCACACAGAGTCATGCAGGTTGGAGAGGACTCTGGAGATCATCTAGGCCAACCTCCTGCTCAAAGCAGGGCCAGATAGATCAGGCTCTGTGCAGTTGCAAAGTGAGTAGTTTAGAAAGGAGTCACGCATCTGACTGCACTTACTCACCAGTCACTCCTCTATCGCCCTTGGGTCCGATGGGTCCCAAATCACCTGGAAATCCTATGGTGCCCATAAAGCCGATGACACCTTGTTCACCCTTCCGACCTTTAGTGCAAAATGACGTGGCATTATTGCATTTCAACACAGATCAAGTGAGTGCAACAGTCATATCATTAAAGCTGCTGTGGCATAGCAGGTTCCCCTGCCCCCAGCCAAGATCAGTGTTTCCCATCCTTACCTTTTGGTCCAGGGTACCCGGGAACGCCAGGTCTCCCTGCTAATCCAGGATCACCTCTGCTTCCTTTTGGGCCAATTTGTCCACTCACACCTGGTTGTCCACTTTCTCCTTTGCTTCCTGGTGGAGCCGGTGTTCCAGGCTGCCCCTGTAGTCCTGGATAGCCTGTTTAGAGCACATATACGTTGTAAGCTGTTTATACTTACGACCTGGGCACAAGGGAAAATAACTATTATCTAATTGTATCCCATCAGGTTTTAATTCCTTAATTTAAGCGGGGAGCTAATGCGTAGCTCCCCAATAGACTAATTCAGCTCTCCTGCTCCTGCTCTCAGGCTGGCATTACCCTTCTGCTGCAGTAATAGAGGAACTGGAGCATGAAGCTCCCACAAAGCACAGTGCCATCTCCAGCAGGATTTCAGCAGAAGTGGGGTGCCTGCTGAGATACAGCCTTCAATGAGCTATTCCTTCCCCAGCAAATGCCCCACTTCACTGGCTGCCTGCCTGCTTCATCCTAAATTCTCCAAGTAACTAGAGAGAAATCAGACAGCAGCGAGTACCTGACTCAGTGCCAGGTGGTAAATAAGCCAAGGACTTACTGTTCCATGTATCTTGGTGCTTCGGTTTAACATCTGGATACAAATAACTACTTCATGCTGTCTTGGGAATTATGGGAACAGCGTCTTTTTCCAGAATTATATGTTGCCTGAAGCTAAACCTGGCAGGCTTCTGTTCAGTTACCTCTGCTGCCTAAGAAGACATTTGGACCTTGTTGCTGAGGAGAGAGGGACTTACTGACTAGGGATTTGGTGGGGCATCTCTCGTGCTGCCCACTGAAGTTGGATCATGTGTGGCTACGAATGCAAGGTGCATGTGGCAAAGTAAAAGCGAGCCATTCCTGTCTCACCGTTTTGGCTGGGAGATGGTGTTCCCGTTCCCACTCTCCTGACTGCTTCTATTTTTATTTTGTACGCCAATGACTGCCTGGGGAGTGGGAATCTGTATGCAGAGTTAGGCCAACTAATGTTCTCTTTCCATCAGGTGTTTTGTTGGTTTTCAGCTGGTTTGCCTTTTGTAAGTTTTTCCTGAGTTTACATAAGCATTTCCATGCATCATATAAAGATGACAGTGGGACACCTGCAGCTTCTGCTACGAGCTCTGCAGTTTGAAATGATTGTGTAGTCCAATAAGCAGCAGGTATATCAGCCTCTAAATACAGAGTGACACAGAGTGGCCCTTTCATACGTGTGAGAGAGGCCGGCTCATAGCGTGGGCTTTTAGAGAGGAGAAGGGCTAACGCTTCCCCATGTAACTTAGTTTGCATGGTAATTTCACATAGGAAACTTCTGTAAATGATTAAGAAAATATACCATAGACTTGCAAGTCTACCACAGATTTTAAAGTAGTAAGTTAATATAATGCTTCTGAAAGTTGTTAAGAGAATTCTGGATAATTAAATCAGTAATTTGCATGAAAATCAAACCCTTCCATCAGGACAACCTGCAGGAACTGCCTTTTGTTTTCAAGAGGTCTGTCAATCTTATCTTATGTACCATTCGTTCTGTCCAGCAATTATTCACGCACTTTAGTGTTGCGTTTAATAGGAATATTTTACTAAATCAAGACCAAAATAACAGTGACTGCTGTTGCTAACCCAGCACTTAAAAATCTATTGTTGTCTGAGGGCACAACATTGTACTTTATCTTTTATTGTTCTCTGAGGGGAACAAGGCATGGATTACCTGGCACTCCGTCTAGACCTGGGGAGCCTATATCACCAGGATATCCTGAGATATTTGAAATCCCAGGAGGCCCTGGAAATCCTTCCTGCCCAGGAATGCCAAAAGGTCCTGGAACTCCTGAAAGGAAGAGAAGAAATAATCAGTACTGCAAGGAAAATGCACAATTGCAATTATAAGGACTCATCTTAGGCTAAGTATAGAGAGTAGGATTTTCATAATGGAAAACACCTGCAGTTCCCACTGATTTTTGTTTTGTGGTCGGTTTGGTTTTTTTCAGATGATGTTGTGGAGGTTTTTCTTAAAAGAATCAAATACTAGTTCTGTGCCAAAGCTCTCTGGAGAGCTAATTCCATCTCACTGTGTGGAATGCTAATAATCTTGTGTCTGCCAGGTAAAATATTATTTCAAGATAGGAATTACTCAAAATATCCTAGGTATACTGAAGCAGACAAGAAAGCAGCTTGGTTCTTCTGTGTCCTCCGGAGTCAGGGATCACAGACACTTAAGGTTTTTGTGAGTCAGTTAAAATCAAAAGTTTGAATCCAAGAAGTTCTCTACAGATGAAAAGTGTTCAATGCCCAAAAATCTGGCCCACGAATGACTGATTATTTTTTTCAGTAGATTCAAATTGTCAGGAAGCCACAAACCCCCTTTTGTTTATTAATTTAAAAAAAATTAATAATATTTAATTCTGACAAACAAACATGAATAAGTGAAATAGCCATTTCTTCCAGGGCTTGCTAATAAATCTCTGAACGGCACAGCATGTTAGTAACAGCAAAGCATAACACAAAAGAATAGGAATGAGCCATTGAATCAAGCAGGCAAAGGCAGTAAGGTTTTATATCTATGCCAGTCCTTAATCCTTTCAGAGCCAAAACGTTGGGAAGCTTTTTTTAAAAGCCCTGTAATTAGTTGATTCATCCATAACATCAGTCTGGTGGCTCCCTGGTGGAAGACGAACTGGTGGTGAACCATAATGAGATAAGCAGAGCCTGCTACAGCAAGGTGGGTTTGAGCCAGAAGGCTGGATGCTTACATGGCACGAGGGATAAAGGTTCCCTGTGCATGGGAATACAGCCCAGGAGGAATCAGTGGGACAATCACACATTGATGGACAGTGAGGCTGTCAGAAGAAACGTAAACACTGATAGATTTGCAACAACAAGAAAGAAAGAAAAGCCATAGCATTTGTGTTAAGTGGAGCCTCATTAAAAATATTTTGGGAGCTGATGGCTGAGAGCAGCCTCTGGCATTTGCAGCGTGCTGAGCTCAGTGGGTGCTACAAGATGCTGCTACCATGGGGGAGGACCCAGGCTGTCCCGGAGGGACTGTTTCTGTGCAGATGCTGGCTGAGCTGCAGCACTAATTCCAAACAGTGACCTTCCCCACATCGGGAGCTTGCTGATACAGCTGTCTGCACTACGCTGCATTTTGTGACATCTGTAACGCCCACAGCTGAAACAAATAGTAAGTAGATCCCATTCTCCGGAATACGAACCTGGAACACCTCTGTCTCCTTTCTGGCCCGGTGGTCCTCGGCTGCCTTCCACTCTGCTCGGCTCTCCCGCTTCCCCTTTGTCACCCACTGCACCTGGGAAGCCTGCAGAGCCGTAGCCATCTGGGCCTGTTGTGGAGTTGTTCAAAATTAAGATGAAAGGTGAAATGTTTATGCATGTAACACCATATCAGCATGCTAACGTACATGTGTAGAACATGTGGATATACTAAATCATAGAATCACAGAATCATTTAGGTTGGAAAAGACCCTTGGGATCATCGAGTCCAACCATCAGCTCCACTCTACAAAGTTCTCCCCTACACCATATCCCCTAACACCACATCTAAATGACTCTTAAACACATTCAGGGATGGTGACTCCACCACCTCCCTGGGCAGCTTATTCCAGTGTCTGACCACTCTTTCTGTGAAGAATTTTTTCCTAATGTCCAGCCTAAACCTACTGTGTTGCAGCTTGAACCCATTCCCTCTTGTTCTATCACTAATTACCTGTGAGAAGAGACCAGCACCAACCTCTCTACAATGTCCTTTCAAGTAGTTGTAGAGAGTGATGAGGTCTCCCCTCAGCCTCCTCTTCCTCAAACTAAACAGTCCCAGCTCCTTCAATTGCTCCTCATAAGATTTATTCTGCAGGCCCTTCACCAGCTTCGTTGCCCTCCTCTGCACTCGCTCCAGCACCTCGATATCTCTCTCATATTGAGGTGCCCAGAACTGGACACAATACTCAAGGTGTGGCCTCACCAGTGCTGAGTACAGGGGGACAATCACCTCCCTACTTGTGCTGGTCACACTATTTCTAATACAAGCCAGGATGGCATTGGCTTTCTTGGCCACCTGGGCACACTGCTGGCTCATGTTCAGCCGCTTGTCAATTAGAAACCCCAGGTCCTTTTCTGCCAGGCAGCTCTCCAGCCACACTTCCCCAAGCCTGTAGTGATGCATGGGGTTGTTGTGGCCCAAGTGCAGGACCCGACACCTGGCCTTGTTGAAGCACATTCCATTAGCATTGGCCCATCGGTCCAATCTACCCAAGTCTCTCTGTAGAGCCTCCCTATCCTCATGCAGATCAACACTCCCACTTAGCTTCGTGTCATCTGCGAACTTGCTGATGATACACTCTATGTCCTTATCAAGGTCATCAATAAAGATGTTAAACAGAAATGGTCCCAACACTGAGCCCTGAGGGACACCACTTGTGACCGGCCGCCAGCTGGATTTAACTCCATTGACCACCACTCTTTGGGACCACCCATCCAGCCAGTGCTTGATCCAGCAGATCGTATGCTCATCCAGGCCATGAGCCGCCAGTTCTTCCATGAGAATTCTATGGGGGACAGTGTCAAATGCTTTTCGAAAGTCTAGGTAGACAATGTCCACAGCCTTTCCCTCATCCAATAATCGGGTCACCTTGTCATAGAAGGAGATCAGGTTTGTCAGGCAGGACCTGCCTTTCATAAACCCATGCTGTTAAATACAGGAGTCTGTAATGGCCCATTGAAAACAATGGCTCATAATGGGAAAAAAAGGCCTTGAGGCTTTAACTTTATAAGAGGAGAGAAATTATAATTTGAAGTGGTGTTCTAATCCATCTGTGTGGCAGCACATAGTGTATGAAGTCGTTTGCCAGAGCCCACAATAATGAAGCGAATTCCACCTTGGGCTTTGGATGACACGGTTAAGGAAGTCACATTGCGAAGATCTCACTGACCAAACTCGTAGCCAACACAACATTGTGCCTATGAGCAGGCAGAATACGAGTCTCACTTACCTGGTGATCCTGGTAAGCCCTTAGTGCCCGGTAAACCATGCAGTCCACTGATTCCTCTTAAGCCAGGCAAGCCTGTTTTAAAATTACATTCATGATTATCATAATAGTTTCTATGAGTTTGTATATATTCCTAGGCAAAAAATTAAAATGCTTGAATAAATACTATTCTTTGTCAAAATCTGGTGTATTATATGCAAATTAATTCATTACAATAAGCTTATTATGAAATAGACCACACCATGGTTCTGTGATTGGCAAATTTTGTTATTATCCAATAAACTCACCATGAGATATTTTGTTTAATATCTCTGATCCATCTGGTAGCACGCCATTAGTTCCAGTCTTGCTGCCACAATTTTGTTAATAACCATTTAGTTTTCCAAAATCCTCAAACCAAGATGATTATGGCATAATTGTAGGCTCTAAATGTGATTATAATGAAGCTCTCTTCAGGAGAAATTCACGCCGTGTCATTTAAGAAAAACAACAAAACCCTAACAAAATGTCTAGTAGCTGCTGCTGTTATAGGTAGAATTTATCCCACCTATTTGTACCTGTCAAGTGTTAAGTATGATGTTAAAGCTAGACAGGTATCTCTAATTAACGGCCACAGCTCTGGAGGACGATTCAACCGTCACGAAAATAAGTGTCTAAATCTCTCTTCGCTGTCTATAAAGGCAGCCTTCATAACCATATTATCTTAGATTTGATGCAGATTCAGATAGATGCATCTTACTGAAAGCAGGGCAATTTCTGGCTGTACTGTGGAAAAAAACCTGCTCGCTTAACATAATAAGGAATTAGGTGGCAACCAATGAGATTCTGTTTCCTGTGATACAAACAAACACTTCATTTTACACTATTACCTGTATTTTGGTAGCAGAATTCTGTCTGAGCCATAAGTCATTTATCCTTAAGACCAGACCTTGGATCAGTTCGCAGTTTTTGATGATGATGTAGGACAGGTATACTATTTGCTATCTATTGCCACCATTATAATAGTCTAATACTGTATATCACTAATCTTGCTGCATTTTAAATATTTTTTTGCTTTTTCTTCCCGGCTGTCATGAAAAACAAAAACGTTTCCTGAAAACTGCTTTCCTGGTTGAGGGAGGTCACCAGCAGTTAAAGTGAGCTCAGCAGGCAGCAATCCTTCAGCAGCCATAAATCAGAAAGCGACCATGTGGGTCTTCGTTAATACACCTGGACTTTATGAGGAATAAATGTTTACTAGAAGGAACTCTTCCCACTCTGAACTGCAAAAAGCCCCCTTTCTTCTTCTTCTTCACACCAAAGGAACAATAGCAAGCACTTGCACTGAAATGACCGAATTGCTGAAAGCTGTATGAATACCTGCTTGTCCTGGTAAGCCAGGCCAGCCGGGAGTTCCCTTTTCACCTTGAAATCCGGGCGTCCCGGGGCTTCCTTGCTGCCCTGGGGGGCCGACCAGTCCTGGCAAACCTGCGCGACAGCGATGAATCATTGCTCATCGGTGGCTTTGAAAGCAATAGCCCAAAACATGAACTTGTGCTACCTTCATTCTCCCAGGTAGCAAAATGAAGGTTTTCCCCTCCTAACGTCATTGTATGACACTGCACCACTCATCCAAGTGGAAGAAAACTGAAGAGAGCAAAGGTAGGAGAGGCATAGTATAGCAGAGCAATTCATTACAAACTTCAGGTTTCTGACAACCTCAGAAATACAGTGGGCTCCTCCTATTAAAATGATAATTTTCCTTCTATTACCAGTTACAGTAAGTAATTTCATTTTTGCGCACCTCAGTTTTCCCTTCTGCCGCATCAGTTTTGCCTTTCCGACTGGAGAGCTGATCGGAAAAGGACTGTTTCCCAGAGAGGTATCTACCGAAACTGCTCCAGTCTTGGCTGGAGTCTCTAAGCCCTGTAATTCTATGAGAAATGTGGAGCAACTGCTCTGAAAGAGCATTTTCATGATCCTCCTGCAATAAGACATGTTCTTAAGCCCCGAGTTTATGATCCAGCCAGAGCCAAACCTGCCTTTGGTTCACAACTTACAGTTGGCCAACGAGCCTGGCTCAAAAGCTCCTGAGTAACTGGGTCCTGGGGGACACTGACTTCACTTGTGGCAGAAAAGAGCATTGAAAAGCCCACCTCCCTGCAGTACTGAGATGCCATTAGGATACCCGAGTATGCCAGCAAAATAACACTTTGACTGGACACATGATCATTGTAAAAAAGGTAAAACTGGTATGAAGCAGAGTTAGGCTTTTGAAATTTCTTCTTAATAAGTTCTGCCATGAGTAACATCCTTTTTACTGCTCTTTACCAACTTATAGAATGATCAAGGCATTAAAAAAACATAATGACTTTCTTTCGAAGGAGAAGAGATTTTTTTTTTGTTTGTTTCTCTTCTTAAACAGTTTTATTATTCAGAGCGTTAAAAAGAATATTTTACCTTCCTGTCCCACAGAGCCAGGGACACCCTGTGTGCCCTTGAGGCCCTCAATGCCAGGGATACCAGGATCGCCGCCTTCGCCTTTTTGTCCTGCGCCTCCTCTTGTGCCTGGAAAACCACAAAACCAGTATATTCTTTTAATAATCTCTATACGACCCTAAGCTAACAAGCGTAATGTGAAGTTGGCTACTGAATGGGTCCTGGTCTTGCCACATAAAGACATTCTTCTAGTCAGGGTGCTTGCATAATCTGGGAGAAAGAATAGTTGTCTACAGCATGCTGGCCAAACCATCATTAAATTTGTTTTTAGAAGTACTCCCCAAATTATGTGGAATATGACACTGATGTTCAAGTGTGCCACATGTGTAGGGAAATTTTAATACCTTACCTAACCAACCCAATCCAAAATCAACCTGACTCTGCTATCCCATCTTCCATAATCATGGCCTGATACTGCCCCTTTTCTCATCAATGGCAAAAAATTATATACAAATGTTTAGTCGAGTTGCATGTGACTGATGTTTACTGCTATAACTTTCAGTTGAAGAGGTAGACGTAGCACACATTCATTTCAATAAAGAAAAGATGAACCTCTTCAGGAGCTGTCATCAGAGCACGGGTTCAACAGCCATCAAAAGCCCATGGTAAGCTCCCCCTCCCTTCCTCTGTGGACTTCAGTACGTGAAAAGTAATATATCCAGAGCAGTTGTGAAATTAATACCTGTTAAGCCTGGCACACCGACTTCCCCTTTAAGGCCTGGCATTCCTGGTAAGTTTATAGTATCTCCCTGCTCACCTGTTTCAAGCAAAAATGAACACATGAGTGGTAAGGTTTTAATTTAAACAGTATTTCCAGTTGTTTCGAAGGAATCGCAAATTCTGAGTCAAAATTCAGTAGTTATTTTCTTTCTACAATAAAAGAGGAATAAGTTAAAGAAAGAAAACCAGAACATCTCTAGAACAGCCGCCCTCCCTGCCATGGATGGATTTATCCATGGACAGTACACATTGCATGAAATTACCAGTATTAACTTTGTCACAGCCTCCCACACCTACAATATCATTCCGTAAGACTGTACAAAGACTCTTTAAGACTGAACGCCCTTTAGGGCCTCTTCAGAACTTAATGTTGAGCGTTTGATGGGTAATGAATACAAAGCGTGCTCAGATAGAGAACAAACTCACCTATTTCACCATGTGAGCCAGGAGTACCAAAACGGCCCAAAATTCCTGGAATACCCTTTTCTCCCTATCATATGATTGAAAACAGGTATCAGTTAATGAGGATTTATTCAACCTTCCAAGCAGCACAGTTTGGAAATACTGAAAAAGGGCTATTAAATTTACCATTTTCAAGTTTCCCTAGTACTTTATAATTTGTAGAGTCATTTGGCTGAAATCGGTTGAGCCAAACCAGTACAAACCAAGGAACAAGTTCTGTTTGCAAAGACTTAAGTTTGAAATTGAGAACATCCTATTACATATATATGGTGGTGAGTCCTGCAATCCCCGGTTAGGAAAAAGTCCTATTGAAATTCAAGGGCAAAGCTACCTGAGAAAGGAACAGATTTTGTCTCTCTCAAATAAATGACGTCTGTGACTCTACTGTCAGGCCTTTTGTAAGAGTTTATTTCTTCCAGCGTAATTTATTTTTGAGGCAAAGTGAATCACAGTGAATTACCCTCTAGGAGCTGGGATTCTTACACTCTTTTACTGTTAGATGAGTGGCAGTGAATAATTTTTGGTAGTGGTACCATCAATCCTGCGAGAAAGGGAAGAATAAGCCCAGCGTTGAGAATAATTTTTAACAACAGCTACGGCAACAGGACCAGGGACCTAGAAGGAGCTGTCTGGGTCCTCATGGGCAAAAAGCTGGCTCCTGAAATTTGGGTGTCTCCCAGTGAGAAAAGAAAGGACTCTGCTTAATGAACACTGTAAGGATCAAGCAAAAATATTTGATCTGTTTATTCAATTTCCTTGCATTTTTATCTTTGCACTGTAGCTGTTCAGCACAATTTCAAGGGGTGAACGCCACTCCCTAGAGACGCTGAATGCCAGCACAAGGACACCCTCATGGGCATGAACTCACCCTGCCTCCTGTGCTGCCAGGGAAGCCTCTGATGCCAGGAGAGCCGGCTGGACCAGGATACCCTTTCAGACCTGTCAGCCCTTTCGCGCCGATGTCCCCTTTCACGCCGGCCACGTAGCTGGGATGCCCAGGGGACCCTGGAGTTCCTGTCTTTCCAGGGATGCCTGGCATTCCCTTGCTACCTGCAGGCGGGGAAGAAGAAAAATAAAGGAGACTTTATTATTAAAGCTGGGAAGACTGATTCGCAGTTGCTTGTGCATAAGAAGTTTTCCTGCTAGCAGCCTTCTCAAACCACGGCACCACGATATGCTAGTGTGTGCCAACAAGGCAGCAAAGGCAGCTTTCCTCGGGGGTGTCTCTGTGAGACGCTGCCAGAGACTTAGAGACTTTGCTGGGGGGGCTGCAGCGCAGTGGTATGATGAGTGGGGAATATTTAATATGGTAGCTGAGAAAAGACACCGCTCGATAGCCCTGAATGTGCTTTCTTTTGTTTTGCTGTGACCACTGACCTTTTAAGCCAAAGAATCCCTTCGTGCCCCTTTCTCCAACATCTCCTTTTTCACCTTTAACTTCCATCATCATGCTGGGCTTGATCTTTGGGGGTTCTCCTGGGGGGCCTTGATCCCCACGGTCACCTAAAAGGTAGAAAACCCAACCATGTTACAAAAAGCTAGTCAGCAGCACTGCGTTGGAAAAAGCGAACAGACGAGTGAATTAAGCAAAAAGGGATTAATAGATAATCTTGCACAAACTGTGGAAAATCCACTTGCTTAAAAAGTTACCTGTGTCAATACAACGTGTCAGCAGAACAGTCGAGGATAAGAAAACATGAAAACTGAGTTAAACTTTTCTACATATAATCCTGGGGACCTGTACCCAGACTCCTCTGTGATAGATAATTTGCCTCTCAGCAGATCAGTTAGGTATTATGTGTGTACAAAACCCAAAAATCACACTGGAGAAAGCACAGAAAAGTAGGTTAGTTCCAGTGAAAGGGAAGCTCTTGGTCAAAAAGCCCCAGGCGAAAGAAAGTATTTGTATTTGTTAACAGCCATTTTGTTCCTTTTCCTGATTTGAAGGTTACTGGTGACATCAGTAAATAACATCCTGAAGAAAGGACCCAAATAGACTGTATGACTCTCTTTAGTTCTGTGTGGGATGCAGAGGCAGGCCAGCCACCCAGACTTGTCTCCTATGATCTTATACTTCTTCACCAAGAAGTATATTTGCACTTTTCTTCACCCAGGCTGTTTTCACACCTGCCTTTTGCTCAGACCTCCCCTGAGTTACTGGGAGCACTGTTTTGCAACCTTTGAATTGCAGACCGGTTTTTCTTAAGTACCTATCTCAGGGTCCCTAGAAATAACATTTTGGCTTTGCGGTAAAGTGTCTATTTAAAGATAATTGTATGCAAAGAAAAGAGGACCGAGTTACAGTTTTAATTTCACTGATGATGATATCAACTGATACGTTTCTAACTTTTAACTACATAATTGCCTGTTTTTCTGAATATTTCAGTGCCTTTACAGCACAACTGGAGCAAAATCTGAATCTTTTCCCCCAAAGACCTTAACGCTTCCTGGGAAAAGGCTCTGTTGAGTTCCGCGCATGCCCACAGGTGCCACTGTCTGAGCTCGGTTAAATAATGAGATGTCTGTCTCCAACCTTAGACGTGTAAAGATTCACAAAGAAGTAACCTTTCCTTGAGTCTAAAATCCAGGCCTCTTGGCCAGAGGCCCATGTGTGAAATAGGTGGAGGAATGTCTGAGCTAAATTTAGCGTGTGAAAAATGTGTCTTCTTTGACTTTGTGTCCTTGTAAAATAGTTCTCCAGATGTGAAAAGCAAACACACGGATAGCGCCCATAAGCAAATACCTTTAAAGCCGCGTGCGCCCTGTGCGCCTTTGTCACCCTGAGCCCCCAACGAGCCAAATTCTCCTCTGACTCCCTTGATGCCTGGTCTTCCTTTTAGGCCAGTCATCCCTTTGAAACCATCAATGCCAGGTGAACCTCTTGAGCCTTTAAAGGAAGAAGGGGAAGAGAACTGTTAGCTCACTCAGATTTCTGCAAGCTAAGTAAATGTTAAGCAGCAACACAAGACTAAAACGGTATGAAAACTTCAGTGCAGCAGTACCCGGTTTTGGGTGCCTTGATGCCTAGAGCAATCCGCAGCTCTAGATCAGGCACCCAAGGTCTCTGAGAGGTAAACAAGAGCAGGGGTACACTGAACTGTCTTAACTGGTCAAGAAGAGATGTTGTGGAGATGAGCAAAACTTAGTATCTTCTTCTGAAAGATCAGTTCAAACCCTCACTAGATAAGCTAGTGAAATGTATCTAGTTCCACAGAGGGTTTTTATTCAGCCCATTCTTCTCCATATAGATCATGGGTCTAGGACTGGCTGGTCTTTTCTCACCAAAAATTCCCATGCTCCTCTTTTCTAAACATGAGGGTGCTGTTTTACATGGGTCATGCTAACAAATAGATCTTCATTCCTCTCAAGCGAGAGCTGATCAGTACTCCAGAGCTGTCCTAGGAAAAAAGTCCTATCTTTCCAACTGCATTTTTAGGCATGCACCCCCTCTTTGATGTTAACTTGGCCTCACATGGAGTTGAATCCTGTTGAAACTCCCTGTGTGATGTAGGCAACTTGCATTATACACAGCGTTTTTGTGGCGGGCAGGTGAGAATCTCACCTTCTCTATATGTAATATTGGTATCCTGGTAAAAGTCAACATCAAGGTCTTGTGTCTGGCATCGCTCAGTACACAACCGCCACCTTCAAAAAACTTTAAAGCAAAGGTTTGGGGAAACATCTCTTTAACTTCACTGAGAGCCAGTGGGACTGGGACAAAGGAAAGACTTTTGGAGAGAGAAAAGAGTAAATACTGCATATTTTTTAAAAGGAGAGATAAAACAGCCATTGTCCTTCTAAATAGGGCTGCATGTCACAAGCTAGATTTTTGCCAAGCACAACGCAGGGGAAAACAGACAGTGATTTTGGAATATATTAGGCCTGTGACCCTGATAACTCCTGTTTTAAACAGAGGTAGCCCAGCAGAGAAAGTGTCCTGTTCATCTCAGCACAGAACAGCTTTAAGCAACACTATTTTTTTCAAAGCAGCTGTCCAAAGCTCACCTTTATCTCCGGGAAAGCCATCCATTCCGCTTATGCCAGGGGGACCAATCACGCCAGGTATCCCTTGTAATCCCGGGTAACCTGTTTCACCTTTGTCACCAGACAGACCTTTCAGGCCCACGGGGCCAGGGAAACCTTGCTCACCATCTTCTCCCCTAGCACCAGGTGGACCTGCCGTGTGAACAGGAGAACAGGGAGGTTAAAAAGCGTTTAGACATAGATGATGATTTCATAAAAGGTAGCTCAAGAGGGAGAAAACTGCTACCCTACCAGCTTCATGTTGGGGGGGGGCGGAATTAGGATTTTTTTTTCAGCAAAGAACTGCAGAAATGATTATAAAGACAATGCAGCTCATCAATACAAACCAGTCCCGCTACCAGCTTGGTTCTGTACCCACTCCCAACAGGACCTTCCCCTCCTTTTTAATTTAAGAATTAAGATCTTTTTCCATAAGACTACTCCGATTTCATAGCTCTTTTCTCCCAGTCTGCCACCAGCAAGCTCTGATCTGGCATGGTAGGTGGCTACAGAAGGACCAGCGAGGATCATCACCACCGTTACTTCCCACCTGTGATACCAGCACAATTTGCAATCACAATGTCTGCACTATTACTGTCATTTCCCTGGCTTGGGATTAAAGCATGGCAAGTGCCCCAACCCTAAGCTTAACTTTCCGCTGTGGAAACCATACAGTTGCCATGCCACAGAGAACTGGCAGGAGGAGTGACACAGGACAGCAACACTTCCTCACCGAGAGGTCCTTGAGAGCCAGGCCCACCATCTGGCCCAGGATTTCCTGGAGGCCCTGGGAATCCACGTGTTCCTGGTGTTCCCGGCAATCCCATCAAACCAGGAAGACCTTGCGGCCCTGGATCTCCTTTGGGTCCTGGCAAACCTGGGTTACCATCCGCTCCTAAAATAGCATAATCGTGCATTAGAGAGCATAAATATCTAGAAAACTGATTATTACATATGACTTCTGTGTGTGCACTAGTCTTTCAGCACAGCATATGTTTTTCCTCTGAAAATTCAGTGAGCGTAGGAAAAACAAATTGAAAGCCTGCTCATTAGTTTTGAAATAATTGACATTACCTGTACTGATCTCAATATTTGCATCAGAAAGGTTGACTGGCACCAGGTGGATACAGATGGAGTGCCTTTAACCCCAGTAATTCTGTAATTCCTGATCTCTCTCTTTATCATATAAATCTTCGTAAGAATCAAATTAAGCAGCTGACTGAGCCACTGAAATAACGCTCTGTATCTTTTCTAAAATGTGATAGGCAGGCATGGGAACATTTAAGGCAGACGGTGTGTTCTGGTTTTGTGTTATTGTTCAGAAATTTTCAAGTGAGATCATTGGTATAAGATTCATACAAATTCCTAATAAAAAAAGGCCCTGATTCTACATGACTTAGTGCACTGGGTGAAAATTTACATCTTGATGATGTGAGAGCAAAAGGGGGTGTCAAGATTTAAAAGGTAATCCCTGCTTTGCATTCAGATTAGAGAAGCAGCAAGCGTACAAGACCTCAAAAGCACATGGCACTTAAAATCCAGGCCAAGTGGATCCGCTTCTCTTCATTCAGGTTTTACAGCAGTGTAGGTCCATTGGCTTGACTAGTTAAGTGTGCTTTATAACTGAGGTCATGTAAGGCGAGTTTTCTCAACAACAGAATACAGGCTTTAGTTCTCCGTTCTGAGAGGCTAGTAGTTTAAGCGGCATAGATGATACAAAGGAATCACTACCCGCTTCTTATAAAACTAAAAAACCATGACTCGTACAAAAATTCACATGCTTTTTTTTTGGAGCCATTCTGTCAGAACTGTAAAACAAATCAACCTAGTTGACAGACGGCCTAGTAATGCTTTTCATTTTCACTGTACTTATTTTTTGTTATTACTGAAAACTTGGTTCTACAGAAATGCTTAGAAAGAAGGTACAAAGTCAGACTTCTTTTTTTTTTCCTTTTCAGTCCATGTTTTACCTTGAATTTCGTCCCCTTTTCAGTGGTGTTAGTGATGTTTTCTGCCTTTTCTCAAACTTATGAAGTGCCACAGAGCTGCCTTCAACCCTTTCCTTCTCTCTGGGGCTCTACTGAAGGTGAAACCAGCTCTCCTCACTTCAAATAGCTTACGTAAGACGATGCTCTTATTTCCTTTTTTTTTAATTTGTATTGAAAATCGTGAGTAGAGTCTCTCAAACAGGTTCCTGGGATATACCTTCTTGTATTGAGCTAGTGACACAATTACTGCTCCTTTCTCACTCCCACAACAGGGCAAGGGGGCAATAATCAGTCCTAAATTTAACTGTGTGTCCAAATGCTACTGAAACTGTGTAGCAGGGGATGCTTGATTCCCACATGTGCTTTTGAAGGTCCTCCACAGAATTCAGAGTGTGACAAAGTCAGATTTTGTAGAGAAACTATGGTGTTTTTTTCTGTTTTCTATAGGGAGTTCAGCCTGCTTGTGTGAAATAATGAAATTTCACAGCTCTGTGAAATAATGAAATAAAATGAACACTCTAAAGTTATGAATAAACATATAATATTATCTTTTTCTTGTTCCTGAGTTCCCAAAGACTGACCAGGTAAAATAGATTATTAACATTTACTAAACACTATGTCCTCTTAGTTAAAATTTACAAATTCTGCACTAGCGCAATGTGCCATGTATTATCCAAACATCATCTGGTGTGGGAAACAACCTCAGTATTATGCAGGATATAAGTGAAAAGTCAGGAAAACAACTACACCACCATTCCTTAAAATACAGTGGCAAAAATTAACAGTACATCTGAAATAATAACAGTACATCTGAAGACAACAAAGATGAGCAAAGCCTGGTTCTCTGGTATCCTGCCGTAGCTGATTTCATGTAGTGCAATACGAAGGAGTGCTGGTCATACCAACAGATCTCCAGGAGGTGTTTGGAAGAGACAGGCATATTGGTAACAGCCGAGGTAAATGGGGAAGGGATGGGAGATCATCAGGCACTGGGATTTGATGCTGGGGTCATCAGTACCTCCAACATGTCCCAACGTGGTCTCTTACTACTCGTATTTCTATGATTTGGCTACATTTAAATCACACTCTTACTCAAACATTTCTTTATTTGAAGTAGCTGTTACCTCTAATTCCCGGTATTCCTTGATCTCCTGGTACGCCTTTCAACCCTGGGAAGCCGGGGAACCCAGCATCCCCTCGGGAACCTGCTGCTGCTCCTAAAACGTCACCAGGAAAGCCCTTCTGTCCTGCTGCTCCCGGAGCACCGGATTTTCCTGTACGGCCTGGGTGTCCCTGCAGTCCAGGTAGACCATTTGGGCCCCTGTCTCCTCTGGGCCCAGTAAAACCTATAAATAAAACAAGGACTAGACATCACTGGGCTCACCACAAATGCTGGAGTTCAAATCCTAGATACACCATCATAACGCCTCTTATATTATTGTAATTTCCCCTACTTCATAGCAGAAACCTGTAGAATCAAACGAAGTGTTATATGCATGTTTTAAAACCACATAGCATTTATAAGAATATTTGACCAAATGTGGAAATCGGCAGAACTTACAAGTGACCCCTCGGGATACCCAGTGCCTGGGTGATAAAAGGTCCACAGCTCCAAGCACAGTTACTTCTGTGTGACTATTCTGACATGGCTATTGCAGCATTTTATAAACGTCTTATTCTGTAAGGGCAAAAAAACAGTTCCTGTAGCCAAAAACCTGGTTTGCTATGCAGCTGGGGTAAGACATTTCAGGGAGTCAAATTTGAAAAAAATAAATGAGGAGTGAATGCGTATTGGTAAACTTGGAAGACCCGGGGGACTTGCCCAGATGGGTCATTGCCGTTACTATTCCCCACACATCTCAAGGGGCCACAGCCAGTTGCTTCATGCTCTTGATGAAGGAGCGCCACCGTCCCTGTCCTCCATCCCGTAAGGGAATGACTGGGAGGGCACAAGCCCCCATTACCACAAATGACAGGGGGAAGGCTTCTTGTGGACCGAGAAACTGGACCTGGACTGGTAGTTAAGTTCAAGCTCCGGTGAAAGACAGTATGGAAGAATGCAGAAAACTGGTCTGAGTGGCCTGGGAACCATATGGTATGGGAGCCCTAATTTAGCATTTAGAGCACTCTGCAGAGCTTAGCAGGGGAAACACAGGTCCACGGTCCTGCCCTACGTGGCACAGAGCTATGTTTTATGGTGCATCCTTTGCCTATTGACCAGGACACGCATCAACTCTTCTTCTGCTTTCTCTTTTGCTATTACAGGTGCTGTAGATGAGCCCAGATGAGCCTTCCAGGTTGCGTGCTGCCTTAGGGTGAAGCAGCACCTGGGCACTGGATTTGGGAAAGTTTGCAGCACTTCAGTGAAGATTTAGGACTTGGAAAACAGATAGATGGAGAGAATTTCTAAAGAGCTCCTAAATTCAGTTGCATCAATAGCTTCTGAACTGTGCTACACAAAAAAATCAGTGCCCGTTTCTCTGACCAAATTAACCTGGCCAGCCACAGGGAAGTGGTAGTTTCTGGCAGTAACTCTTGCTGGGCTGACTGATGATCTGTGAACAAACCCACTGCAGCTTATATGTGTGTGCAGCAGCACTATTTTAGGCTCATCTGGGTTACTATCTATGAACAGATCAACTACACATGCAATTAATTGATGCATCTTGGACATCTTGGAACCTTTTGAGAGATACAGAAGCCCTGGGATTTAATCTACATGTATTACAGACTAGCATAAAATATGACAGGCACTGAACGCTTGCAAACACTGTTTGGAAATGCAGCCACCTATGGGCAAGGTCAGTAGCTAGTACTCTGCCTTTGATAGGTCCAGTATAATTTATACTAATGCTGGAAAGAGTTAAATAGAAATATATAGAAAATGTATTTTCTTCCTTTCTGCATCCTCATTCTGAGTATATTCCCTTTGGAATATGAAATATCTTGCCTATTGAATTTCTTTATTTCTGTGTAAACTTCATGAATTTTTACTGTCACATATATAATTTTGCACTATTTAAAAGACTGGTGTCTGTGTTACTTTTCAGCATTACAGAAGTTGCAGAAAATCCTTTTGGATTTGAAAAGTAGCAGTTTTGTATAATAGTTTCTTGTTTGAACATGGAAGGGAAGATAAGTGAAAATGTATCTGGAATCAAGTTTCTGTGTTTCAGTGACGGTAGTAAAGAGTTTGAAAGTTAAGAACAACTACTTATTTCAAGATACCTGGAGGACCTGGGAATCCTTCCCGACCTGGATCACCTCGTGTACCATTTAGCCCCGGGTATCCCATTGGACCTGGATCACCTGGGAATCCTCTTGCACCTTTTGCACCTGAATTATATAAAAGAAAGTAAGGAAGTGTGATCTGAACAAACAAAACAGAAATGTGCATATAATGTAAGAAAAGGTAGTGGTAAATACCATCATGATGTGTTTCTGGATGCAAAGATGAAACTTCTTTTTAAATTTAATGGGACCATAGTCCCATTATAGCTTCTTAGCAGTATTCAAGATCCCAAGACATGGACCAAAAATGTAGGCTAAGTGCCCTTACAAACATGGATTAACCTGATTTAAAGACTAATGATATGGAGACTACTAGGGTGGAAATGATTATTCTCCCAGACTTTTGGAGACTTTTAATATTTTGTAAATTAAGGCTTTTAGCTTAAGGTCAAAAGGCAATGTCAAAGAAGAACGCTCAACAGAAAGGGGCACAAATGAGATGCTGTAGGAGGAACAAATTTTTCCCTTCCGTGCTACCCTGATCACAGAACAAGAGCAGACTGGTTTAGATAACCACACAACGGAAATGTAAGGCTAAAGGTTAGATCTAATCATCCTAGAAACTGAATACAAATTAACTAGCCCACTTACTATATTTGTGACAGTACATGTCTATAGGTTCGGTAGTAAAAGACAGGCTGTGCCCTGAAAAAGTGTTCCTCTGGCACCGAACTCATGTTCATACTGAGTTATCTCCTGACAGGTAAAATCAGACCTCGCTTCCTTAGGATTTGGTATTCAACGTTTGGGTAAGGGCAAATATTACTGTTTCTTAACATTTCAAAACCTGCAAGTACTTTGTGGGATTCTTTTAAGTTTATAATATTATTTTTTTTCATGCAGTAGTTTTATTGCATGAGTCTCATTAATTCATTGTGTTCCAAGACCAGGATTTTTTTGGTGAAGTTCTTTGAAAGTAATTCCTGTGGTATGCTTTGTTTCCCTACCCTCCCCAGCTCCTTGAACTCTTTAAGCTCCCAGCTAAGGTTTGAAGGTCAACAACATGCTTTAACATTTTAAGTGTTGTTGCTTAGCATCACCATGAATTACAACTCATTTCTTTCTTACACTGAAAGCAAGTTTCTGTCCACCTCTAACTATGACAAACCAAGGAAAATATCACTTGAATTTTCATACTTTTTTCCACTTTGGTTTTCTGAGTTTCCATTATTTAAGCATGGTTTTTCTGCAGTTTTGGCTGTTGTTTGTGAAGGGGAGAAGGAAACCTTTAAAAAGACCACAAATAAGGTGCACATAAACAGCCAGTGCCGTGTGAATGCAGTGCCGTACAGGACTATTGTTCTCTCCCTTATATGAACAATAACTTCTCAGAAAGCAATTAAAAGGAAAAATCCTAGGCTTCCAGGTCTCAGTGAAAAATTCTAATGTGCCTCTTACCCAAATAGCATCTCGGTCTTGTTTCCCATCTGTAATAACTGACATTCATTCATTCTGTTCAGTATTGCACTAATTAAAAAGAAGGCGGCGGATGGAGAATACAGCCACTGCTTAACACATATTTCAGTAAGGCATTATGCGATGTCAGCTGGTGTTAACATGTCGTGCCAAACAGCAGTAAGGAAAAAGTTTTTATGTTAGACCAATGTTTAGTTTGCAAGCGCTTTAGCTGTATGTTTGAAACAGAAAACAAACATTTTATTCAACCAGCAGTCTTGAGACTCCAGAATAACCAGGATGTAACTTAGGGTGGGCTGTGTATGTTGCCAGGAATTTCAAAGGAACACAAGGCAGTGGGACTATAAAGATGACTCCTTGCTTGATGTACTGGGTGTCAGCAGCACCTAGGACACTGAGAGACGTGGCTGCCTATAGCAGAGCTCCATCCTGGCTGACAAGAAGGCAGGAAACCTTGTGGACAAAATCCACATCACTCTAAGCAGGCAATGAAAACAGTTTAAAGGAGGTGTTGGTGCTTTTGTGTCTATATCTGGAGAGTGTGAGTAGGAGTGATGCTCCAGGAAACCACATTGACACAGCTACAGCAACAAGAAGCTGCAAAAAGTTGTAAACTGTGTCCTGTTCCTCCTGGGTTTCCAGCTCCAGAACTGCCTCAGGTTGAAAGGTGGCTACGAACAGAGTTCTGCACTGGGCTCAACAAGGGACCTTTTCCAGTTTTTAGAGGGAAGGGATGAAAAATAAATCTTAAAATTACTAAAACATATAAGCTGACAAAGACAGAGAAAGATTTGTTAAAGAGCTAACCAGGAGTACAAAATACAAAACAGAAAAACGGCGTTACTTGTCTTATGGCAATCTTACAGCTAGGAGTTAAATCTGACTGTATTCCCTGAAATACAAGCCTTCAAGCTGATATGAATGAAAGAATAAACAAATCATCATACTCAGAAAAAAATAATACAAAGATGTCAAAGAAAACAATCTTCAGAAGCATTGATCCTAACAACAAACTAAGGCATTAGGACTAAGGAAACATAAGTCAGAGATACACATCATCTTTCAAGAGAGATAAAACGTTCCCTTTTAAGACCCATTAGTCTGTGGTCAACCAATCCACCAATCCATGCATGCCAAAATAAACCTTATGCTAGAAAAAAAAAAAGCTTGACCTTAAAATTTATAGTCCAGATCTCTGACCTTGGCTAAAGCACAGTGGGCAAAGGAACAGATGCATCAAGAATTTTACAGTTCTTGAACTCTGAAGGATCTGGTTATGGTTTTTGGCAGTACCTTTACTAGCTGGTGATGAGAAGGATTTACTGAAAAACAGCTTTATTGCTTACGCTGGGAGTACATAAGCTTATAGGAACTACCAATGCTGGTCAGAGGTTCCCTCTTCAAGGTCAATTGTTATGACCACTCAGTACACCTTGTTGGTGTTTCTCTCAATTCCATCTCACACAGTCCTTCAGACCCTGTCCCCACCTCTTCTTCCTCTTCCTTTTGGAAAGAGGTGGGGAACCCTCCGTGGGGGAAAGGTCCAGGATCACCAGATGGTCCCTCTGGGCTGGGTGGACCAGCTCTGCAAGGAAGGCACACATGGCTACAGCCAGCCAACTGCATTCCATCAGACAACCTGGCCCATAACACTTAAAGACTTTAGGTTCACGCTTGCTGAAGGTGCTCTGTATATCACACAAAGAGGAATAATAAGAAGGATCTGCCACAGTCCTCCCTTACAACTTTTATCACCCTGCTCTCAGAGGACAGGATTTTCCTTGTGAGGCGTCCCCAGTCAGCTCTACCAATAAACTTGTAGACTCTCTCTACATACTCTCTTACTTACATGTGGAGAATAGCAAATGGGCTGTCCTTTCTGCCTCCCGTTTCATGGCTGATGCTCATTAGCAAAGGCAGAATTAGCTCAGGAATGGTGCAGCCACTTGGGCTGCACGCTGCTTAGGTCTTTCTGCTGGCTTCACATTAACGCTGTCCTCCATTGTCATTTCTAAAACTCGCCGCCTGCTAAGGCTCATCTTTATTCAAGATCTTCCTCAAAACGTAGCATGTGTGGGAAACAAAGGTGAAGGCAAAATGTTACCTGTGGCTCCTGGCAGTCCTGGCTTGCCTTGGGATCCCTTTGGTGGCCTCACACAGCCTGCGCCTGCAAACAAAGAGGGTTAGTCACACCATATGTGCTCACATGCTGCCTCTCATCAGCTCTGCGCCCGCAGTTCAGACAACTTCATTAAAGCAGGTGAATGAAATTAACAGGCAAAACCCTAATTTAAAAAAAGTTTTATTTTTCATTAAAAAAAAAATTGGTCATGTGTGGCATTTTCAGGGGAGCACTAAAGTTGAGCTCCACTCCAAGAGCTGCCCTTCTGTCTCTTTTACAGGGGCTATGGTGGCTGCTCCAGTTAGACCCGCATGGGAAGGGTAGTCCAACGTCATGGATGACTGTATTTTTCAGAGTAAGAAAAACAATTTGTTTCCCTGTGGGAAATTTGTACCCCTGAAGCAATCAAGTCCATTTTTTGTACAAATGAAGGATTTTTTTTCTTTACATGTCAAATTGTACTGAAAATCTTCACTCGAAGTTCTTCAAAAAAAGTTCCTTAAATTTTCTTGGGCACTTTATTTCTGGGGCTGCTGTTACAGATTCCATGGTAATAATTTTTTTGTCACAATAAACACTCAGGAGCGATGAAATAAAGAATTTCTGAATTGCAGAGCTAAAATGGCAATAATTTTAGAATATGTTCTACTTGATTAAACTACTTCAGAGCTATGTACAGTATATGTGTGGTTATTTGTGACCTGAAGTTCAAACAGTTTACAATCAAGAGCATCGAAAGCAGTCATCAGAAAGAAAGTATCAAGCCATAAGAGCAGCATAAGACTAAATATTAAAATATATTCAAGCTATTTGTATGTAGAGTACCTGACCATATCGGCTCGGTTCCATCTCCTCTAGAAAAGTCTTCAATGACCTGCCCACAGTCTACGAGCACGGAATGGGAAAAGACGGTCATTATTTAAAAGAGAAAAATTGTAAAATGCTCTCAATTTTAACAAAAATGTCTACTACAACATCAGATAATGTATTTTTTTATGTATTATGCATGCATACAACACAAACTATTTGCTCTTACATACTGGAACTCTCTATCCATATATCAATTAGATCCAGGCCAGAAACCTAACTCTGTGAGAGTTAGGAGGCTGCATGTCCCATGCACTCTGAAGGGCTGGCAGGTGCCTGCTCTGGCTTGAATATTCTGCCAGGCATCTCGAAGTCGAGCAATAAAACTCTGAGCCTGAGCTCTTGTGAATGTAGCCCTGGCATTCTTATGCTGGAAGGGTCTTGGAAAGCTGCAGAGATACTATGAAGAGCTCTGAAGGACAAATACATGATTTTCTCTGGTCAATTAAAAGATATATGTTGAATGATCTTAAACGTCCCTTCCAACCTAGATGATTCTATCATTCTATGTAGAAGACCAGAGAAAACCACCTGTGAGTACCCCAATGGCAGGACATTGCTCTGCTGCCTCCAAATGCTTGAAAACTGAAAGATGTTACTTGCTGGCACTAAGACATTCATTCACGCTATTTCAATACCTGACATGAAACTACTGGGACTTCTGAAGTATTTCCTTCTTTAAAATTTCTGGACAACTAACACAGGCAATCCCTTTTTGCCCATGTAACCCCCCCCACCAAATGCTACCTTTTTGCACACAATTCAGTATCAATCTCTCATGGCTTTGATGTAAGACAGAGTGATGTCTCTTACCTAGTTGGCCAGGCTCTCCTGGCAGACCGGGCAGACCTGGAGGCCCTGGGTTTCCATCTTGTCCATGGTCACCTGGAGGACCCCGGTACCCTTTTGGACCAGGAAATCCTTCACCCGGCAGGCCCGCTTCTCCTGGAAAGCCCTTTGGGCCTAATTCGCCTGGGTAACCAGGATCGCCGGGGAATCCTCTGATACCATCACCCTGTGGGAAGTGAACGGAGGTGGTCACTCCTGACTTTGCTGAGAAACAAACAAAACTCAAACAGTTAACTACTCTCATGAATAACACCTTATAGACAGTAATTCCTCAGAGGTTGCATCCGAGATCTTTAAATCAACATTGCAAATAAAACATGTTTGAAATAATCTGACTTTAATTTAGACCCCATGGCAGAAAAGGTACAAGAGAAGCCCTCTTAGAGGGAGGATTCCCCTAAAACTGTTGGCCCATGAACGGCACTTGGGCAATATGAATCACTGCTGTGGAGAGGCTTACTGGCCTTTCTGAAAAGCTGCAAGTGGGTTTTGGTGAAACCACATGCACTGCTAGAGATGTTCTGGTGTGGCATTTACTTCTGAGACCTTGAGAAAAGCTGACATAAAATTGTGCCCGAGTGGGCAGATTTTTTCTTTGTCTGTTCCTCTAGTGATACTTCTATAGTATTGAATCAATGTCTTACGAACATCACAAGAAAACGTTTCCATCCTCAGAAATAATAGAAAGTACCATCTTTACTGGCAGTAAAACCACCGTGGTCCAGATTGTATCATATGGTTCTGGCCCATCTTCAAATATGACGTAAAAGCATCCCAGTGGTCCACAACAGCATTTACGATAGGCGAGATGAATCCCATTTGCGAGGTGTTTACCTTTTCCTTTTCCCTACAGAGTACCTTAGAAAACCATCCGAGACTACATGTCTAACTTATAGACAGCTACAGTTAGTTGGATGAGCTGCTATCAAGCATGTATGAGGACAGAACCTACATTTTGAGGATGTAAAGTTGTAGTATATTTTGCATTTCCTTTCAGTCATAACAAAGCTGTTGAAGTTCAGTCACACAGGATCTCTCTCAGACAACGCGAGGAGTCACTAATAAACCACTAATTATCACAAACTAACCACTAGTAGCAAGCTGGCCTAAATGGGTTATACACTGCTACTTACTTGTTTAAATAAAATGGAAATAACAGTGAATGATTGCTCTAAACACCCTGAGAGTAAAACTGATGTCTGATACATCAATACTCAGCAAAGCCAGTCTAGTTGTGCATCGTTATCTGTGAAAGAAGGACAGCCTGGTGATCATAACCCCTAAGAATTAAACGTAATTGAGTGTGGTGGAAATTATTTAGCTGTATTTGCTACTTACTGGAAGGCCAGGCTGTCCTGGTAAGCCATCTAATCCATCTCTACCTGGGAAACCATCTTCACCTCTGATACCAGGCAGCCCAGGATCTCCTCGGATTCCTTTGGTGCCTAAAGAAGACCTTTCATTGTGAAACCGATCTCTCAAGAAAATGTATAAATAATTGCAGAATTCACGCGATGAATTTTTACTCTACCTTTAGTAGTTATGTGTAAAGAATCTCCCTTTTCTCCTTTTGGTCCAGGAAAACCAACTTGACCCGAAAATCCCTGGTGTTACAGACATTAAAAAAAAAAAGAAACAGAAACACTTAAATAAGTATCAACATTTGTATTTCCACTGTCCTGCTTAAAAAAAGAGTCTCCTTAAATTTTACTGCTTTTCTGTTACTTTCTGTGAATGATTTCCTCTTCAGGAAACCCATTCTTGTGCCTGAATCGTTATTACTATGCTCTAACAAGGACCAAGGTCTATGTGGGGAGCTTCTGCATGAGGAGGGCATGGGGAGAGCTGTGGCTTTCCATGAGCTAGAGTCCTGCAGATGACTGTAGCTGTAGAACTGCATTGAGAAAACATGGCAAGTTACTCAGTGTTAGCCACTAAGGAAACTGCTGTAAGCAATTTTTTGGCACCATGGAAACAAAAGGGTTATATTGACCTGTGATTCCTCCTGCCCACCAGTACAAAAGGGGACAGCCTTGTACCTGGCAGTGGATTGTGATTCACAACACTGTTGTAGAGCTGAAAAGTAGCACCGTCTTCACTTTACCAGAGACAAGATCTTGGGCACAGAGTGATTAAGTGATCTGCCCGAAACCCCAGACCGATGGGAAAGGTTTTGGTTAGAAGGGGGAGGTGGAGATGCCTGGTCCAACCCACCGCTTGCAGCTACAGCAGGTTGCTCAGAGCCTTTTGCCCAGTCAAGCTTTGAAAAGCTCCAAGGCAGGAGATTTCCTCTCTTGCAAAGGCAAACTGTGGTGAAGACAAAGACCAGCCTTTGGCATTCTTGATCCTTTGGTATAATGCATGGTAGGTGCAAGGCCCAGAGGTTACAGATCCATTTACCATTGACTATTTTATGCCAGTTAGGTTTGGTTCTGAATAATTTCATTCACGCTCACTAAAATATGAGCCATGCATGTTAGGTTGTCCCTAGCCTCCTCCTACTGAGTTCCAGGGTAGACACTGAATGGAAGGGATGTACCTGATGCATTTAGATACTCCTGTGCCATAAATTTTTTAATAGGATAGGATGCTTTTTATATCACTGCCTTTTATCGATATTCCCCAAGACTTTACTGGGAGAAAAGTATGTGTGGAAACTGTCTCTCAGCTGCAGGTCACCTCAAGAATACAGGTTCATGCTTCTGTAAGTGTAAAGGGGGGGATCAAATTTGAGTACAAGGATCCTCCTGCTTTACTCAGCCATATTTGCAAACTGCATTTGAACGGTCAGTGAAGCCACATCTATACACCACTGTAGAGATCTTTCTTTTGGACATCACTTTTTGCAGGCCAAAAGAAATCTCAGAAACTTAATATAATGCTGAACTATTTCACTGACATATAACTGCAGAAATCTGCAGCAATAACTCTGCATTAATAGTATGATGTTCGCTTTGCTGTTTTTTTTTGTTTTCAAGGTTTAGATGTTGTGTATAATGCAATTCAGCACACAGGTGTTTTCAAAATGTTTTACAGCTGCTTCTAATTTTTTTTTCTATCCAGAAAAAAATACCCTTTGCTTTGGATAAAATTTTACTTTCATTAAATTGATATAGATCTGACCTAGATTAAGTATATTTATTGTCTTTATATGTAACTTGTTGAACGTGCTCAAAGAATTATGGAGTCATTTCTCCATACGGACCAAGAATATTTCAGCTAAATTGTTTTACTTTGAATTTGTCGCAGACAAAAAGCTGAGATAAAGTCAGGATTTTGCCGCTGAGTGATATTTTGCTAGGTTAGTTATGCTACGTTTGTATATGTCTGTACTACTGTCTGTTCTATAGTAACTTAAGTTCTGGGATGAGAAAAATGAAATTCTTCATTTCAAAGGCAAAAAGCCTTGCAGAACTTGCAAAATTTTAAGTTTCAAACTTAAGTTTGAACTTCAGTTTTCAAACTCAACGTCTCCAAAGTTTCAACATTAAACTTTTTGAAAATACTTCTGTCAATTTTTTTATGACTTCTAGAAAGCACAACTTCTGATAAAAGTTTCAGCCTTTTTTTGACAACCACAGTCAAGTCAAAATTTATTTTACTTTAATTCTAAAAAATTCCAAACTTAAGTGAGTTGTGAGTGAGTTTGGGTTTTTTTATTGATATTCAGAAGAGCCTAAAGCACTAACTGAAAACATTATGTTTGCTCTGACATCTCTGCATAAACAAAACCAATTTTGGGTCCGCTTTAGAAAAATTTTATTCTTAAGTCTTGAGAGACGTGACTTCCTGAAGTCAGTTCTGACTGTGAGGAACCACGATGCAGTCACCATACCACCTACTACAGCATCTTTAGGTGTAAATAACAAGCAAGCAATTATAAGCAAAGCCCTTTTCTCCGGGTTATTGAATGGTGGTTTTTAGGAGGACTTAATGTATTGCAAACAAGAACCTTACATTTCATCAGTTTGACATATGCATCTTATTAGCAACAACCTTAAGGAACTACTGGAATTGTTACCCTTCTAGATGGTCAGATCATACTCAGTACTACAGCTGCTTGAAAGGGGTCTGCTGAAACAGCTTTGTTTAAATGGGAAGTGGACTTTGGATTACGTGGAACTCTTTTGCTCTTCTCAAAACATCCTATTTTCACCTCCATCCTAGCAATTTTTGTCTTTCAGTATTTTGTAGATAGCAATCTGAAAGCTACTGAAATGACACAGAAAGAAATAAATCGCACTTTTCATCATTTTTCCAGGGAGAATAGCTTGGTTTTTTGGCAGTTTTTTTCTTTTCTTTTTTTTCCTTTTTCTTTCTAGTAGGCATATAAAACCATGCACTAAAGAAACAAGTATCTCACTTTTGCTCCAGGGTAGCCAGGAATACCATGTGGTCCTTGATCACCAGGTTCTCCTTTCCTCCCAGGCTGGCCAGGGGTTCCTGGAAAGCCTGGAGGGCCAGGGGGGCCAGTAGAGCCCCTTCTGAGCTCTTCACCCACAAGGCATGTACTGCAATCCCCTTCTTCACCTAGAAAAAGGATTGGAAAGAGAAGAAAGAATGCTCTGTCACAACAAATAGATGTTCAACTGTATCCATTTTATATATAGGCTTGAGAATACTTGAGTAGTTTCTCAAATGCTTGAGAAAAGCAATTCTTTTTTTTTTTTTCTCTTACAAGAAACTAACACAGTGCTTCCTTGCTGTGTTAGCCACAGATTGAATTAATCGGTCCCTGAGCATCTCATAGTTCAATAAACTCAGACTGAATACAATGGGAGCTTTACACAATGCCTAACAGCAGATCATCTATTGAGTTATCATCATAACCTACCTTTAGGTCCTTTTTGTCCTCTTGGCCCAGGGAAACCTTGCAAGCCAAGTCTACCTGGTGTCCCCTCCTGTCCTTTTAATCCAAAGAGAGAACCTGGAAGTTTAATTAAATAAAAATATAAGTTAATCTACTGTAGATTTACTTTTCTTCTCTTTTCACCTCCTGCACATCTTTTTCTCCACTCTTGCACTGCAGTGTGGTGCTTTTCACAGAGACACAGCACAATCTCAGTCAGAAGTGGTCTCTGGAGGCCACCTGGTCGAACCCTCTGCTTGAAGCAGGGCCAACCTCAAAGTTACAGCAACTTGCTCAGGGCCTTGCCCAGCTGAGTATTGAATATCTCCAAAGATGGAGAGTATATAACCTCTCTGGGCAACCTCTTGTTGCTGTCTGAGCTCCTTAGTGAAGCATCTGATTCCATTTTTCCTATGAACTCCCAAGAGGCAGAGGAAGATAGCAATAAGATTCCTTTGGGCTTTCTCTTCTCCAGGCTAAGGAAGAAATCCAGCTCTCTCAGACACTCCTTGACACTCACGTGTCATATGCTCCAGCCCCATAACTACCTTGATTCCCTATGCCTCCCCCAGCCCAAAACAGACCTTCTTTCCTTTCAAATGTTGCCAGGAATGTCTAACAACCATGTAAACCTTTCCTTCATTGAAGAACATTCCCTGGCATAGCTTTCTTCATTGAAGAACTTCCCTAGAAGTGTTCAAGGCCAGGCTGGATGGGGCTTTGAGCAAACTGGTCTAGTGGGAGGTGTCCCTGCCCATGGCAGGGGGGTTGGAACTAGATGATCCTTAAGGTCCCTTTTAACCCAAACTATTCTATGATTCCATGATTCTATGAACATACAACACTTCTCCTCTGTATGTCCTCCCTGCCACCCACTTCATTTCATTCCCTCAATATACTTCCTCACTTTGCCTTGCCAACAGCTATCTTAAAAATAAGCAAAGATGTTCCTGTGAGTTCTCATCATCTCTCTTCATGCACTTACCAGGGGCTCCAGCGGGACCAGGTGGACCACGGAGTCCTGGTGTGCCGTGCTTACCCGGGAACCCAGGCGGGCCCATCTGATAAGCGGGAGATCCTAATTCACCTTTTTCACCTTTTGGTCCCATTTCTCCTGGTAAGCCTGGCTTATCCCCATCCGCTGAAACAGAACCAGGGAAGAAGTTCAGAACAACGTCTTAGCAATGCCACTCAAAGAGCTGTAATGTAGCAGAAGGGAAAGTTCATGCAACTGCATCTAGCTGGCAAGGAAAAATGGAGATATTTAGCATAGAGCAAAAATGGTAACTACACTTTTCACTTGAGCAAATCAACAGCAGTTACTGAAGCAAGGCCCTGTCATCATCTCTACTTCAGTTGTTTCGCCAGAGCCCCATCGAGGCTGAAGCAAAATGCTCCTCTCAGTTTTTGCCCCCGCAGTTAGTTATCTACCATGCTGCATTCCATATTCCACAGTCTGCACACACATTTTCCTCACCCCAACCCTGTACCAGTTGAAATTTGCTATAAAGTTAAGCTGTTGGAACATGTGTTGCTGGGATATTACCATCAGAGAATCCGGGAAGACCAGGCAGCCCACGATCTCCCTGCTCTCCTGGGTCTCCCTGAAGTCCAGACGCACCTGGAAAGCCTGGATCACCTCTTGCACCTGAAAGACATCCACAGTTCCACAAAACACACATTACTGTGATGCTATTTGTGAGCCATAAATGCTGACTTGTGATACAGTGCAGATTGATCAATTCTTAAAAAGCAAAAATTAGGAACTTCAAGGGCTTCAGAATACTAGAATTTACAATCGTTTCCTAAAGGCAGCTTTAGAAATGCAAAAACCTGCTACCTCATGCTGCCTCAGTCTGAATAAAGAAACCTATCTGAGAGATTTCTGTAAAGCCCAAATACCCGGGAGCTGAGCATGGCCTGTGACAGAACCGGCGTGGAGCCACCAAGCCCCGGAAGAAGCAGAATATCTCTCAGCTCTTACTAATGCGCTGCTAGAGCTACATTGCTCCTAGGAAGCACAAAAGAGCAGCTCTCTGAGGAGAGCCCCTCCTTTTCCCTACAAGAAGCTCCCAGTGTAGATGTATGATATGTCAGCTTTCCTCTGCTCCCCAGCACCAAAAGCATCTGCCTGGGCCCAACTATTGCCTGCAGAAAGTATTGTCCTTTTGTCAAAGGTCAATGACACTGGAGGACATACGGTGTGTCCAGCCCCCTGCCTGCTTCCTCCTCTCTCTTCACAGTCTCTCCTGCTCCTAAAAGCCTGGAAGGGTATTTGGGGTGATTTGAACAATGTTTTGGGCCTCTTGCCCCTTTCTCTGGGAGGAAGGAAACCATTCATTGTTAGACTCCCTGTCTTTCAACAAGACTAGTAAACTCCACGGTGTGAGGACACAGGCTGGGGCAATGGCACACGATCATCCTTGCTGTTTTCTGGCACCTTCCCTGCAATAGTTTTGGCCTTGGCAAACTGGTATCACCTTCTCTGTGTTTCTAGTCTGGCCAGCCAGAGCCACCACAGCTCTGCAGGACAGCTGACACTGGGTGCTACAAGCCTAGTGAAAAGACCACCAAGGAAATGTGTTGATTTTAAAAAGGAAAAAAAAAATCCTCTTCTATTCCTCAAGGTTTTTTTTAATATTTTTTTTTCTTTCTAAATCTTAGATTATAAGAATGGTCTCCGCTGAGCTGCCATTGCTGCACTTTATGCAGAGTCTCTGAAACAGGACGCAAAAGGCAGACCCTCCCATTCTTCCTTTCACTGGACAACAAAGGCACACACTTCTTTTTGCTTGTTTCTTCTCTATGGACGCAGGAATGCATGGATGCCTTTTCTATAGCAATCCAGCTTCAGCAGGAGAGACAAAGAAGCCACCTGCCTGTAAAAAGGTGATTAGGGCACTCTCTCAGAAGGCAATTATACCTCCTGCAACAGTTCAGCAAACCACAGTTTTTTAAGGAGTTGACTTCTCAGAGTTTCGTGCTTTTGATCTGTGTAGAAGGTAGTAAAACGCAGCTGAGGTAAGCAATCTAAGCAAAGAAAACGTACCTTTCCTTGGGACGCGGGAAGGAAAATAGGAAACTGGTCCTGGAGGACCGATCTCGCCTTGCTCTCCCTGTTAACAGAAGTTGAAGTATCACATCTAAGCACATTATTCTAGGGAATTTCTTTTAAAATGGAGAGGTATGCTCGTGAAACACAAAGGAACAGACTTTCAAAAGCACTGACATGACTTTTAAGAAATCTCGGAGATTTCAAGTTAACAAACCACACAACTGGTTCTACAACGATGACAAACACAATTGCTATTACATGACATAAAAGAAAAGAAAGCAAAATGGCATCTGGCTTATTGCTTCTAACAAATGAAAGTAAAGCAGTACCTTGCTTCCCCTAGGACCATAGCCACCTGGTGGACCATCAAATCCTGGAAAACCCTGTAATACACATAAAAATGATTGACTTTTCCTTTATCAGAGAGAGAATAAAATTCTTTGGTCTGTAGCAGCTGGCTTCCTCCCATGTTAGCGTGAAAACTATGCAACACAGCTGAGCAGTTTGTCTCCCTGCAGTGTAGCAATTCGGGTAACACCACCAAGTATCCTCATGTTTTGATGTTCCATCTCCTGGACCAAGCCTAACTCCTGTCAAAGGCCAGGGGGACCTGCTCTGGCGCAGGCTCTGTCGCCCCTGGCAGTGGTGCCGATGGAAGGAGCACCTACGCTCACAGTGTCCCATGGAGGCTGCAGGATGGGGGAGGAGAAAGGGGATGCCCGCTGTGCCAGTTGACCCTGAGACGCATGGGCCAGGCAGCCAGAACACACCAACCTTGCTGCAAGAAGACTAAATGAGTCTGAATCACTACGAGTGGACGTATTTTCACTGGAATGCAAACAGCAAGCAGCGAAATAGCACTGAAGTGCACAGGTCCTTTTTGCTGTTTTCCAAGCGGCTGGAACCTGTTTGGCCAAACAGGCTTTCCCTGGCTGAACAAGAAGAGCTCAGGACCAGTCCTGAAGGCACTTTCATCCACCTCTCCCACCCCCGGGCATGCCATATCCCACAGAAAATTTTCCATCCCTACTCCATCCCTACTCCAATTGTTGTAATATTTAAGGTCATGCCCACTCCATTCTTTTAAAAGGTTTGAAATTCAAAGTACGTGGACTAAAACACATATGGTGAAACATGGTACGCCCTATCACATGAGAGCCTATTGCAGCTGCTGGGGGTGCGCAGAGCAAAGTGTGGATTTCAGAGATGCTGATACAGAAGAGATGACCTCTTCTGTGTGCTCTACTCAGCTTCTTGACAAGTTTTGTTCTCTATAGAAAATGTTCATATGTACTATGGAAAAGGACTAGTGTTAAAAAAGGTGTGCTTTTAGTAGAAAACAGTGTCCAGATCACCAACTGATACCCACAGATTTGTAAAATTCATGCTGGTTAGATTATTAGCCAGCTTTTTTTAAAATTCAGCATCTCCCGAGTTTCACAGTGGTTACAACTCCTACACGGAACTTGAAAATTAATAACCAGCTCCGTAAGACATTTATGCAGTTTCGAAGCGCTACAAATAGGACAGCAAGATGCCACAAACTGGACCACACACTTCAGAGACCTTTCCAGAATGGCAACTGTACATCACACCATCAGAAAAGGAGCCTCTTGAGTATCAGGTGTAAAATCTCTCTACACTAGGTGGAGCTGGTGGTCTAAAAGTGAAGCCAGCAGCTTCCTAATTAATTGCGACTTCATCTGTGTGCAGGCAGGACTCAACCATCCTTCTTTCTTTCTTAAGAATCAAATCACTCAAAAGTCAACAAAAAGGAGGCTGTCCCCTCTCATACACACGTTATACAATGACACCCCATCCAAACCAATGTACCTTCCACTAAAATTGTTGCCAAGATTCACCCTCAGTAAGGGGAAGCCACTGACCATTTTGGACCGGAGCACGAACCTATGTTAAGGTCAACCAGTGGGCCTTAATGGGTTCTGCATCAGCCTCTCCCTGTACATATTACTGATAGCATATTCTCTTCTACACCACCAGGCTTTGTAATCGGACCCAATAGCTGTGCAAATGTTATTTTTCATATTTCACGTTTTGTGATCGGACCACATAGCTGTGCAAATGTTATTTTTCATATCTCGTGTTCTGTGATCACACCGAACAGCTGTGCCAATGTTATTATTATTCATGTTTCATGTACTTTCATGTCCCATGTGTTTCATGTTATTATTGTTATGCCTTGGTGGCAGGACAAATCCGTAAGCAACTAAGGATGGAGAAGCACGGAAAAGTCAGGCATCCCACAGCAATGGATGGATCTCATGGAAGTGATTTCCAATGCTGACCGAAGAAGCCTTTTCTGAGCACAAACAGAAAATATGAGCTCTTCTCTGACAGAATGCTATTTTAAATATTTGGGTGTGTTTCCATGGGGACAGAGATTTAACTGATATATTTATCAGTTTCCTTCTCTTCTTCTTCTTCTGTGATGTTCCAGATAACCACACATCTCAATGACATCTGCAGAAAGTTATTCAAAAAAGTAAGTTTCTTCACGTAGGAAGACAATTACAGAAATCATGGTCGCAGTAATGGGAACAATGAAAATGACACCTCCCTGTAGTGCTCTTAAAACATGCTCATGTTTTAAGCCAAACAGACTTTAATTATAGGGTTGGGTTTTTTTCACTGATGAGAAAACTAACTGACCCAGAATTATAATGATGGATGAATCCAGACGATATTTGTTAGACTACAGCTGGTGTAATTACAGGCAGAATTTGTCCTCTACAGTTTAGTTTTCAGACAGATTTTTCTACATATGTGATAGAAACAACAGTCTTATACAAAATACTCACTCTTTCTCCACTGAGTCCTGGAAAACCATTGATGCCAGGCAGTCCCTAGGAAGGCACAAAAAATTAGCAAAATAAAGCGACATCCTAACATCCTAACGCTTAAGAACCGTTATTATTTCTTAGATAAAATAAATCTGACAGCGTGAAACTCTAACAGTCAGAGTTCAGATACTTTTTCAATGAGATTATGAGATATGGCGCAAACAGAACAGGTCTGAGATCTAATCTGGTATTTGATTTTTATCTCCTAATCTACACATTGTAAATTGACCACGAAGATTTTAAAGACGGCTGAGATTCTTTTTTAAAATGTACGCTGAGTACTGTTCGCTCTCTGTTTAAGCACTTTAGAAACACTGCCCCCAAAAAAGCATCCATAGATGCTACAATGTAGTAGTACGTAAATTAGCTTTTTTTGTGGGGTAACAAGTAACTGGAGTCGAACTCCTGTTTGTTAACCATGGTCCGAAGAGAGCTAAAATGGGAACAGTGAAATACAGTCTGTGCTAAGGACCAGGACAGTAGCTGCGGTTAGTGAGCACAGCTTTCGATAGATGCACAAGGCTCGCCCGTGATGGTACAGGCATTCCTGTGAGTCCCACAGGGACCTCCTCCCACCACCATTTCAAAACGGCATTTTCACTTTCCTGTTTCAGGCAGTTCACAGCTGGCCACAACCTGGTGGGCTGAAGAACTATCATTTCTATAGTCTGTTAATCTGTGTTTTGTTCCTGAAGGCAAACTCTCAGCTTGGATTTGCACATTCAGCTGGGTGAATTTTACCTTTAATGAGTCACTCACCCTTTGTCCTGGGAAGCCTATTACCCCTTCTTCACCTTTTTCAGGAGCGTAGAGAAGTACACCCTAGGAAACGTTACAAGTCAGTTCAACGTATTTCTGCATTATGTGCAAAAAAATTGTGACAGTGTTTTATGGAAGCTAAACAGGAAGAAAACATTGTAACACATGGAGGATCTAATAATAGCTGCATGTGAAAGAACTGTTGTCCTTAAAATTAAGTGTAACATGCTTGCTTCATTACAATAGCAGAAGCAGGCCATTAGGGAGAGGACAAGGTTTCCCTCCTATCATCTCCTCCTTCCTTATTTCTTCTGTGGCTGAAACTCTGAAGAAGAGCCAAAGCAATTGCTCAGCTACACAACCAATTAAGCAACTCAGCTTATGCCCAAACTGTAGCTTCAGAGAGCTATTTGGCAAACACAGGCATGCTGCTCTCCATCCTACTATCAAAAAAAAGAAAAGGGAGAAACACATATCCCCTTTTGCTACATAAGCATAAAATCTACGGTTTTCCTAATGTAGTAAAAAAAAAATTCTACGTGTGTAAAATCCGGCCAACAGCTGAAGAACTGGCTAGCAACTGCACATGGAGGGCATCAGGGCTTACACTGCGACCTTCTCCCATAACCTTGTGGAGAAGCTGACCAGACCATCTGAGAAAATAAAGCTCTGCAAAATGCTCGGTGAGGCATCCCTAATTGGTAAAGACTGTATTTTAAACCAGTCTGGGAAGTAAAAAGGAACCACTCAATGGCAAAGCTATTTAGACAGTCTAGAGGTTGCCTGTGAGTTAACTAAACCACATTCAGTCAAGCCTGGCTGACAGCTCCAAAGGATACAGCAACACACGGGATTACTGTCCGCTTACTCAACAGACTTAATGACCAACGAGACCAAAAGTCTGTATGTGCCAGAGAGTAGAATGAAACAGACTGAGAAAATTTCCGTATATACTTCTTTAATGAAATGTAGCGGAAATTTTAAAAGTAGATCAGCAGATCAGCAGCAGTAAAGAGACTTACTAAGTTAACGCTAAAATTAAAAAATGCGTGAGGGAAAATCTTATTTCGGTAAACCAATAAAGAGAGCGACTGATTGCACCGTGGAGTTATAATGTGTCATGTTGTTCAGTTTTTCTAAAGCATCAGAACTGGTGCCTCTGCTTATGTTGCTCCATATCTATATTGCATCATTTCAATGAAGAATGCACCAGTATTAACTCCATTATTTTCTATTATTATTATATATATTATAATTCTAGTATTATTATATATATTATATATATATACTATTATTATTCGTCTTTGTTCTTCTCCACTTGACTTACTGGAGCTCCAGCCTCCCCTTTTTGTCCACGTTCTCCTCTTTCACCCTAACAAGAAAGAAAAAGTATTCAGATATGTTAGGCATTCCCATTTAACGTTTCAGTAACTTTTCTACAACACCAAGTGACAAACGTTTACCAAGAGAAAAAACACCACTCTGTTCTTTATTCATACACTTCTCACATGAAATGCCTGTTTTCATAAGGAGTTTGTAAAGTTGCCTTTTAAAAAAACTATTTGATAATTTTTCTGAAAATGTTTCTAGGAATGTGAACACCTCTGGTTGTTTCCAAGTTTGTTTGTGAGATGTCTGAGTGGTGAGCTCCTGAGCAATGCCTATGAATAAATGCCCATTCTCTCATTTTTACCTACTGATTATCTATGAATTGTCTGACCAGAGGCAAGAGCTCCTGTTAGGATGAGACAAATCATAGCCTAAAGTCTACTCGCTGTATTGATGGTATCTCCATTGACTATAAAGGCTCTCCAGATAAGTGGCTCATATGCAGCCATTTCTGCTTAGTCATGGAAATCCCAGCATGTACGTTACTTAATGCAGAGTGCAGACCACCAAAAGCATTTTTAGATCTTTCAGTATCATACCAATTTACTTATTTTACTGCAGAAATTGCATGAGCCACGGGAACTTTCTAACTTCAAGATTAGGAGGAAAAATTACTGGTCTGGAGGTTGGTGTCTGATACAGAATATACACATACAGTGTATGAGTACCTCTGCTCCCAGCAAGAAGCAATAGATGAGCATAAACTGCATCTTGCTGTTCAGGATTTCTCCAATACATATTAGCAAGCCTTAATTGTATACAAATATCTGCACCATATAGATTAGTTATATAAACAAACACAATAATTCAGATAGCTTCCCTAAAGATACACTTCTTTCACAGGAAGAAAATTTTGCTCACTGTTATGAAAAATAAGATATTGAATGATTTCTCAGCAGGTACTTCTGCTTGTAAAATGAGAAGGTGTGAGTTATGGCCAGCAGTTGCATACTTAAACACAAAGAACAAGTTTGCCTAAGGTACCTCTAGTCTGTGAGAACTCCTTTATGAATGACCTGAGCCACCATAGTTTCAATAAATACTTCATGATCCAAGCTACGGGAAAGTAGCAGATTTCTCTTTTGGTCTCCTGAAGTCTTATAAGTACCCTATGTAAGGGCATGTTTGTACAATAGTTTCGTTTTGTTATTGCAGAGCTCTTAGTTCCTTGTGTATTTCGTCAAAATACCCTGTAGTTACCTTGTGTTTGTCAGAGGGGACACCCATCAGTTCTCTTGTAGGAAGCCCAGGTGGACCTGGAGGACCTGGGGGGCCCTGCAGGAAAAGCATAAGGGTACGTTTACCAACAGTTGTAATACCTTGATCAGCACGGGGTCTAAGGAACTGCAACAAAAGGAGCAACGCAGATTTCCCCCTGCTAGGAGTATGGCTCTCAACCTCTGAATAGATTGATGGCAAGGTAAATTTATTTCGTGATGGATTAACATATAGCAATACCTGCTCTTGCCCTGTATGTTTCCAGAATGACAGTAAAGATTATCGCTTTATATAAAGCAGTCTGGCTCTAGAAATTTCAGAAGCGTTACCTCTGTGTTGGTGTAAAGGAGGACGCAGCTAGACCTAGACATGTAGAAGTTAGTTCAGCTATGACATTCCTTATGAAGACTATCATTACTTTCAAAGCTATATTTGTTTGGTTTTCTCCTATAATTACACAATACAATTGCAAATTAAGAAAGTATTTAAAATAGGTTCCTTTATAAATAGCAAATAACATCAACCTGTCCTTTTGCAGTGATTTGATTCATTAGTTTTCCTTTACCTGTTCACCTTTTTCTCCATAGAAGCCAAGGCCCCTGTTGCCCTGTAAAAACAATAGGTCAAGATTTACTAAGTGTACGACTCAGTTTTCTAATGTAAAATAGACTTAGGCTTTTTCAGGCTTACAAGTTTGTAGGACACTGCTGAAGAACTGCAATCAAATAATAGTCTAGGTTAACCTCAAAGTATTTTTATAGATTTAAAAGTATTTTTATAGGCCTAAACCTTCAGAAAGACAACTCTAATTAAAATCTCCTGCTACCAGTGCTTCTTACAACAGATTTTGAGTCATTCACTGAGTAATGTCGTGAAAAGATCAAGCATTTATTTCGCAAGTTTTTTAATGGCCCTGAATTTTAAATGAAAATACCTAAGTGGGCTGGAACAATGGACTCGTATATTTTTTCCGCTGAGATATAATTGAATCTTGTAAAGACTGCAAGGATTCTCTGTTCATGGGAAGCTACTGTGACTACAGCAGCAAATTAAATCTGGCTCTAGAACTGGTTTAATCTTTTCAGGGTAGGCGATCCCAGTGTAAGATTAACTTCTCGTGGTATGCAGCCAACACAGAAGGTCTTGTGCTGCACAGCCTTTGGTGCAGCCTGTGGTTCTTTATTTTACTGCCTTCAAGTGGGTCTTGGATAAACCTCAGCGACACAAAATCAACATAAACAACTCTGACACAAAGACTTACTTGTGGCCCTTGTGGTCCTGGGGGCCCTGGTGGTCCCTGGGGAAACACAATAGGGGAGAGCAAGTTACTTGTTGCTTTCTAAACAATGCGTGCAGGAGGCCAGTTACTTTATATCTGAAATATAGGCATATATTTAGAAGGCACCGTATTCCTCAGCATTCAATGTGCTATCCTCACGATATTAGCTGTGTTTACTGTCTGAAAAATATCCTTCTAAACCACAGCGTAATCTTTCCTAACAGTCTCCCAGCTTAGACCTAATGAAATCCCCTTTTTATTTCAAGCAATAAGAACTTGTGCTTTTGGATCCTGACTTAGTAACATTTTAAGCTCATACTTAAAGTTAAGCATGTCTTTAAGTGCTTCACTGGATTGGTGTCTTGGTACTGCATCCATCTGTAAAGGGAGCTGAATGACCATATGCAGCTCAGATTACCTATTTGGTATTGCACAGAATGAAATCAAACAAAGATGGTGGGAAATGAAACGATAACAGGAAAAAAAGCTCCCAGAGTCTTAGAAGAAGAGCAGTAGGAAAGCTCCTACTTGTATCTCCACTAATTGGAGACACAACTTGCCTTGATTCAGTCAGCTATGGTAGTTAACAGGCTCCAAAGGGCTGTACCCATTAAAAACTCTGTGAAATGTGGGAAAGGTGGGGTGAATAAGAAGCATGAGCTGTTCAGAGACGAAGATGGTGAATAAGAGGCAGAGAAAAGAGAGTGAGCTGTAGATCCATCCATCCACCTACTGAGCCCTGAAGGGGATGTAACTGCGTTATGCAAAATCAAGCCCAACTTGCAAGGAAAAGATAACAAGATTCCGATGGGACCTGAACTTGCTATGCATCTCTGCTTTGCTATGTATCCTCCTGTGCATAAACAATTGACATCTTCTGAAAAAAAACCACTTTTGAATCAGTTTTGGTTAGCCATGTAGTCTGTGAGCCATTGCCTAATCTACTGGGCAGATGCGCTGTGCAGGGCATCCCACTGCCTGGAAGCCCTGCAAGGACCTGGGAGAGCCACGCTTGCCTTCATGTGGGATCTAGGACTTAGGGAAGAGGAATGATGCAAGTTCAGACCAGGGAAACACTCCCAGGTCCCTCTCACAGGTGAGCCACTGCTTTAGAAATAGTAAATACAGTTGGATATATTTTGTTAAGAGCTGGAGATGGTGGCAATCCATCTACTCTAGAACAGTGTTCAAAAGAGATGTTGCCAAGATGGCAACCAGAGAGATGCAGTCATGGGGCTCAGAAAATGCATGGTTCACAGCATATTCGTATGGTTCATCCAAGACAGTGCACTGGGAATATGAGCCATTGCAGGCTGGGCTTCTCTGTGAAGCTCATGAACCTCGTGGGTTCACTCTAGAGAAAGAGTAAGTAAAGGTCTGAGGAGGTTTTCCTTCAGGAGGACCAGAGCAGAAAGACAAGGTGCAGTTTACTCCAGATGATAAAACAGGCAATGCAGAAAATTAACTTTGGAAAGGCTTAGGGTACTGTGGATTTAGTCCAAGAAATATCCTTTTTTGGCGGGGGGAGGGAAGGTGTCCCTGCAAAAAGCTGTGGAGGCTGTGTGTAAGAAGCACTAAATTATTTTTTTTTCTTCCCCAAATCAGAGATGCAGACCAGGTCTGAAGTGAATTTTGACAAAACAAACAAAAAAACAAACAAAAAAGCAAATGCTATGAAGTTGTCTTACAGGAAAATAAAGCAAGGCTAAAAAAAATGAAATAAATTGAATTTGAACATCTGCTTCTCACCCACAAAACCATTAACCATGGTAATAAGAAATGTAGAAAATGGTATCTGAAGAGAACACAAACTTCCCAAAGAACTATTCTGCAACGGTCGTCAACGTCAATGCTGTAAATGTTGATTTTGGAAAAAATGACCAAAAAACAGTTTAAAAATAAAATTGTATTCTAAGTACTAATGAAGAATGTTATTTATTCAGTCTCCTGTGGGAAGTGTGGAGAGCTAATATACATATCCTTTATGAGTAGAAAAGATTTAGGACCTGATATCTTTGATAACTCAGTGTAGGGGGATGTAGACTGGACTGCATTCAATAATCTTTACAAACATTACTCTTTAAAGGAGGTTAAAGAAATACAACATAAATCAAAAGCCTCTGGCAATACAGGGTGAAAGCAACTATACATCTTTTTGCAATATTCATCCTTGTAGAATCAGTGCTCTTCAAAAGGTTTTGCACCCAAGGACACCTACTTGCTATTTCTAAACTGTTTTTATTATCCACTTGGTAGGTTATAATCGAACATAAAGGAACCTGCTGAGATGATGATTCTGTTAGGTTGATTTCCTACAGAACATATTTTAAACATACTTACTGGTCTTCCTCGCTCTCCTCTTGGACCAACAGGTCCTTGAATACCCAGCGTACCCGGAGGTCCCTTTAAATTAAAAAGAAACCCAACCATCAATTAGTGTTGTTCTGATATCAGTTACTAATGATGCTTTATCACATTCGCTGTAGTACTACTTACAGGAAAGCCAATGAACCCTGGATCCCCAGGTTCCCCCTAAAAAAAAAACACCAAGAAGTAAAAAATGCAATAAACACTATATACAAAATTGAATAAAATCTTTTTCTCACTCATTGATTTTTTTCTCATTCCAAAAGCTCAACAAAGCATACAATGCTACACAAACCCTTACGTAGAGATGTTGAGATAACCAAATGTGGGCTACATGGATTTTGTACTTAGTATATATAGTATAGTTGCATGCAATACAGTAGGAGGGTACAAAGTCGGCTAGGGAAGTTAGAGATCCAAACTAGAAGGCTGAAATGGACAACAGACCACGTTTAATTCTTTTTTGAAAAGTCCTATCTAACCAGTGGCTTCATTATGGCTATAACCTTTGCTGAAACGTACAAGCTCATTTTTCATGAGTTGCATGGGAATTACCGAATCATTTTGATTCTCTTCTGAGTCACTAAAAGCATTTGGAACATACTGTTTTCAGTGACCACATATTTTAACTGCAGTACATGTTGAAATGTTTTTTGAAATTGGATCCAAAAATGTTCTAGCGCAAAGACCTTCCAATACCCATAAATAATGCGGTATTCAGTCCAGACACCTTCAATCATTTTGAATAGCATCCTTACTATCTAGTTAATTTGAGTTTAGTTAACAGAAGAACTTGTGGGACCAAGTACTTTCTAAAATGAATACAGGTGTCAGTACCCATCCTTGGTCACAATATACTTGAGCAATTCTTAATCATTACTAATAACTAATAAGTGCAGATTTAAAGAGTTTCTGAAAGGAAAAGAAGATTCCATTAAAAAATATAGGCAACTTAGAAATATGTCAGCAGAGAAACCTATTTTGGCACTCATCACTGGCACCAGCAGATCCCTTCTGTGCTGAGTACAGTTCAGATGTAGCTTTGTACATAAATTTGTCACAATTTATACTCTAACAGCATATGTAACCCCCTTATCTTTATCTGATACCTTCATATTCTACAAGGCTATATGTAGGAGAAAAAGCTGCAAGTGATTACAAAACCAGTTTTAAGGATTAGATACAGTAAAAGACTTTATCCCAAGTCAACCAAACTCCTCCATGAAAATTATACAGAAAGGATGCTAATGTTAAATACAATCATTCAACAGACAAAATAATGGCGAAGGAATGATTTTGCCATGCATGATACAAAGGCAGTCATCAAATAAAGAGGGTAATTCTTGAACTACAACATCTCCGGTGCCTCTGCAATCCATCAGTAGGCTGGAATTCCTTGCAAATAACTGAGTGGGGAGATTTTTTCCCTGGATATCAGATAGACTTTGCTGTAACCAGAGAAAGCAGAAGCTGCCTTGCAAAGCCCACACAGAATTGAAGTGGGCCTCTTGGGACGTGTCTGTCAGAGTGTAAGAAAGAATAACTCTCCATCACCTGCTTGTAAAACAGTACTGAGCATGAATAAGTCACAGGACGTACCCTGTATCGGCTTGCGATGTCTGGTGGCAGTATATAAGGCTCCCCCTTCTGGCCCTTTGGCCCCTGGACTCCCTGGAGGTGACCAAAAAGATAACAGAAGTAAGGTTTCACATCATATATGTTAACACATAAACAGCTAAGAGTAATGAAAAATTTTGTTGGAGTTTTCATGGGTGTATACATACTGCTGTTTAGAGGAAAAGGCTATGCCTAGCTTTGGAAAGTCATGGTTTAAAAACAAAGTGTAAACCCTCACAGTACATAAAAGAATGAATTTCCAATCCTGGGGGAAGAACACCCCATTACCTGGGAATGGTATTACAGGGTCGCACCTCTGAGCTAGAGCAGCAGCTGCAGCTCCCCAGGGTTGACACGTGCCCTGGTAAATCCAGGAGCCCCAGTGCTCACCTTGGCACGATCCTACGTATCGCGCCATGGAAAGCCAATACTTTGGCCATGGGGCAGAGAAAGGAAAGGTTACTTTCATCAGGAACTGTGAGTTTAATCTTCTTTCATTGCCGTTGGGTAAAGCTGTACAGGTTTTCCTGAAGTAATTTCCCCACAAGACCTACGTGACAGGTCTTGTCTGGCAGATCGCCCAGCCCTGGCTGCAATTTAATAACTAAGCATAGTGCCATGGTAAGTCCATGGTAAGTCCACATGGATGCTCTGGTAGGCCAAATGGGAGCTCCATTAAAAGATGTCCAATTCACTTCCAACACACATGTGAATGAAACTCACTTCAACAACGGTCTTAGCTTCAGGTACTCACTCACTGCTGGCTACTTACGATGGTACCAGGGAAACCAGCGAGTCCAGGAGTTCCCGAGTCACCAGGGTCACCTACTGTCCCGTTACAGCCATCATGACCCGGTTTCCCCCTTGATCCTGGCTGCCCTGGATGACCCTGTGGAGGAAAAAAAAAAAGTGTTTATCTATCCATCTGTTTCTAGTTTTCCTTTTCCTGTAGTCACACAGTATTTAGACATTCTCACATTGAGCCCAAGGCTTCGATCCATGGGAAACTATGATTTTCAAAGACAGAAACAGACAGTGCCTTTTTTTAATATAGCTGCAGCTTGAACCAGATGCCCCAGACAGCATGAAAAAATGAGTAGTGAAGGACCTTTCAGAAAGGGTAGGAAAGCTATGTTCAATGCAGGCTCTGTTAAGCAGAGAACTAAGCCAGATGAGGCTGCTGTGCAGGGAGCCACCAAGAACTGGGATTGTTAAGCATTTCAGTGCTTCATACTGCAAGAGTGGGAATAAAGGTTCCTCGCTGGCTTTGAACAGCTTCCAAGCCGGGAAAAAAGTCAGAGATGCTTTTGGAGCTAGGTTAAGTGTCATGATGAGGCTGTAAGTATGGAAGAAAACAGCAGGGATCAAAGCAAGGCAGCCGGGGGCACTGCAGAAACTCCACATAGAGCCTCTGAAAAGTTACTCCTGTCTCAAACTGGATTTCCATTGCTGAGCCTACATTCACCTTAATTGCTCTTACTTCTGGTTTGCACTGAGGCTGATGAGAAGCAAATCTGCCCTTGAGCAGCTCTTTCTTCCCAGGGACTCAGCCAGAACAACCAGAAACTAATATAAAACATTTCTCCGTTCTCCTCTATCTAGAGGAAGTTTTCTCTTTGCTTCTGCTTTCTTGCTTAGAAGAAGAAAGAAATCTGCCCACGTCCTTACCTAACTCCATCAGGTACTGGCATTCCTCACCCCAGAAGAGATGGCCACCATCCTCTCTTGGCCTCCAGCCCCACATCCTAGCACTGTGCCATTACTGTTCGTACACGTGCCTACCTATTTGCCTTCCAATGGTCAGTGTTAAGTCTTGGCCTGAGAAAACTGGTTGGAGAATGTAAGCGAGTAGGAAGGGCAAGGGACATTGAGGAGAGGACACAAAGAGCATGCAGGTTCAAGAGCTGTCTGAAGGTATTTATCCCTCACAACACAAAGTGCAGAGGTCGGGAAGGCATGGCTAAAAAAGAAAATATGGTAAGGTGGGGAGAAGTGGTCCAGCTATAGCAATGCGGAGCTTCGCAGGGAAGCGATTTACTCTCCTTCCCAGAACGTTAGAGTGCTTAGAAAAAAGTCAGTAAGATGTGGTGAGATGAACAAGATCCTTGGCTCCAGGAGTGTTAATAGGAACGGGAAAGAGAGTCTTCTGCTTTTCCTTTAAGAGTGAGAAAGAGGGAGAGGAGGAAGATTGTGAGAGAGAAAGCCCTGAAACTCGATAGGGAGCTCTTCTGGAAACAAAAAAAAAGGGTGAAAGCAGAGTGGATGTGGATGCGTGGGCTGCAGAGCGGGCCCCGGTGTCAGGGAGCACTACAAAGGAAACCCAAGCCTGGGAACTCTGTCCAGGGATTCCAGTGACTCAGATTTCTTTGTTATTTTATGACACAAGATGTAAAGAAGTGTAAGCTGGGAAAATACTGTGCTGTGAACTTTACCCGCTTTTCCTCTTTGAATGTTTCACTTTCATGGACCTGGTCAATTTGTTCAAAGTTTGACACTGTTTAGTGTTCAGTAAGTTTTTTAAGACTATCTCAAGCATGCCATGCGAGCTATAAAGCAAATAACAATGGTTAGTACTCTTAAACTCATTGGTCTTTCTATGTGCTTTGCAGCTCTGAAATAATTAAGGAATGACCCACTGGTGTCCTTCGCTCACAAGCTTAAGAGATGTGAAGTACTTATCTCACAGCTCTTTCCTACAAAAGAACATACTTAGCTGGGTAACCTCCAGGGACACAGGAAACTTCTGTCCTTTCTTGTCCCCTTTACAAGGGGATTTCTCCACAGGACAAAGCAAATGGGCCTTAATTATCCGAGGGAACGAGAGGAAGCACAGATTCTGCTCTCTCGTCGTGTATCTGCAGTTCCACTCACTTCAACAAATACCCTTAGCTTAAAAGTGTGTACGTGGCTGATGCAGAATTTAGCCCAGAGATTTTAATTAAAGTACAAAGGCGTTAAACTAGCCTGCAGTATTTGCAGTTGGTGATTTCTTAAAGATGAGGTAACTGGCTACTTACAGGAATGCCATCTGCCCCGGGGAATCCAGTGACTCCTCTTTGCCCCTGGAGTGAAACAGCACAATTAAAATGATGTTCTGCCCAGTATTTTGCTCATTAGCTAAACCATCTGATATTCAAAAGTTACCACTTCTCCTTTGGGTCCACTTATTCCTGGATATCCTCTTTCACCTTTGTGACCTTTGGGACCTTGCACTCCTGGGATCCCCATCAATCCTGGTGGTCCAGTGAACCCCTGTGATCCAAGAAGTCCTGGCTGGCCCTGATAAAAATAATAAAAAAGCATTTATTTAGGAACAGTTGTGAAGCATGAAGCCAGATTAGTTATCACTGACGCAACGGAGTCAATTTCTGGAAGAGATAATAATCACAGAATCTCCTTCCATTCCAGTAGGCCAGATTCTCTGATGAACGTCATCTGTAAACACCACACAGAGAAACTCCAGCAACAGCGACCACGTAGTGCGTGACAAAATCCATACATGGAAATTAACACTCAAATCAATATTCACTACCTGAATATTCATGGCTGCTCTATGAAATAGTGTTTTCTTTGGAATAAGGCTTCTCAAGAGTGATTCTCACTGACCTACAACTTAATCAATTACACTCCAAGCAAATAAAATGTGCTAAATTGTGAAATCTGCTTAGTGGCCGTATTTCTTACAGATGGAGCCCGATATTTAATGGCAGGATTTTCTGTCTCTTTGGAGATGATAATTCTACTTAGCAGTGGAGCCTGAAACTGATTAGATGCGCACGCATCCACACAGGTCGAAGAGCTGCAGGCAGGGCTCCCTTGTCCTTCTCCCTTCCAGCGCTGGTTCGGCTCTTCAGGCCACTTCAAACATTGTTTAAAAATAATCCCCTGTTGACTGCCAACATCACAGGGCTCAACAGGGGAAAAAATCATTTTGAAATGACACAATGGTGGTTTAAGTAATGGGTTGTGACAGTATGTCTGAGATCTGTGAACCAAAGTATTTGAAAGCCATTCCAGACGTAGTGTCACCAAAGGCCCATATGTTTTGCATGCTCTACGGTACTCAGTGCCCTAATGACACTAATAGTAAATTGCTGCAATCTTTTCTGGAGAAATATGCTTCAATGGCACAAAGCACCATCTACCAAGACGTTCTAATTAAGCTGGTTCTAATGAAAGTATCTTTAAAATGCAATTAGATTTTTCACAGAGCAGTGTGAAGCAGCATCAATATCTCACAAAGCAAGAGTTACAGCAAAACACGATCAGACAGATACATATTTATTCAAATGAGACAAAAAAAATAAATAGCATCTTGTTTCAGTATAAAATACTTACACTCTCACCTATGCCTGGAAAGAAAGAGCTAGAAGATGAACACATTCCCTGTCCAAGAAGGATAACAGTCCAACTTCATTCAATGCCATTGAGGTGCAAGGAGTGGAGGAGGGCAGTGTGGGGACTTGAAGAAATGAACCTGAAAATATCCTAATTTCTTTGTATGCAGAAAGTTGTAGTAAAGATACTGAACAATGCCTTATTGATTTTAGGCAAACTTTATTTTATTCTCCTATTGAAGGACAGGCACATTTGTGACACACTTTCAAAACTTCATTGTCAACCACCTATCTGTAATTAACATTTATCTATGCTACAGTTGTCTTAATATTGCAAACGCGAAACAATCACTATGACTGAAACACAGCTTACTTCCAATTTTAAAAACAAATCAATTTTCCACACTGCTTTCATGGAAAATGGCTGTCACAACAGTTGGAGTAGGTTTTTATATTTTAAATCCTATTGTAGCGTATCAAATGAGTCCATACTGAGAAGATGACATGGCCAAACAAAGTACAAAACTCAGTGCAATTTTTTTTGTTGGGAGAAGGAAAATGAGCCAGTACGAAGAATGAATTACCTGGAGTTTCTCAGGACAAGCCACCAGGATGGATCTCTCACAGTATGGATCTTTTGTTATACTGTTAGGATTAATTTGACAAAACTGATGGTTTAGGAGCATTGCCAAAGGACACCGGGGATTTAAGTGTTTGAGCTATCAGCGTGAAAGAGAATCTCTCCTCTGCTTACAACCAAGCCCAACTTTATATAGCATCCCTACTTCTAAACCAAGCCTGCTCATGTGGATTATCAGGTGCTAGGAGGCCAACGCATTTTCAAGTTAACAAACTAAGACGTAACAAAGGTTATATGAATACATATAAAATATCATATTGTTTGTGTTGGCAGGAGGCATAAGCATCTAAAAAGCGGCTGCTCACTTCCTTATGCCAGCCAGAGCTGGCTATTACAGATTCATCTTTCTCCACATAAGTAGTTTTCAGTTTTTTAAAAATCAGTGAATCTCTAAAAGTTATCCCATGGAGGTGCAGATTCTTGTCTAAACAGATTCACAGCAGGCATACTTTTCTTAATTAACCAAATTAAATGGAAAGATGCTGATTAGATGCACTAGAATAATGATTTAAATCTGAACCAATATTCATCTGTGTGAGCTCCAAGATCAGGAGAAGGAAGTATCTTCTGATGCCACTTTTTCTTGAATTTCTTAACGTACTATGGCTAAAAGATTAAGTATAAAGGAATTACGAGAGAGTAGATATGAGCATACACTATGAAATGGCCTAGGGAAATAATAGATATGTCATTCATTTAAAAAAATGCATAGTCTGTGTTCTTCATTGTTTTTTGTAGAGCCCTATCAATTCTTATGCAAATATCAACATAAAATATTTCCACCTAACTATAAACCCTTAAAACTTAATTAAATACTTAAGCTAGTTTTTTCTTCCCCACACACCCAAATCTGGAGAGGAACCTTTAAAAAGGATGAAAACGTATCTCATACGCCTGCGAAGAATACGCAAAAATTATTCTAATTGAATTGTAGAGATTTGAGTTGGTTCCAGTCTCAATTTAATTTTGAGAGGATCTGAAAAATAAATGTTTCAGTTACTTCCACAAAGAAAGGAAAACGTGGATTCTGTACAGTGAAAATGCCGCATAATTTCTGAAGTATCTGAAAGCCAAAAGCAGTCAAATAAATTCCAAAAGCTACTTGTCCACCTGAGACATGCAAACCACCTCTTTAGTGCCCATCTACACCCTTTTTGTGGGCAGCAGGCTGCAGGCAGAACACGTGTAAAATGTTTAATTGTAACTTCTGATAAAATGCTGGATATGTTCAGAATTATCAAATCCGTGCCGGGCTTTCTGCAGGGACCATAGAGAGCCGCAATAGTTCAAAGGTGGCAATTACATGGAACGTGGCTGCCTCTCTAATTCCAGCACCAAATACCACTCTCCCACTTCCAGTTCCTTTTTCCTATCTGGTGTGGAAGAAGAAGTAAACAAGGAATGGAAAACGAGTAAGAGAGCTGGGCAATGCCAGCGTCCCTTCCCCACACTTTCCTGGTAATTATCTGATCATTTGTTTGTTGAGGAATAGGGGTTATTTAATATTATTTGCAATAAAGACAAGAGAATCAATCATTCTGGGACCAGTTTAGCATGAGGCTACAGTCAGAGCTGGAGAAGCACTTCATATCATGACAATGTTTGTGTAATTCTTCAGCCAATTACTACCTTGGTTTGTTAACTGAATTGACTTTGTTAACCTTTGTTAACTCAGACTTGTCAGCTTTTACACTGCTTGCTTTATGCTAGATCTTTTGTTGAACAAGTGTGCCCCTTTATCATTAGCAAATGACCTAAGAACATTCTCTCTTTTGCAAAGGTCATTGAGGAGATTTACGCAATCAATTAGAAAGGTTTAGTCAAATAAAGCATGACTTAATTATTAGAGTCCCTGTGTGAAACATGCCACACATGGAACTGCTCTGCTTGGGCTCCTGGAGGGTCAGAAATCCTAGAAAATTCTCCAAAGCTGTGAAATTGTGTCCGGATTCAATTTCCAGGTCAAAAAAGAAAAGAAAAAAAGGCAAGCCTAGGTAAAAATGCTATCCCTATCTGTCATATTTTAGACAACTTGCCAAGTACTTTCTTTGGTGCTCCCTTTCCTTAAATGATAAAGCAATGCAGAAACGTGCTCTGGCCCACGGTGCTCTCTGGCAGAAGGCTTCCCATTTTGCTGGGGTGAACTGGAACTCTTCCCAAATCTAGAGCGTGGCACGATGACCCCGTGTCACCCACCACCGGATTTACAGGCCAGTGCTAAAAGGCTTACCTAAGCGTGCCCGGCATCCTGCAGCCAGCACCTCAGAGGGAGTATGCGAAAAGAAAAGGAAAAAGTGGGCTTATGGAATATCTTGTAGACTAGCAAGAAGTTTTTCCTTTGTTCTTACAAAAAATTTCCACGACTGTCCAGATGAATTACAAAGCTCCCAATGTCAGGATACGCTCCCACATAGGCAGTCCCTGCTTGGCTCTTCCTGCGACTTCAGCTGACTGGAAAAGGTCTCGTTCAATTCATGTGGCCGGCCCAGCCATGTGCAAAAGCTATTCACAGAGAGGAGCAAAGGTCAGAAATTTAGGAAGCCTGGAGGAAATCTTCCCAGAAAATATTTGCAATGTTGTATATACATTGTCGCTTGTCCAGTGACGTGCATTAAAAGAAAATGCTGTCGGGGTTGTGATTGAATTTAGTAACTGCATTTTGCAATTAAGTCCCAGTGGACTTAAAAAGATCCTGAGCAGACTTTTAAATCTGTACTGAATGTTCATGTTCTGCAGCTTGAACTTTAATTTCCAGTTCTTTTAGGATCGGACAAATGAAAGAGATGTCATGTTGCAATTCCTCCTTCCTTCTAATTTACTGCTAAATTTACAGTGTGGAAACAAAACTGGTAGAGGAGGGCGTGCTACTTTTGAAAGCAACCAATTGTTTGAGGTGCTATACAAATAAAGATACAATAAATGACAGTAACTGCTCCAAAGGTTTTAAAATACAAATTGCCGAGAAGCCCACCTACCAGTGTGGAGATACGAAGAAAGGAGAAAACTGTTGATTTGCAATAAAGAGGAGACAGAATCGGAATGACTGCAGAGTGTCACTGTCATTGAGCCCATTTCTCCGCATTTCATTACAGACTTCCATTTTGCAACCGCTTCTGGTACACGGAATGCGATGACTCAGTATTCCCCACAGGAAAACGATCCTTGTAGGCCATCATTTATTTAACAGTGGACAAGAAGAAAGGAGGTTAATTCCCTGCCATTTTAAAAAGGTCATTGGTGAAAGGACAAGTTCACTTCCTGTGGGAAGGGTGATCTGACCGTGACGGACAAGTGGGAGCTGGGACTTTTTGAAAGAGGGCTCAGCTTGGAACAGTCCCTGTAAGAACGGATGGGGAAAGGATGTGACAGCAAGGACCTCGATGCAGTTCCACTGCAGGGAGACCAGCGAGCGGAACAGAGAGCAGCTCACCAGGGAATAAAATCGGTTAGAAGGAAAATGAGCAACTTATGAGCTGATTAAAAGTGCTAACCCAGGAAAAGGCATCACCGTGGGCACACAGAAAAGAAATAGAAAAGTTTTTAAACATAATGCTGGCAAAATGTGGAAAATGGGGCGTAAAGGTAGTAAATTTGTGATTTTCTGAGGCATAGAATCATAAAATCATAGAATAGTTTGAATTGGAAGGGACCTTTAAAGGTCATACAGTCCAGCCCTCCTGCAATGAGCGGGGACATCTTCAACTAGATCAGGTTGCTCAGAGCCCCGTCCAACCCTGCCTTGAATGTTTCCAGGGATGGGGCGTCTTCCATGGAGGTAGGTATAATAAAGCAATCGTTGAGCCCAACTGCAAAATGTATGACCTTAGCGCTTCCCCCATCCCCCCAAAATATAAACTACAAGGAATAACCTCAGGAACCCTGTTGCAACACACTAAATCAGACTGGGATGGGCATATCACCTGGCATTTCTCCTGAGGCATAAATCCAGGAGTTTATGGATTGAACATATTAGAGGGGAATACGTAAGGGAAGGGTTTGGGGTTTCAGCTCCTTACAGTGCATGCTGCGCCAGAAATACTTCAGCTATGGGGTTGCCCAGCTTTGGGCTGAGAGACAGAGGAAAGCAGACCACATGGAGCGTCCTGCTGCCATAGCTCAACCAGTTTCTTTCGAGTCAGCGACTGCTTCTGGTGGCCCCAGGCTGCCCAGTACATACAGATCTCCAGACAGCTCTTTGCACAACGCCCTCTGACTATTTGCAGAACCAATTCCAAAACAATTTTAAGAGCCTGTGGGTCCTAACTGATTATTTTTGCTTAATATCTCCATGGCAGGGATACATGCGTAGTCTTCCTTTCCTGCCAGCTCTACTAAGATGAAATTTTTGTTTACCAACACTTCTCGGTGGTTACTGGAATAAACCAAGTTTAAAATATCTCACTTTCAAAGCTTTGGTGGGTACAGTCAGTCACTGATGAGCACAACATCTACCATGATGCAGAAGACACCGGTACATTTCTACACCATATATCATTATGCTGGACATTGATAATGTAATTTGCATGGTTCCATCCACCTCAGCCACTCAGAGACTGTTTTAGCAAGTTTTAAACATTTTGCAATTCCACCTGGGAAGTAAGTCAGAACAATCTGTGGAATGGTAGAAAATGCTAGCCACTGGAAAGATTATCTGGGAGAAAAAAATCCTAAAGTTTGTGCAGGCTTGGTTGTTAAACATATTAGCATGCCACTTTATCTCTGTGTCTTCAGGACTGTAATAGTGACTATTTTCTAAAAGACAGATGATCAATCTCAATTTGCAGTGAGCATTCAGAACCTCCTCACTAGATGGCACCAGCCATTGCTGCTGCAGGCAGCCCCGACCACCGCAGGTGCCGGTTTCCAGAGCACGTTATAAAATCTGATAAAGAGTTCAGGTAGGGTCAAAACATCTTTGTGCGAGGCCTAAGGCAACAAAAGCAGAAGGTTTCCTGCAAAATGTCTGGCAGCGAGATAGCTGTGAAAGTGCAAATGCAATGGGATGAAATTCATCGGGCAACCGAGCAGCACGGCTTCCTTCGTGTGGTGGAAGGACTTGGTCTTCTAAGAGGAATGAGAAAAACTTACTATTTTATTTCTCCAGTGGCTTGCTAAATTTACATTTAATGTCACAGGCCTGCATCTCCTCAAATTTATGTTCTGAATCTGTATTTTACTGTCGGGCTGGGATTAGCTTCTGCCATCACCTGGTTACCAGCGTTAGGAAGGGATGGACTTCTGTGACCTAACTTGACTATTGACAAGCAAATGAAGCAAACTTTTCTCATGTGCCTTAAACTGTGTAATACTCAATTCTTAAACACAGAGTAGCACTGAAAGGGTCAGCAAGCTTTGGAAAAAAAAAAAAACTACATAGCTAATGGTTATTTCTATTTTTAATTTATCTTTTGCTACTTCAGAGGTTATTTAGCTGAGTTTCACATTCCAGCTCGTTTTCTCAGAAAAAACTTTCCTTCTCATTTGTTAAAAAGCTTTTTTATTTATACCAAAAAGTAAACAAAAAAATTATAAAATTCACTTTAAGTTAAAAATAACTAAAAAATGAGGCTAGTTCAGCCTTGTGGCATGGTAACAATTTGCTGCCCTTTCAACTACATTGTCTGGACATGCGACATTTTCTCTCAGGACAGTGGCGACCAAATGACATTAACATTAATTCCAGAGCAGTGATTCAGCTTGGAGAAGGCTTTTTTTTTTTTTAATTAAGGAAGGAATAAGCATTAAATCTTCATAAAAAAAAAGAACTATGAAAGGGTTCTCTTTACCAGAAGCCACAACCCTTCTCTGTAGTCAGTAAATGAAATAATTTTGCACTGTTTTCTGTTCCCATGGTTTGATCTAATGTGTGATCTTCCAGAAAGTTGCTATGTCACCCAAGAAGATAAAACATGCGTAAAAGAAAATATACGCTAGAATGTAGGTCAAGCGCTCGAAAGAACCAGTTAGAAGTTTCTTCATGTCAGAAGATACATAGGAGCACATGTCAAAAATGCTTTCTGTGCTTTGCAGAGCTGCTGTAGAAAGAATGATACCTGGACTATGCAATGGTCTCTCAAAGATAAACATCAGAAAGGGCAAGTCTAGACAAAACCTCATGAGGATTTCCATGCTAAGTCTTCACAAGTTTATTGCGCAGAGGAAAGGAGAAGAGGAAGAAGGAGAAGATGTGGGAAGGAAGCGGTGGGCAGAGGGGAAGGGTGGTTTTGTCTGCAGACTCAGTAAGGGGATAGCCCTGAAAGTTCGAAGCAGCATCTCTGCCAAAGTTTGGCTGCACAAACAAATGATGAGGTGGTTAAGTGAGCTAGGGACTGAGTTTGCAACACATCAGATGTTTGTGGAGTCTGTCTGCATTCACGTTCTTACTGTCTGGTAAATATGAAGTACCTTACCCCTCTGCCACTGAGAAGTAAGCTGTAGTGGGGTCAGTGTGTAAGCAGACGCTAAACGTGGAGCAGTGGTTGCCAGGCTATAAATTCACATCCTGGTTTAATTCTTGATAATTTACTGGCTTGAAAATTTGGAATCAGAACTAAGACATACGATAGCAAATACACTACCTGATAAGCATGCTCTACCAAATTATGCATAAGACTTGTAATGACTTGAAAGGCACCATATTTTTTTTAAGGTTTGTATTTATTTTGAGCAAACGTAGGCATTTATCTACATCCAAAGCTCCCATCAGATAAGGGTGACATCTTATGGCATGATATATCCTGATGCAGACATTCAAACTAGGTCAAACGAATGCAGCCTGAATGTGCCCATTTTTCTTAATTGTCTATAAAAGGATCTTAGGTCCCTACCTCAAATGTTGACCTCCACATCACTGCTTTCTAAACTGTGCAAAAAGGCAATACCCCAAAAGATCAAGTCCCGGAATTGTGGATTTAGCAGTCAGGATTAAGATTCAAACTTGAGCATGAAAATTACGCTGCATGAAAAAGGAACTGGATATAAATGCAATAAATTTACTGAACCTGGCAGACAGTATATGCCAGAACCATTGCTACTGGTGGTGCAAAGTAGTAGTATTTTCTTGGAAGTTACAAATGTTTCAGCATAAAAAAGTGATCAGATGATAATGCCATGTGCTCAAAAGCATATTCATTTATTCCAAGCATATCATCTGCCCCCTACCTCGCTTCCTTTTTGCCTACTCAGATACATGTTTCTTTTAGGCTGCTAGGAGCCACATAAATGCCGGCATTTCTATAGCTTCTTAGCTCAGTTTCTATCAATCATCTTTATTCAAGGCATAAAAAAATTTCTGCCTGCACTGGGCTCTGCTGGAATTCTGGTATGGGGCTCTGGAAGGATGTAAGGGGACCATGGGGAAGTCTTCAGATGCCAGAAACCTGCAGAGCTAGCAGAGCTGGGGCTGGCCTGACACTGTGTAACCTGGAGAGATGCTTTGAGTTAGGGTGCGAGTAGAAGTGCGACTAATGGAGCTACTCATTTTGTGTTGGTAAACCGAGAGTACCAACCTAAGACACAAAAAAATTACTTCTATTGACATGTAAATATTGTCCTCTAAGTTCCAACTAAATACTGTTTTTAAGAAAGAGTTAACTAAAATGACTTAAAGATGTTACTTTGAATCAACTTAAAGTTGAGATCATGGGCTCATGATGTTTTACAGAACACGAAAATGACATTGATTTATCATTGCAAAACATTCATCACTACTTAATTAATTGGAGAAGGTTAGTTTGATAGCCGACCAAAAATTCACCAGAGAGGAAAACCATCTTGCCAAATTTGCTCTTACAGCCAGACAAACATTAAGACGATGGGTGTGGAGCGGGAGGAAGCAGGGAACTCCCAGCTACTCCGTGACAGTTGCTGCATCATGCTTATGTAAAAGGGTAGACTTTGGTCATGGTACCTAATAAATGTTTGACTGAGCATTTTGAGGGACTGCAAATGCCTCACATGTTTTTAGCACAAGGAGTATGTTTTCAGGACAGTAGAAAATTCTGTTCATTCAACATGGGTTTTAACATGATTAAAAACGCCAGACACTTCCCAGGGCACCATATGATGCAGCGCAATTCTCCTAATCTGCTAGTATCTACAGCAGAATCGTTGTTTCATTCTTTCCCTTCATTCCATTCATTTTATTACCATCATACTATTAAGATCAACTGCTTCTTATGACTTTTTTAAAATCACAGGTCACACAAAATGCTAAAAACTTGCATAACACAGTGGGCTGGATAGCTGTAAGGCTGCTGCTTGGCTAGCCGGGCTCCTCAAGGCAAGACAACAACCAGCACCTGCTCGCGCTAGAACATTCAGTCATAGACCCGAAAGCCGATCCGCCAGCCCAATTGCTTTCAAATGGCTTTTGGTGGTGTGTGGGAGTGTTCTCAAGATCCTAAAATTCAGGAAGTTCAACACAGATGTTTTCTGTCAGTAGGCGTTGGAAGCACCAATAGTAACATCTGTTCACTTTTCACATTTGTGAGAACATTTTTTTTCTGTCCAAAAACCATTCACTGTTGAAATTTCCAAATTGTGCAACTGGCCAAAATGTTAAGCTCATTAGGCTCCATGAGTTTAAGAGTATGTGAAAATTAAAACCCCTGCAGGAGCTCAGTCTATCATATGCCAATTTTTCCATTCTGTGCTCCTCTTCTGCTTAAACAAAAACATAACTATTTCTGTGGTGGGAACAGCTATCAAAACTGACTTGATCGTGCAAATATAAGTTACTACTGGCTGTTTTAACCGTAGAAAGAATTTCATTCTCCTACAGAGGCTGTGACTTTTTTAGTAAGGTGTGTGCAGAGATGATACCCTCTCCACATGGGAACCCAGAATACACGCTCTAGCAGCATGTACAAGGGACTCAGTGCAGTCCTTAGACACCCTCACACTTCGGTCATGGGAATTTACAGTTTGGGACGGTCTCCGAGTTCCCGGCAAGGCCAGATGATTGGCTCTGAACCGCCAGGAAGGACGGGGGGCTTTGAGGCAGATGTGCGCGGCACTATGAAGAATCATTGTTGATGCAGAATAAGAGACATCTTTTTTTTTCTCCTAACAGTTCTGGACAGATGGGTCTCAAGAGCAGTGGGGTGCTGTGAGATCATGTGAACGGAGTTTGCACAGTTGTTTTCTCTACACCATTTGCTAATCTTGATGTTAGTATCAACGCGGATGCTCTAGAAATTTCAGCAACTGGGACTCTGCTGAAGCCTGCTGTTGAGTCAGCTTACGCTGAAGCTAAGTGAACCCTTACGCCTTCCTGTGGATGTGGCTTGTTAACATCACAAATATTCAAATGCAATCACTTTGATGGGCTTTAAACTGAGCCTGGCTTCATCTTGGGTTCGTCTCCAAAAACAACGAACAGGCTAAGTAATCTCTGAGAAGTCTTGCCATCTTCAGGTAGTTAACAGAAATACTGAAAGCTGTCAGCAGTTGTCTTTTATATAATACAGTTAAGTTTCCTGTCTTTTGAATGCACAGATTCACAGAAGATTTTTGTAAGTTGACAGTACTAGATCAAGCTGAATGATCTAGGGAAGTTAAATGATCCGGGGAAAGTATTATAGCAACGAATTACTTGGACAAGTCTCTGTGATCCCACACAAGCCTTTTTTTTCTTTTTTTCTTCCCCCTTGAAACCAGGAAGGAGGAGAGTAAAATATTTTCCTTTGAATCCTGAAGGAAATAGTTCTATATCATCTACCTGAAAAAGATATTCTCTCTGTTGAATGTAACGTGTGATAACAGTCCTGAAGAGGGTCAAGTGAATCATGAACTTGAACAGGAAGGTATAGTTCTCCAGATCCATTACGAAAGATCTAGTTTTTGTGTGATACTCAGTTTGAGGTAGCAATAATGGGGGCCAAGAGTGCCCACACATCTTCTGCAGATTCCAAAATGTCATCACTCATGGGAGAGGATGTTCTGGAGAACAGCAGCAGCAGACAGTTCCACAGCTGCTCAAGGAGAAAACCTATTTATCATTTCAAATGCTGATTTCAAACGCTACTGGAAATTTTTTAACCGTTTATTGTAGGCAGTGTGGGCTACGCAGCTGCTTCAGGTGAGGGATGGGATGAGAATCTGAGCAAACCATTCTGCTCGATCCTTTACTCCTTTTCATTCTGCAGACACCAAGGGAGTGAAGGTACTAGTGAACCGTAATGGCTCGTTGCTTTTACTTGAAGGACATGCCATTAGTTTGGCAGGCCCTGGAGAAAATTAAGGCTGTTCTCCAACTGACAGTAAATGCAGGTAACGTGGAGGAAAAGACAAGCCTTCCAGACAAGGGGAAAGAGCAGAAGGAGTCTTCACCTTCTATGGGAGCAACAGACAGCTTGCTAAAGCATTTGTCATGACTGCTCATCTGGGTCCCATCACTGGGGACTGGTTTCAGGCTTCAGTGTGAGGGAAGCACTTTCAGTATTTCAGATTCTGATTCTGGAGTGCCTCCAAGCTGTGTCAAGTTAGTGCCTTCTTGGCTAAAACACGGTCTGCTTGCAGTATTAGCTGTGTCAAAGAAATCAGTGCTGTGCATTGCCGTGCTGTCTTCATGAGCTTATGATAATGTACTTGCAGAGATGCTTCCATCAGCCTAATGGGAGAGGCTGCATTTATTGACAGGGAAATTCAAATTGCTGGTGATGAAAGGTCAGAACAGCACAGTTCACAGGTCGACCATGACCCCAAACATCTGCTAGGATGCCTCTCCTGCTTTACCCTTCTGCTACAGGCACGGATGAAAGGCAGCAAGAGGCAAATTTGAAGCTACTTCTCCTTTCCAAAAAACTAACTAATGCTGGAACATCTGTGTCCTAGATTTATAGGGCCTGGACCTCCAGGTACCTGAAATTACTTCAGTTGCCACAGGGAGCATCAGTCTTCTGTATTTTTGACAGAGACAGTAACACATACACTTCGTGTTCACATGGCTCCTTGGAGTTTTTGACCTCCCTCTTCCCTTTCTGCATGAAAAAATGTTTCATATTTAACTTTCTTACCTCTTCTGCATCTGGGAGAGTTTATTGCTTTTACTTAGCTTCTGAAAAGAGCCAATGACAGCTCCCCTGTGCAAGCTAATGCCTATATTTTTATCGCTTTTTTGTCAAGAGGCAAAGGACACCTGTTACGTGAAAGCAAACAAACTCTGAGCAATACTGTTATTGAGCGCTACAGTGCTCAATACAAACTGTGACAATGTGGATGGCTAAATGAGTCACTACAGCCTAGAGACTGGTAACCCCCAAATTACCCGGGCAATAAGCAAGAATAACCAAATATTACCTCTTCTGTCTGACCCTGCTTGAGCAGGGGGGTTGGCGTAGATGCTCCTAGGAGGTCCCTTCCAACCTCAACCATTCTGTGAATGGATGAAATACGGCAATACACCCGATGTTCAAAATCCTCCTTAAGATCCTGCCACTTAGCTGATTGTCAGGTCTATTGCTTAGATTTTTTCCTCTCTGTGATGTCCGCAGAATTTTTCTATGTCTGTGTATGTATTTATTCACCCTTTGGTTTGCTGTCTTCAGATCTCTATGTATCTAACACAGGCCGTAAAGCACTCTAGTCTCTTTAAAACAGATAAGGGGAGGGAGTCACTGACATAAGGCAGTATACTTCCTTACTGTTAAACACTGGTAATTACTGTGAACTATTCAGGTAAAGTTAGCATTACTAACAAAAGCCAAGCTGCAAGTTTACAGCTATCTGCCTGTGGATACAACAGCTGCACGCCTGCTGCAGACATATTTGTGTACGTGTGAGGTCTCCCGTATCTTTACGGTTTAGGTGGGTGCAGTATTTACGAGGCAAGCTAGGCTTCTGGTTCTGCGACGCTTTAATAACCTCAGCTAAATCCCCGCCAGACCTGTCACTCTACTGACCCTACTGCTTTAGGCAGAATTTGCAGTTCTGAACTAGATTGCAAGAGTTTCTACTGTTAAGTTACTTGCTTCCACAGGAACACATCAGCGAGCACTCCTGAGTAAAAAATTACTTTTTTCTGAACACAGACCGCTATTTCATTACTTCGTGGCATGAGAAGCAACCGAAAGAGAGTGCAACTAAAAGGAGAGATTTGAAGAAAGAGTCAGAGAAAGAAAGATGGGGGGATAATCAGCTTCCTCTGGATATTTTTGAGTTAGGGCCGTACTTCTCTTCCTACTCCCCCTGTCACCTCCAAACAAAAAAGAAACCCACATCAGACTTTGGAACAGATAGATATATGAAAAGAATATAAATGAATTTGTCTTAATAAGGCTGAAAGAATATTCAGGGGCTGAGTTTGCAGTAGCAAGTACTGTATTAAGAATTGATGAAAACTAATTTCTAGTTATGCTGGTTGGGTTAATGCAACATGAGTTCCATAAATACTGACCTAACTACAATGAAGAAAACCAGAAATCTGCCTGTTTGCATATTTTTTTTGGTCTTGATGACTCCTGATGATTTTATCTATCTAGTTTCTACACATATTAGATGCCTTGAGAAGATGGAGCTAATTCTAAAAGAAGACAGTTTAGTAACCCAATGGGGATTATGCAAGTCAGGGAGAATTTTAACGAAGCATCATAGAGAAAGCATTTGCATTATTAACTATAATAGATTGTGGACAGAAAAAAAATCAAAACTATTTCCTTTCAGCATTCAATAAAACTATTTTATTCTGAAGAGAAATATGGTTTCTTATAATTTCCAAATAATTTTTGGTTATTTATAAAGGCCTATCTAAACACTGAGATATGGATGTCTTAAGATTTCAAATTATCACAGAAATTCAAATAATGTTCTTTATTTTATGCAGAGAAGTTACTGGATTTCTGCAGAAGTCCCTCCTAGACTGAACTTTCCCCAAAAAATTCAGATCTTAGTATGCAGAAAATAAAAAAAAAAAAAAAATAAAAACAGTAGTGAAATGTATTTTGAAAATACAGGAGAAACGTTACGGAAAATAGCTGGAAATGTATTTTAAGATCTAGCAAAAGATTAGACTTAGTAGACTGCTTTTCAGCTGTTTAACTAAGTAACTTGCCATTTCATTCAAGTCATACCTTAGAGAACTGATGACCTCATTACCCAATCGCATACCTAATCCTTGACAGTAGAAATCAGCGATAATTTGAGAAAGCAGCTAATTGATGTCAGAGCACAACATTCTCCATTGCACTGAGAACGCTGCTGCCCTAGACTGCCGCTGATAACATAAATAGTAGAAATAAATAGTTGAAAGCAAAAAATAAACAGCTGAAAGTAGTTGAATCAAAGTAGGAAATGGCAGGGAAAACGATAGGAAGGGTGAGGAAGACCCCGGAAGAACGGGAGGCTCTGCCAGCGCGGGGAAGGCAGGGATACCTGGACACAGCCTGGTGGCAGGCACAGGCACAGCCCCGCTCCCGGGCCGTAGGGCTGGAAGCTGCCATCTCAGGGAGGATTTCTACTGTCTGCACGGGTTACTCGTGTTACTATCTTCTTAGTGGGAAACACTCGCCACTCCAATTCTCTCTGCCTACAGCAAATGGTTATTATGAAAGAGAAAACCCAAACCCCACCAACCCTACAGCGGGTCTGAAGCAAAGAATTTAGAAGTCACGGCCAGGACATGGGTGCCTGAAGGTTCCTCAGTTCCCACAAGCCAGGATCACTGATTCCCTCCTTCAAGCGCTAGTACTGCAAGGCTGTTTGGTTAACTGTTTCTTTCTAGGTTTTTTCTGGTCTGTGCTATTTATAAAGCACATGCATTACTTTCCTTCATATATAAGACACAGCTATTAATTGGTGTTTTTAAGAAATACAGCTCTCAACTTCGGAAGAGAAATGGACACTAAATCTCACCCTGACAGTATGTGGGGATGACTTTGTTCACTACAGATGAACAAATCAGTAATATTAAGGAACCAGAAGAAGTTTTAGGAAAAAAACCCAACAAACTGGGGCAAGAGATGCTCCATGAAGTCATACTGAGGGACATCAGCATTTCTAAAGCCTTGGCAGCCAGGTGTCAGCTGTTAATCCTATTCAGAGATGTTAGAAATGATATGCCCGAGGTGGAGGGCAGCTGGGAAGACATGTGAAGCTACATGTAAGCCCCTGGGGAGAAAACTGATAGAGATAGACTTGAAGCCAGAACACGACGCTGTGTAAGTGCACACCTCCATCTCCCACAACAGCAACGCTGCCTTTGAACCATACTTCAGCTATTGAAAAACACAGACTTTGGGTGGAGATTCACAGGATAGAATAGGGAACCTACTGGAAACAAAATTAAGTATAAATAGTCTTTTTGCTTTGCTTTTGCCTTTTTCTGCACTGTTTTGCTTTTTTTCTTTACTGCCTCTAGACTAACAGTAGCCAAACAGTAGCTAAACTGCAGTTATTTTATTAAAGAACAAATTACTATAAAATTTACTTTTACCTTAATATTTGCCTGATATTAGAGAGTGATTGTAGGATAAACAGGCAAAACTACTGCCTTCTCATTCCTCAGTGAGTAAGTGTGTGCGGATACTGATGCTGGCATGAGGCTGGTCTGCGCTGGGCTAACAGCAGTATCCCTCCTTTGCGGTGAACTGAAGATGGGAAGCACCCGTCGAGGAGCACACTTCCCGCCTGTCCATGCCCAGCACCTCCTCACGCTCGCCTCTCCAAGTCCACAGTGAGTCCTCTTCCACCCTTTGCAGAAACCCGTGCAGGTATCACAATCCCTATCTCACCTCAAGAGAGCTGCAGTTCTCAGACACCTTCTAAATTGAGGTGAATTTCTGTCAATTTGATATTTGCCAATGATTTTTATTAGGCTGCTTCAGCATCAGCAGCAATCCTTCAACACAGAGATAAACAGGCTTTCTTTTATTTACGGAGAAAACCAAGGAAGAGGCTTGGAAGAACACTTCAGAAGACAGTTTTTGTGCAGCTGTTAGCAACTTCATAGAAGAAATGCAAGAGATATGTGCTGGCATAATAATACACAGTGACAAATATGTAAACACAAAAAGCCAGACTGTGACTTAATTTAAGCCTTGTTCAGTCACGTGCTAGCTGAAGTATGCTTCCATCCTCATAATGAAAAAAACATACAGAAATTTAAAACAATGGAAGCCACACAGTAGTTGGACTTCTTGCACAACCCCAAAAATATCAGCTAAATCTGATTTTTTCAGAATCTGATCTGATTTGTTCAGTAGTGAAAAAAATCAGTTATAGCTCCAAGATTAAATAGAAAATATGCAAGCATCCACTTAAAACGCTTTTACATTATTCATCACTTCTTTTCCTAAGTCTAACGGAACATGTATGTGTTCAGTAAAATGCATCAGCATCAGTTCCAGATTTAAAAAACTGATGACACAGTTGGTCTTAAATTTTGGGAAATGAGTTAAAAAACATTATTGAAAAGACTAGATTCTAGCTGTAATCAATAATCCTTGTTCTACATCTGGTGCATCAGATGGTGGTGACCGAAGCACGATGCTCTAGGCAGACCCAACTATCAAAAGGGCACCCTACAGGCCGTTTTGAGGGGATGCAAGTCAAAGAAATCGGAGAATTACCCCAGCAATCCGTCCTCATAGCAAAGCTGACTATCAGCAATTTACAGTCCCTGGGGACACAAGAAGCCACTTGAATGGAGTAAGCAAGACTTGAAAAAACGGGCATTTCATGACCTCCAAGATATGGCCCAAAATACGCCTATCTTTTCAAGTAACTTTAATACCATATTACAGAGATTATATGATAAGATTGTCAAAGCCTCACTCAAGGTCAGCTGTCTGCAGCCACACTTACTTCTTATTTTTTTTCAAGCAATGGTTGCGGGGTGTCAGAGGTGCACTGGAAAATCTGTGAAGCAATTTCCAGTACTTAAAAATTACACTTTTAAAATGCTCCTACATATCCTTCAGGAGACTTAACTGGTACAACATTGAAAAAGTATTTGTAATAAAGTTGTGGTATGAACACTTCCAAAAATTGTACATACTCCTTTCTCCAAAGATTAAATTTTGTCTTGCAGAGACTCTTGCACCACTGCTACATCAGTGAATATTCCTGATGTGCAACAGTTCACGGAAGAGCCACCAATAGGCATTCCTGGTGGGGCTGCTGCCCTAGAAGTCAGGAAGCCACCTCATTGCCCTGCTACTTCAGCCTAAAAAATGCAAAGTATGAGTTACTTCTGGTTAAATTAAGCCCATGTTAATTTCTTGGCCGAAGTTCATCGGTTCCTTTTAGGGAGAGATGGATGCTGTGCAGAGCAGCTGCTCTCCTCACTGTCCGTCCTAAGGACCACAGGAACCTAATGGGATGGTCGAACTCTAAAAAAGAGACCAGTGATTTTTGGTGGTGCCTATTTAACAGGACTGCTCAAATGAAGTTCTCCCAAACTGTTAGCCGCTTCTCACAGCATCTGCCAGAAAAGTTTCTTCAGCTTTCTTTGGGAGGGTGGAGGGAAGGGGTGAACACAGGAGATCTTCCTTCGTGGGGGCTGTTCATCTGCCTTGCCTACGAGAGTCTTTGGTGACACTCTACATCAGGTCTTCCTTCCTTCCTTCTTCATGTCTTCATGTGGACTGAGAGGAATGGGGTACCACCTAGCGCATGTCCACCTACAACTCTGGTCTGTGTTGCCCATCTTTCTCAAGTAAAGAAGACTTTCCATCTCCATGCTATTGATCTACATGAGGAACTACAAACACCAAAAAATGAACATTGTGTGCAGTAGTCAGTTTCTTTAGAATGCTATGTAAAATTCACATAACAATCGGAGAGATTCATTTTAATCGCCTGCATGAAGACCATGCCACTAAAAATGAGCATAAATCCTATGAAAAATGAATGTCCCAAAGCCACTTACTATTGCAAGCATGAAATACAGACCTCCTTGTTTAAGTTCTCCTACACCACTCCAGTCTATTCCCTCCTCATTAACTCCACAGAAAGACTATTCATTCATGATAAGTTGGTTTGATTAGTTCAGATAATTTTCCATCGCTGTTCGCATGCTCTGTTCTGCCTCTTGCAAAATTGCTCAAAAGCTGCAGTCACGGCAAAGAGTTTTTGAGTCACTCTCATGAACTTGCTCCAAAATTTGTCTGCGCTGCCCAGTGCCTAAACCCACCAAAATAATCATCATAATGTTTGCATGTGGTGCTATTAGTTAAACATTTGGAGCTATAGCTGGAGAAATAAGGATTAGAACTTTTGTTAGTAATTAGAATCAGATGCCTGCAACAATCATTGCGGTTTTGCCTGATCATTCGGTTGTTGCTCAGACAGACTATCCACGACATGAGTGGAAAATTCCCGTGAGAAAAGACTCTGGAAATGCGGTCCAAATCATGCACTCTATTGGTTTGAATGGAGAAAATATGTAGTTTATTGTCAGTTTATTTTGATTATGGGGTAGCCAGAATAGACTGAATGCACCCCAATAAATGACATAGCTTTTCTCGTTGAAATGTATTCATTTTTGCATTATTATATATTTTTAACATTTAAAAAATTGTGGATAGAAAAGATTACTGGCACTGATACACACATATGAAATACTTTTATCCACATTTTATTGGTAAACAATTTTCTGACACATTTGTAAGTAAATAGACTGTAAAACATATCTCCAGACAAGTACCAATGTAGATGGATAAACAGTCTGAGAGAGGAGGTTTCCAAAAAATCCCAAGCTATCGTGTAATATTAACAGGAATACAGTGTGCTCTCAGCAGCACTACTTGGAGTGAAATGTTATGCCCATGGATGGTAAAGCAATGAATAAGCTGCAGTTAGTCCTGGTCGTGAAGCGCTGTGTTTGAAGGCTGGACACGAATGCCAAAAAATCGGTACAATTAAGTGCTACTGGTCCTACACATCCCATGTAGGCCATGTAAGAGCTTATCACTCATCTTGCTGTGAAAAACCAAAGTGAAACACAAGCTCGCCCACTGCATACTTGCAGATTTTCTAGATCTGCAGGGCTAAACAAAGCTGGGAACATAAAGCCACACAAGCCACCCAGTCTGAGGGCAGTCCAAAGAGAGCTCAGCGCTGGACTTAAGCAGCCTTAAAAGCAGAGCTGTTTAGGATTATTGTGCTGAATGTTTTCTTATCAGAAAAACAAAAACCAATCTGTCAGAAAGGATTCTTCGAATGGACCGGTTTAGAAGACATTGGTGGAGGGGGAGAAACAGGACAGAATTCCCAATTCCAGAATGGGGCTTTTGGTCAGAATGAGAGAAGATGCCAACTCTTGTGCTAGTGAATGGCTACAGCGCTCACAGGAGACGTGGGAAGTTCAGGTTCAAGCCTAGAGCACAGCTGCATTGCCATGTCTGTATTTCTTTTTCTAAATGTGGTTTTCCACCTCAGTCCTTTCAAAAAAAAAAATCTCAGTTTTGCCTTATTTAGGAATAAAATATCACAAGTCCTGAAAATACTTCAAGTCAGCAAAATTTGCTCTGTTAACATTTGTTCTGCCATACGCTACCCAAGAGCAGTCTCCTGGCTTTTATGCTGGAGGACAGCATGTTTGGATCTCGTTGCCTCCTGCCTTTTACACCTGCTATGCTGTGAATGGAGTCAATGTCACCAGGCTGGCTCTCCTGGCCTTATTCCAGCCTAAGATTTCCTCATGCTGGAGGGAACCCCTTCAGCTGCTTTTACAGAGCAGCTTTAATTCCTCTTGCCTCCGGTGCAGTTTTCCAAAAGGGGACTGAACAGAAATTTAGCCTTCCTTATTTTTCATCTTCTGCCCAACAGCATAGCTTCTGACCAATATGGCTTTGATAACCAAAGTGAAGGAGGTAACAACTTGCACGCTCATCTTAATTAAACGGTCATCTAGCTTTTATATTCCCTAATCTTCATGTGAACCAAAATGCAAGCGTACACGCTGCAAATCATAACTCAGAATTAGATGTACTTCTTTCTGAGAGGATTAGTGAAAAAGGAAAAGGTAGCACAGACTGAATACAGTGCTGGAATAGGACATTCGCTGGCTTGCAGCAGCAGATGCAGAAAAGGTTCCCACTGCAAAGAGAGACTGATGGTGGAAGTCTGCTAGAATAAGGTTCTCTCTGCGTCAACTTCTGGCCATTTACAGTTTCTTTATGTTAAAACCTATGATTCATAGATTTCTCTGCCTTTCACTGTAAGATTTTCTTAATTTGGGATTATTCTAGCTTTCAGTATACAGCCGTCATTGCTATTTAAACAGTAAATATGTTGCAATAAACTCTATTGCCTTGTCATCTCTGACTAACTCCACTGAGTTCAATTACACCACTCCAGTACTAGACCAGTGCAGCTGAACTGGGAACAAATTTGGGTCTAACATCTAACAGATGTGCGATGGGAAAATTTCCAATGTCTCTCCTTTTTTTCTTAGAAAGCAGTTCAGAGTAAAAGCTAGTTTAACTCCGGTTTCTCATAGCTCAGAATCTCTCACAATAACAAGCTTTAGGAATAACATGGGAATGAAAGAAACCACACTAATATAACAAGAGGGAATAACAGCTCTGCTTAAAATACAAACTATTTCACATACTTATTCCTAACCGTATTATATAGAATTCTTCCGCTGAAAGCATTCCAAGAATGTGCCATTTACCATTAAATCAATGAAGTCAAAGAGCATGGGAATGTACTCGGAGATCCCAGAAGAATCCATCCAGATTGCGCTATCAACAACCTGCAATGTAGTGCAAGGTTGAGACCGAGCCCCATACTGTGTCCAAAACTGGGCGATTATTTTTTTGAAAGCCTCAAATGCACATGTTTAAAGAGTACCATTTGTGGCTGTTTGTCTCAGGAAAGTTAATCAAAGTTGGAAAACAACGCTTTCTTAATGAACGTACTTTATTTTCTCTCTATCTACGTGCAAATGTTTATTGCAAACAAATTGTATGCAAGCTGTTCTGAAAAATAATAATTGAAGTTCACTCAAATACATGGCAGAAGCAGGAATTTTGCTGAGTTATTACATGCTCAGCTTTTTCACCCCATGCCTCGTCTAATGTTAGGACCCCAGCTTCTGAGATAAATATGATTCTTGTATAAACACATTCTTTCCAACAATATTCATCTGGCTCTTTGCGTCTAAGAGAGTATGAAACGTTACAGAGCTCTCAGCACTTCATTCTCCCTCTCATTCAGCAAGCGAAAATAAATCTTTGCTTTTTCTGCTGGTATATAATATGCAGTGCCAGGAGCTGCAAAATCCTTCCCTTTTCTAGTAGTGTCTAGCGCACTCAAGAACTCATCGTTAGCCACAGACGTGAGGAAATGTTAAACAAAGTTGCTACTGCATAATCATCCCCTCCTACATGAGCTCTTGCGATAGGTTTAATATTCAGCTGCAACTTGAAGAATATCCTTGTTGAGATTAATGTGGCATCATAGCCGGACTGCTTGCGTAGTTTTATTTAGAGTGGCGTCAGCATCCCTGCAGAGCGGTCCAGCTAGGCTATTTAAAACACATCTCAACAAGGCAAGAAGTCTGATTTTTCACATTCAATGCTCTGGAATTTTCACAGGGGAGTGGGGAGGTCTCAACTGCTGTTGGTGTCCGAAACAAGAAATCCTTATATATGCAGGACAGAATTTGGCTCCTCCTTTTCAGTGTGGGCTACATTTAAAGAGAAGGACCCAGCACAGCTTGCCAGCTCCCGGATCCAGATGCTCATCTCACCCATTTCTTACTGTATATCAGGCTGAGACACAGGTGCTCCTTGCCTCCTTCTTCCCCTTTCTCTGCCCCATACTCTACTGGAAAGCACGAAGCTCATGAAGATGGAGGAACAGAGCTTGTAGGGGCACCAGCACTGCAGGGCTGGCCCCACGAGGACCTGTAGTATGCTTCAATTTAGACACCCCAATGAAACAGCTGGTGCCGAACAGTTACATGGAGACAACAAGCAGAAATTAAGAACGCTACGATGATTTCATAGCTAAGATATCGCACTAACACTCTGGAGCCCTGAGTAGTTTAATTCTCAGCTCCATCGTGCCTTTCCTTCTTGACACTGGCAAAGCTCTTCCAGATGCATCAGTGGATAACATCTCCTTTATTCAAGTCTCCGTCTCAACTTCTGCAGTGGCAAAACTCTACCTTTTTCTGATTATTTGCATCACTTCAGCGAGTAAAGCCCTCTTTCAGATTAGGACCAAATTTCTGTGTGAGTAATACTGACAATAGAATACCTGTAACTCAGACTGTCATGCTAATTTGGAACTGTTCATTAAAGAAGTCCGTGTTTATCTTTTTGTTGATTTCATGGTACAAAGACGAAAGAAGAAAACTTCCCTAAAATTATTTGCATGAATTTTCTTCATAGTAAACTCGTATTAATTGCCAGAGTGATTAGTTCAGTAAAAGCATGAGTAAGCAGTCTCGCACACACCCCCCCAGACACGCACACACGCACACGGAAAGCTCTTCGTGCCTCGCATGCAGGTGTCCATTTTTTGTGGAGGAGGGAACCCACAGCTCTTTCCCATTTGCTCATCATCCTTCTTGTGTGCCTGCTGAGCCCCACTCTCTGGAGGTCCACCTCCGGGGAGAGACATGTGATACGGGCAGCTTTCTATATTTAGATCCCAGAACAACTGAGAAGCCCAATGTCGGCTGCACTGAGCGGCTTTTCTGTCTATTGCCATGTCTGCAGCCGCCTGGAATACCCACGCTCCGCATAGCAAAGGACGGCATTTCTTTACCAACTATGAGTCGGCTTACATACTCCGTTGGCGTTCGTAGAGCACATCAGTAATACTGAGCCAAGACGGTGTATAGATGAAAAACAGAACCTGATCCACCAAAGCATCCTTTTCAGAGTTACGTTGCTCCAGCTGTAATGCAGCGCTTTGCATAAAACGGAGGCTGTTTTTTTTTGTCTTTAGTAAGGGTAATGTACTTTTATGGAGTTCTCCATCAGTGCATGCTTCTGACACAGGGAACTAAAAAAAATCTTTTCCTGTTTCTTTGTCTGTGTATAACGGCATGTGCCAAAAGGAAGTATGTTTGGACATTATTATGCGGCTTGCTGAGAAACTATCTTAAACGTGAGGTTTCTTCTTTCCTACTAGCCATTATGATTCCTTATCTCAAGCATTCAAACTATTTGCTAATTAGTCTCTCTTCTGTTGTTTTTATGTGCTTTTTGTTGTTTTACAAAGTAGTTGCTATGAAAATAACAACTTGTGGACACGAACATTTGTGTATGTTTTTTTTTTAATATTGAAAGGCCCTATTTTTATTGAGTATTGACATATTTATGGGACTATCCTTGAAGAAAGCAGGTTGAATTTTGTTGTGAGATTGTCTGAAAAGCTGGTGAAATAAAAATATCGAGTAAGTCTTTTTGTGACTAATTGCTACCAGGTGTTATTACTAAGGCCTGATGCATACCATTAACAATTAAAATGAGTAGAAAATAGACCCCCATCTACTTTACATTATATAAGATATTAGGCATAAGGGCTTCAATTATTTTTCATTGCAAGATCTAGTTTCCATTTATCTGTTATCTTGCTCTAGCCCTAAGGAAAACCCAAACATATTCAAACATGCTTATCCATACGTTAACATATTTAGGGTACTTTTCAGAGATATCATGGCCACAAAGTTGCCAATATGACTAAAAGCAGAGGGAAAAAAAAGTGTGACCTGATATAAGAACACGAACTTTTGACAAGAGCTGTGTAGCATTTTGCTCTGGCTGGCGCTAGCATCGCTCTGCTAATGCACAGCTGAAATTCACAACTAAAACATGGAGACGGAGTGGTCGTTTCTTTAAAAAAAAAAAGGTAGATGGTATCAAACCCAACTTCTAAAATCTTCCAACAGAAACATCTTTCCATCTGCTGCTATAGTTTCTTTATCCTGAAATTGTTCTGTGGAATTTCCTGTTTACTCTCAATCTCCTAATTTATAGATCACGTCCTTCAACACCAATGGAAGAGTTTATGTAATTCCCATTCACCGAATTCCTTCATTATGCTTTTTTAGAACAAACTGGATGATTATCTTAATGTGTGTAAGTTCAAGAGGTTTCGCATTTTTTTGTAATGAATATTTCTACAAACTTCAACTTAATTGCAAGTTTGAGACTCTTACTGACAATTGCCTAATTAAAAAAGAAAATTAAATTCAAACCGCTGGAGTAAAATCTACAGTGTATCTTATGGAGTTACACTACCATTAGTTTTGAATTTCCTCATTTCGTTGGTGCTTCCAGTACATATTAGTTCTATCTGAAACACCGACAAAATAGAATGCCTCCTATTATTCAGTTACCTTCTTAAGAAATCCTTCTCCTCATCACTTTTATGTCTGATCTTGAAGTACGGGATCAGCCTGGAGCAGACCCTCCAGAGTGACAGCTGGGAGAGCTACAGGTGACCAACTCAGAAGGGAGAAGTTTGCAAGTACTTGTGTAAGGAATTGCCCTTTCATGGAGTCGGTAGGATAGGCAGCCTTTCTGTGGGGCAAGCCATGGGGCTCACCCCTGGCTATACAGATACTTCCTGACCAGCGGAGACCAGCACTCGGCTCTTCAACCCCCTCCCTTTTCCTCCCGCCACATTTCCTTTACAGAAAGGTCTCTATAGCAAAGGACAGGCACAGAAATCCAGCCTGCGTTGTCCTTCCTAGGCAGTATTTAAGGAGGAGGATGGATGAGTCACTTTTTCCATCTCACAGAGCACGCACTTCCATCCTCAGCCCATCCAGTGCCGGCAGCCTTCCTGCAGTCTGGGAAAATGGAAGAAGAGAGCCCTGGATCCCAGCGCACACCACCATTCCTCTCTCTGTCACCAAGGAAGCCTTACAAAATCCACTCCTAGAATGGCTTTGGAAAATTGTGATTCAGTTTATTTACTAAAATAAGATTTATATCGCTAAGTCCTCACTGCATTTTTAAGTGGTTTCTTGAAAATATTCCAAAGGTTGACTTGGGAACCAGACTCATTTTAGCTTAGCAGAAACATCTTTTAATCAAGTACTTAAGAAGCAAAGGCCATTTTCTGCTGACCGGCCAAACTCAAGATGTGATTAAATAATACTCATGCCCCTTTGCCTTGACTCCTCCCCCTTCTCCCCTGAAGTAGCGTGGCAGGAAAGGCCCCCTCGTTCCCTCCCTGACACCATCGAGAGAGGGCTGGGCGCTCAGGGCCCACAGCAAGAGAGGCTGAGATGGCACTGAGCCGTCTATTTAAACAGCATGCTGGCTGCCCATGGTGAGGGAGCTGGCCACCATTAGACTTTGTAGGCTATCCTGGACCTCAGACAAACAAAACATTGCACTGACAATCATAGAATCATAGAATTGCCTAGGTTGGAAGGGACCTTTCAGATCATCTAGTCCAACCATCAACCCAAGTCTGACAAAAACCATCACTAAACCATATCTCTAAGCACTACGTCTACCCTTCTTTTAAATACCTCCAGGGATGGTGACTCTACCACTTCCTGGGCAGCCTGTTCCAATGCTTAATACCCCTTTCAGTGTAAAAATTTTTCCTAATATCCAGTCTAAACCTCCCCTGGCGCAACTTGACAATACCCCAATTCCCGCAATTTCCAGCAACTTTATTCAAACAAGGAGAGGAACACAAACATGTCAACTTCTGCTGCATGACAGCTTATCAAGGATCATCACAAACATTTATACAGAACAGACTTAAGTTATCTTCCCCTTGTGCAACCTTGAGCCCCGCTGCGTTTTGACCGCTTTCCTCTACTGCCCAGCTCACTGTTCCCTCCTGCTCCCCGCTGCTCATCTCCTCTTCTGGCCTTAGTCCCAGCCATCTGCTCTGGGTTCCTAGACAAATCACATCCACAACCTTCCTCCTTCTGTCTCCTTCACCATCCACTCCCACGCCCTCCCGAAATCTCTTTGCCAAATAGCCACTTGGCAAGAAGAGCATCTTCAGGTTCATCAGGTGCACATTCCTGGAGAGAAACGCATCAGCTAGAAGAGAAGGGTGGGGTTGGCATAGGGATAGCCAGGGAGAAAAAGAAAAACAACCAGGCAATGAAAGCAGAGTAGGAAAGCACTATATAGACTTGGGAGATTCCTTGCCTGGTAGCATGGATGGCCAGATGGGTTTCAATGAACCTTAGAGTGAATAAAACACACCACCTTACTTCTACTCTATAACCTGGTCTTAAAAGAGAGGAAAAAAGAAAACAACAGCGAGAAGGTGGCTGGAGTACTTTGATAAAATTTTTATGGGCTGTGAGATGCTCTAAAATCCGTCACTGAAAACCAGCCAGAAATACAAAGAGCTAATCTGAGGGCTTGCATTTTTTGTCTCATCATAAGAAAGTACAAAACAGGGTGAAATCAAAACACAGCTAATTTTCAGGAGACACTGGGTGGTAAGAAGCAGTTATGTTTTGTAAGAATAAGCCATCAAGAAGAAGAATGCATCCTACTTTGATTTTTTTTTTTCTAAACATGGATTTGAGGTCAATAAAGGCGAATGAGCTCACCTCCCAGTAGAGATAAAATTCCACTCATACAACTGATTAGCTAAAAGACAGTCCTCATCATACTAAAACTATTCCAATCAACCCCCCTTCCTGAAACCTTCCCACAACCCCCCTTCCCCCACCCAGTTCTCAGTGCATTGGAAAAGTAGCTGCGTCTACTGAGTTTTCCAAGTGTTATGTTTTGGCTATTTATTGGCGTAGTTACATTGCAAATGAACTTCTCACTCACTGATACGTTCCAGCAAAATTTTGACCTAAGCAAAGTGTGCCCAGTCATTTTGGCCAATTGGCAGAGGTTGATTAAGATCTCTGTTATTTTTACTTTGTTTTGACTGGCTTTGAAAAGGCAGTCCTAAATGGGCTTTTCTCACTTTCTGGAATCTTAAGGAGTCGAGGAGGCATCATACTGCACGTGTAGAAACTATCATGGGTCCATGCAGTGCCGTGCAATTACAGGCTGCCACTGGTACATTAATAACTCCTCACTCTTGATTTATTACGCATCTATCAAAACAAGATGTACTTTTGTGCAAGCATTCCTTCCAAACTTTGATAAAGGAAATGATATTAAAACCCAAAGGGGTATACACAGATTTCCACAACTCCTGGTGAATGTTACATTCTTCTCATGCTCCCCACCTTTTCCCAACTAGAGACTGCAGTTTCCAGCTGCTTTCTAGAAATATTCAGAGCCTGCTGGACGGTGTGAAATTCTGCCTGGGAACAGAAGAAACCTTCTAGTGACAGGAGAAGATAATTGTCATACTGACTGACAATTCTTACAGTATTTGTTGCAGAGATAGTTGTATAGCCCACGGAATAATTCTCCACCTCCTCAGACTTAAATCCTTTAGGTATAGCTCCTACTAACAGGAGTTACTTGGCAATAAATAGAGTTGCACTAAATATTGAACTGCAATATTCAAATACATAAAAATTTGTCCAACACCAGATCCAAATCTGAAGAGATGCGACGGCAACAACAAAATCCAAGATGGAAATGACAATTGTCCTACCTAATGACGTTTCTTGCCTCTGAGTTTTTGAACATTGTAGACAGGCTTATATGCCCCATAAGACACATGAAGTAATCTCTATGCTTTTCCCAGTATTGATAAGCTCTCAGCCACGTAAGTTCAGTTCTGGACACTGCATTTAAAGAGTCAAGAAATAATAAAGAAAGACCAGTGATACAAGAAGCTTTACCTACAAGTAAAAAATGAGTGAGTGAAGTGTCCCTAGCCTGCAGCAGCAAAGACTAAGTAGGGACACAGCAGCAGAGAGATACCAGGACACGCACTTCAGATAGGTCGACAAGCTTGCTGTGGAAGACTGTGGAATCTCCATCATTGGAGGTCTTTAAGAGAAAGTTAGAGGTATCTCTGTTGGGAACAGTAGCAGAGATGGCATACCTTACAAGGTAGGCATCAACAAGAAAAAAACCCAAAGCCCTGTCAAATGTAGCAAGTGCCTATTAGTTGCACTATCTAGAGAGTCTCAAAGAGATCAAGGCTTCCTTGTGAGAGGCACCCTCTATATACATTGAATAACAGTTTAGAGAGCTTTCACTGTAAACAAACAAGAGTGCGGAAGGCAGGAGGGGGGAATTGTTGATATTTTCTTTACTAAAGTTGAGAACCTCAACCACATTACAATTAACCAAGAGACAAGAAACCAAAAGATGTCAAAAATACTCAGTATCAAACCCTGGCACCAAATTCCCTAAGGAGCCTTCAACTCCCAGTTTGTAATTTCTCAGTAAGTACATGTGATGACCAAAAATCAGGGCACAACAGACAGAACTTGTTGAACACCTTCAAAATCTGTTTTACTTAGGTGACTAAAGAGAAGTGAGTTCTTGAGAGATTCACCTTACACGACTTCCCCTCCAACAGGACAAGAGTCTGTGGCTAAGCCAAGAAGGGAAGCAATGTTTCCTGAGAACCCACGACAGAAGGGCTTGCCTGGAGGTTGCAGCAACCCCCGCACCTCATTTCTGCTCGTGCACTGGCTGTGGGCACAACTCACGACACTCATGTAGTAATTACTGAACTATCAGAAGTACATACAGCCGGGCCGAATCAGTGCTGATTCACTGCAGCAGGGCAAACGGCGAGCTGTAGGATTAGCTGCTGCTTCATGAGCTGGCTGCCAAGCCACCTCAGGAGCAGGGACAACTTCATATAGTATATGTGAGAGGGAAATGCTTTTTGCTTCCATGTTTCGCTAGTAACTTCTCACATACTCCCATGTTATGCAAAGCATAAAGCATTAAGCTCAAGTCCAAAGTAACAGGGAACTTGTTTGTTTTCATTTTTTTTTCTCAGTATAACTTCTTGTTCAGAAGCACTACACGGTGTACCCTAAAATCTGGAGAAAATCTGCCCTACTTTTGACCTGGAAGACTATAAATAAACGTAGACAAAACACAGACAATAGCAGACGCTGCATATTTTTACATATATTACATGAAATTATAGCAATATTCTTCTTCACAGAAGTTATTTGTTCCCTTAAGCTCTTGATAACTTTGTGCTTAGTGAAAATGGTTTTGTGTGTGTGGCACTTTAATGTAATGACACAATCTGTAAGTACAATAGCCTAAGTTTAAATAATGCTTCCTCACAAAGTTTCGAGCACACAACTAAGGAGTTAAGTAGTTTCCATGTTTGTTTTTCCTGGATCCTGTTCTGAGACTATCTTCCATAGCTGGAAAAGGTCAACATCCTACCATTAATACAACATTATTCCCACAAGTTTCTACAACAAAAAACGTTTTCATAAACAAAAGCCATTTTTTTTAAATGTGGTGCATCAAGAGCCATGTTTACTTGTGCTGTTATTTTGCCAGTACCTTATGGTTTAGAAAAGATAAGGCTATTAACGGAATTTAAAATACATATTTTTTGATCTTATTCCACATCAGGAATGAAAGAAAATGTTACTAAACTGTCCTCCCAACTTCCTCTCTTGAGAGGTCAGACAAGTTGGCAATCTATCACTTCTGAAAAAAAGAGTATATATATGTATATTTGAAGGAGCCACGACATGTTAAAAAAATTATATACAATCATTCAAGATTTTCTGAACTTTGCTCTGAAAATAAATAATGTTATGACACTAAGAAACCAGTTTGAAGTATTTTATAGTTATTACAGTAAAGCCCTACAAATCTTCTCATACTCAAAATGCTCAGAGGAATTCCTCTACTTTGACTTTTAACTCACTTTGTTCCTATGCACTGGTTGGCAAACACAGTTCATCTGGGAAATCCACATACATTTATAGTCTTTCCATTGCTCGGCTTTGTGTAATACTTCAAGAGAGCATTCACAAAAGCAGTACCAAAGTACTTGCATGACATCTGGCTAAAAAAGTAAAAGGACATAATACCGAAGAGTATATGCACGTGTAGTTTTCAACTGCGGCACCTGTTTGGATTGCTCGTATGTTCGCAAGGCATATGATTCACAGCCCTTTTCTCCAGAGAAACAAATGCGCAAAACTGGTATGTACTATCCAGAGCATGGATCCCGCTATTTCTTCCCTTTAATCTTTCAAATCTAATGTGGAAAGAATGCATTGGAGCGGTGGTATCTGAAAAAGAAGGTGTGGTGCATGGAATTAAACATGTGATAATCTTCAACTCCGAAAATCATAAATTGTTATTATCTCTCAGTTCACTTGATCTGCCTCTTCTCTACAGCACGCCTTCCAGAAAACAATCAGCGAGCTGGTACATGCCACCAGTTACCAGTTTTAGATGAGAAATGCTCCCGTTAAGTTTTCTAACGTGAGGGCAAACATAGAAACCGAGAGCTGAGACAGTCGCTAACCCTCCTGCACTGCCCACACCATCTGTTGATGCTGGGTCATGCTGTAGGTCTGCCCTGGTCTCTGTGCGCGTCTCCTTGGGGACCTCTTTGTTTGGACTCTTTTGCCCCCCCGTGCCCCATTAAGGAAAAGGATTTTGTGTCCGGGAAGCATCTTTTGACCTCTGTCTAAAACTTGGGCAGGTTACAAACCTTTGTAAAGTTGCATACGCTCAGCAAAGCTTTTTACCTTCAGTGGCTGAAACACGGGATGATCCCATTGCTTTGGAGCGTGCCCAAACCCTCACAGCTCCTCAGCGGGACCAGGCTCTGCGAAGACGGAGCACCCCATGTGGCTGGGTCTGTTGTGTACCCCCACCAATGGCTTGCATGGAGTGGCGTCAGCCTTGCAGGGACCTGGGTGGATGCCCACCACAATGCTTAGGAGCTCTGGGAGAATCATTCCTATAGCTCCTCTTCCAAACTAGCCTGTGATAGATAGGAAAACTGACAGCAGGTTTCCTTTCCCTTCTCAGTCAGCGTGGAGCACACCCAGGGAAACGCCAGGCTGGATGTTGAGGTCAGTGTAGGCCGCCAGCTGGAGGTGCCCGAGAAACCAGAAACAAGGTTGTGAAAATGCTCGGTTATGGCAGTCAGAGAGAAAAGATGGGTCCTGGTGGCGCAGGAAGATTGGGACTCAGAGTACCAGCACAGGAAGGGGCTGAGTTTTTTGAAAAAAGGATGGGCGACTGGTGAAAGAGGGATTTTATGGTCAAGTGGGGATGCAGATGGCTGTAGCAGAAGTACAGAATAACGCATAAAGGGAATAACAGTAGGTACAGTTGTAATTTTAAACATTTTTACACAGGACTGGATTACACAAGAGGTGTATTACACAGGATTAATGACTGACAAGCAGGTCAGGATCTTGTACCTGAAATTGCACTCCCATCTAAGAACTATTGAGCAGTACCAGGGTGCTGCTGACTGCCTTCTCTTCTGAGAAAAACACGGAGAGCAGGTGAGGAATAGCTGGTGACTCTGCCACCTTAGTTGAAAGATACTCAGTAAGTCGAATGGGAGGAGTAAGATGAGGTAACTTCCCCTGGGGAAGCTTTCAAGAACGCTCTGTTCAATCTTCTAATTTCTATGTTTGGTTAGACCTCACCCAAGCAATAGGTTTTGCTCAGAGTTGTCCACTGAAAGAGCCCCAATGACAGCTCAGGTAACCCATGGGTCAACCACTTTGAATATCAACAGACACTGATTTTGCATCCTAAAGATTCAGGTTAAAGACACAGAGGAAAAAATGCAAGGGGCCTATCCCTAGGAATCTCATCTAGTTGCGATACATAATACCCCAGCAGAAGGAGGGGGGCGGAACACAGAAACTCATCTCGTAACGTAGCAATAAAAGTAACAGCGTCCCGACGTGGTTACAGGAACACACATAGTAGCACATAACGGAAAGCAAATGTGCAGTTCATATTACTCGCGCTCCCTATCCACCAGCCACAAAGCAGTAAAAACACGCATTATACTAACAGCAACAGAAGAGATTACATCATTTCAGGAACACATCTGATTCTGGCTGCAAGAGGATCCAGGGGAGCACAAATGTCAGGCTAGAAGCTGGTAAGAGCCAACCGAGCATTAAAAACACCATGGCACTGTACAAAGGCATATGCACTGGACATAGACTAAACTGGCCTAAATTTCAGGGTCATAAACAAAGCTGGGGATTGTTTCACAGCCCCCATCAGAATTTATTCTTAGCACATTCATCCGTCTGAATATTCACAAGTCAGATAGGAAGTAAATGAAATTCATCAGCTGGCCAATGCTCCTGCATCCTGGAATGTTCACGGGTTGTGCAACACTTCCTCTCCCAGGGAAAAAATCCTTGTTACAAGACAAAATGTTTTTTTCAATCACTGGTTCTTAATAACAGTTCATTGCTGAGGTTTGCTTTGTCTCTGCTTACCTCATGACACTTTAGTATCTAAATATTAGTGGATTGTTTGAAAGACTTGCCTTTTGCTTGATTTACGTATCACTATGTACGCTTTCAGAATTTTTCTTTCTGACTACCACCCTCCCATCCTTCCAGCCCTTCCTAACTAATTCAACGAAACTTCTGCTTGTTCTACAATTACAATGAAATCTTTGAACCCATGGAAGGAGGCACTTCTAAGAAAGAAGTCTTGATGCTATTTTGCTTTGGAGAGCAGTAGATTAATATCTCCAGATGGTTTTATCTCCATTCTCCCCTGAAAGTCCAATTTAAGCAAAAATAGTTATTTCCTATTTCTATTACAAGAAACTGAAATGTTCTCACAGAAGGGTAAGCTGGAAGCTTCATCATTTCCCACCTGGACCCTCTGGAATGTCCTCGTTACTGTTGTAGCTTTGATTTAAAACACCTGGGTCTTCCCCATCAAACACAATAAAATCCACCTGTGACGTTTCTGCTTTCTTATGAAACACACTTTGCATCTCTTGTGATTTCTTAGATGCTTAGTTAGCTCTTAAATAGCCAAACCTTACTTTTTGTCAAATTTCAGTACGGAAAGCTAATCAGACCACCAACTACAGCAACTCATGCTCAAACTAGAAATGCCCTTCTTGCAGGGCTTCAACCAAACTATATCTGATGGAAATTGCTGCGATCTATTTGGCACGCGTACAGCTGGGGTGGGATGCCTCCTGCAACTTTTTGTATGTGCTGGCAGCTAAAGGGATTCATTTGCAACACATGCTCAAAGGGTATCATGTACTCACTTAAAGAGGCTGGTTAATTCATAGATGTTATAGGACCCTAGGACTGACTTGCTTTCCTACTGAGTGAATTTTGAGGAAGTTCTTCCTTGAACTAAATGGCTATTTTTAATGGGTAAGCTTAAGTTTGACTTATTTTTCAATTCATTCTAAGAATAGACTATAATACTTGAGAAAACACAAGCTGACCAATCTTCTTTCTGAAAACTGTGGCAGATGTTTGAATAAACAAACTGCAGGAATAGATGAGCAATTATAAACTAATACTAGGTATTGAGTTTCATCACGGGAATGCTTTTAACTGAATTGAAAAAGAAATTGTACTCCACCAGACAAGGAGAACAGCTATGCAGCCTATACGCTCCCTGAGATCTTCAACAGAATTTGGTTTAGAGAATTAGAAATATGAAAGAGATTTTATAGTATGAAAGATCTCTACATCAAAGATCACCTCTTGAAGCAAAGGATTCACAAGTGGCCGCATAAGTGTTCCAGAGATTGTAAATACATGGTAGAGAAGTATGTTTATCCCACAAAACTGAAAAGGACTCCTGTTGATTTAGTACACAGAGGCAGGAACACATTTAGCTTTACAATTACGTCTTATTGCAGGAGGGTTTATTCAGCCAGTTTGTGTTCTGATTTACATCACGCAAAACGTCTTTGAAGTTAGTTAAGTTACACAATGTATATAAATCAGGATAGGTCTCTGCCTTGGTCTAAGAATAGATAGAGAAGGAAAATCCTTACAGGGAAAAGGCAGGACACAATGTCTGCGAGGGGTACAGTAAACAGCAACCCATGCTGCAGCTGTGCAAATGCACCGAGCCCACGGACTCGGCAGACACTGTGACGTGTATATTTATACCAGAGTGTTGGGGCTTTTTAAGCAGATAAAAATAATCTTTTTTAAAGTGTGCTTGCTGAGAATGGTATTTAGCATTTAATTAGTTTTAGTAAACATGCGGGGACAAACTGTCATACTTAGGCAGGACACACTGAAGTTATTCAGAGGATTTTTGGTGACTAAATGTATATACGACTGATAGAATCAGCACTGCCTAGCAGAAACAATTACCTTACTTCATAAAACTATTACTGTGACAGCAACGTGTACCTTTGATGGCTATATATGTACTTTACAAGAGAGGAGAGTACTCCTGCGGTTGGAGAGTTGTGTGTCCCTCCAGCGAGGACTGGACACGCTCAGGAGGGAGATGCGGGGGACAGGAGAGTCTCCTTCCCTGGGAGGGGAGGACCCCCATCCCCCTGCACATTTCTTGTTCTGCACGCCGTGTACCATGGTGGGGCATGGGCTGACGTGTCCCGCTCAGTTGCCAGTGTTGGCCCCTTGGGCCAACGTCGGGGTCACCCTCTGTTACCGCCCAAGGGGGTGGTCAGAGGGCACCCTGATGCTTCCCACAGGTGCTTCCTGCTGAAGCAGCCCCCTCCTCCTTGGCCCTGGTGGTAGCCAGGAACCAGACTAACCCCAACAGGCCCGTTCTCCACTTCTGTGTACCTGGAATAGCTCAGGTGGCTTCAGAGGCATGACACCAGAGGACGGCGGCTCAGGGGGCAGGAGAAGCAAGTCCGTTCTCCAGCACACTTGACTGAGGTTACCACTGCAGATCAGGCCCCGGAGGTGCTTGATCTCACGGAGGTGCCCTGTGTCTTTAACAACATCACTCCAACACATACCATTCCCCTTCTCGAGAGATGCTCGAGCCATTGTGCCGGATAGAAAATATGCCACTACACGCCTGCCGGGCCCCGAGGAAACAGCTCTGCCGGTGCAGGGGTAAGCAGCTCCCCACCGAGACACCGACGGTGGCAGTGCCGAGGCCAGGGGCACGAGGAGGGCTGCAACTGCCTCAGCCATGGAGAGGCACGTGTTAGGCACTGTTTTGGGGAACCACCACCATGTCTCCTTTTCCCCCTCTTCTTTCTGCCCAGAGAAAATCCTGACGCTTCCCACCCTGGATAAGCTGTGCCAAGCACTATGCGGGGACCGAGGGGAAAAAGAGAAGGAGGCAAGGGCTGCTGTGGCCCCAGCACCCCTGCTGCCTGATGGGAACAGCACTGGGCCTGGTGGCCTCCTGCTCCTTGCTCTGCGTATGGACCCATCCATGATCCTTGGTCTATAGCCCTACACGGTCTACTTAACCCTCCTCTGCATTTTTGCCTACAGGCACAGGAACAGCTCATTTTTTAAGCAGAATTTTTTATGGTGGCCAAAGGTCTGCTATTAGCAGACTATATTTTATGATGACATTTTTCAGATGGCTTTACAATTCACCAAGTGGCTTTCTTAGACATGCTTCCTCTCCTCAGGCTGCTCTGCTGTTTTTCTGGGGAGTGTAATATTTTTCTTCGATCTCCTTTGATGATAAAACTCTGTCCCCCCTTGAGAAAGCTTTCTGGTCCTTCCCCCCTTCTCCATTCCGCTTAGCTCTGGATCTCTCCATCGACTTCTCTAATTTTAACGGTTATTTAATTGGATAAACTGACTTCTTCCATTTTACATTTATATTTCATAGCACATCTGCAGCATTTGAGAGTTCACTGCATGGATGTTTCAAACCACACCATAGGATCTTGGCAGTTACACACGACTTCAGAGATCTTATACACATATATCTGACGTACAGAGGAAGCAATTAAACCATATGGACCTCTCCCATACAGTAGGAAGCACAGCACAAATCTTCTCACTTGATTTATTATAACCTTATGTCATTTAGCAAAACCAACTTTGCAACTGTTTGAAAGAAAGAAGCCAGCTGAGAAGGAGAGAGAGGACCTGCACGGGGAGCTGTGGCTCAGGCAATCCTGAGCGGTTTTACGTGCCTGAGGCCATACAGTGCAGTCAAGACCTCGCTGGCAGCACCAGGTACAATCTTGCAGAGTGTAAACTCCGCAGTTTGGTTTGCGAGGCTTCATGACAACAAAAAAACCCAAATGGATCCGTCTTCAGCCTGCACGTTTATCTCTGGCTCTGCTCTGATGGCAGGGGCTGAGGTGGAGGGGCTGCAGAGGACAGCACCAGAAGCTGTCCCTTGTCACGCAGGGGACACCCCTCACCTATCCTGCTGCCCCGCTCTGTGCGGACAGGCTGAAGAAGGACGAGGCTGGGCTTGTGCAATTTATCCTGTCCCATCTGCTGGGCGCGCTGATGGTGGGGGAATGGTTCCTACAATCTCTGCCACCGGCAAAGTCCCTAACCGACATAAATAAAGTAAAACAGAAGCTGTGGAAAAGGAGGCAAGATGGTGTTACACTGCACATCTGAGCCAAGCACACGGAGGAGCGTGCTCTGTAATGGAAACGGAGTTAGTCTCACAGTGGTAAGGGATACTCTGCAGCAGCAGCACAGTCATATTTGAACTGAAGAGTTTCCTGTGGAAAATATGTTCTATCCATAAACCTGCATGCCAGTGTATGCCCTCATTAAATACCGGAATAATGAACATATGTGGGTCCAACACCCACAGCGTGGTGTACTGCCTTTCGGCCCTGTTCTGCTGGAGTCCTTGTCCACTGGAAAGAAGCTGTCACTGTGCCCCTCTGCATGCTGCTACCTCTGCCATTAACCTGGAAACGCCAGCAACGGTCTTGTCACCAAACGAACAGCCACACACAAACAGCTCCTGTCCCAAGGAGTTTAGGTCCTAAAACAGCCAGGCACAGCCAGCCATGAAAACCATGGCATCCTGCATTGTGGGGGGAAGAGTTCATCTCCCAGAACCGGCTTCTCTCATTCCTCTTCCAGGCTACCAAGAAGGGAAGTCCCTTATGGGAAGCCTTTAACACAAAAAGGGTGGTGAAATGGCAAAGGAAAAGATGTTGTGTGCTTGGGAGCAGATAACAGAAAGGTCATAAAAATAACAGAGAAGTAGAGGATCTAGAAGCTGAGAAACAGCCAAAAGCAAGAGTTGGTTTATAGGGAAAAAAAGGAGTCTTTGGGTCAGAAGAGAATAATACAGAGTGCAAGTCCTTATTAGACTGGACAGAAAGACTGTATTGGCTGCTGCACCCTGAATGGAGTGAAGCGCTCTGTGTACTGGGGAGGACAGCCAGTACAGGACCTTTCTTTTTTGCTCTTACACCAATACTGTGCTTTGCCAACTACCTTGGGCCCAAATAAACCTATTTTTAAACAAGTTATAAGGCTCAATAACATCTCTTTAACTAGCAAAATATTTGCAAAAATTAGTTTTGCTAACTAACAAAATAAGCAATAGTTAGACACAGAATTTCATTGAACAATCATGACCCATGCTAAAAAGAAAAACAACCCACAAAATACCGCAAAGAACTTCTCTTTGCTGGGCGTCTGTGATAGCGCTAGACAGAAAAGAATCCAACAGACTAATATAATCTTTTCATAGAAAAATAATTTTAGCCTGTGGGAGAAAAAATGCTGCATGGATGTTTTATTTGTTTGGACTTGAATCTTATTCATTGTCTAGAGCTGTTCTCCATGCCTAAAACACAGACTTCCATCCTTCAAGATCTTCTTTCTGCATGCTCCCAAAGTGAATATCTAATTGTAAGATAATTTAATGCTTGTCATGCTTTTCCAGATCAATGTAATGGAAGGACTTACATATACTTCAACAGCCCCGTTCAGTATGCAAAGACACTGAAAAGTATTTGGAAACCTTATGTACAAACTGAGGTAAATAAGAAACATTTATTCTCTTAAGTGTCAATAAGAAAATGCCGAGAACAGGCTCAGTGTGCCTCGGCAGATACTGTTTGTGATGACAGCCTGCCCGTTCCCACATTCCTGGTCTCTCCAGGTCAGACTCAAAGGATTCCACTAATATTTTGGTACTTACCAAAGCAGACAAAAGGAAAATGGGTCAATGTTACTTGCTCCCATGTGACAAAAATACAGAAAATAGAAACAAGCACCATTTGAGAAACTTGTAAAGCCTTGGACACATGTCATGAGAAACCATTTACACTCTCTAGAGTGTAATTTAAGTGCTAGAAGATGAGCTGGATTATCCCGCTTGGACGCCTGTGTGAGCTACCCAGTTACAGAGCAAGGCCATCATCCACCCGCTGCACGTTCTTTAAACTCCTGCTCACGCTAAGCAGAAATTGCAAAACTTGGCCAAAAGCACAAAGAATATTTTTGTGCAGTAGCTGCACTGTCTGACTGTCAGAAGTCAAAGCCTGATATTTGTCCTAAACCAATTCTGACAGCGCATTTCATTTCCGTAATGAAGTGTAATTCATATGTGAAAACCAAACAAAAATATCAGCGATACGTGAGAATGTACTGTGCGGTGCAGACACTCTTGACCAGAATGAGTAGAAGGGTTACAGATGAGTAGACAGTCATGAAATTGCTTGATTGCAGGTACTTATTTTCTAAATAAGGTAAAATATACTTCCACTATTTCATAGGAAGACAGGAAGGAAAAAAAAAGCAGCTGTTTAATTTTAGGTAAAAAGGTAGGGTAATATTTTTAAATGGTTGTTTAAATGTTTAAATCACATCCAAAGGGATGTAATTTGGTATCCCAGCATTAACTACTGTGACCAAAGTTAACTTTGTACCACTCATCTCCAACAAATTTCCTTTCTATTACTTTGTGACGGTTAAATTTTAAGTCTTGTTTTATCTTCTGCAATAAAATGGTTCTTGATTCCTTACTGTGATTTCTCTTTCTTACTTTCTCCACCTCTCATTCAAATTTGTCATATCCAGATGGCCAAATACACTCTGAAAAATGCTGCGCTCAGAATAAATTCCTAAAATACCAGTGAAACACCTTCTCAATTTATTAGGACACCGCTGTAAGATTTGCTTTCTTATTTGAGCGTAAGAAGTCCACAAATCAAGGGAATACATAGGTAATGCAAAAGGCATCAAATGGTGTCATTTCAAACACAAGAGCTGAACCTGCATTACAAATAGAGTTAAGCCAGCACATTTGCTTCAGTCACAGTTTTGTTTAAACTACAACCTTGGTATTCATTTTGATTGATTATATGAATTCTTGAGCTTGGTCCAATGCTGTTGAACTGTTCTCTTGTCACACCAGCTGAGATTACAAAGGTTTTTGATATAAGCTTGTAGGAGAAGTATCTGTACAGATCTAACCTAGGTCAACGGGCTTTGGAGAGCAAGTACAGTATGTGTATGAATGCTGCATACCTGCACTTATCTTGCTGGAGATAATGTATGTCAATCCAGGGAAGTTTTAAAAGATGAAGTTGAAAATGGAAGTAAAAAACTGGATGTGTCCTTTTGACTACCTTTCACTCAAGTATCATTCTCTTTCTCCTGTACAGTTGGTTTGAAAAGGTTTTGGAGGAATTTCACTTTCAGGGCTGGAGCAAAAGACAGGGAGTGTAATCTGTTATTGTGGGATGGGCTTAACAACACTGTAGTCCTTTAGATTGCAAATATATACAATTTTTAAAGGTTACTTATGGACTCAAACAACATTTCATATCTAGCCAAAGCAGAAATGCTCTGCAAAAGAACAAAAGAATAAAAAAGAGCGGGAAAATCATTTTTGGTCAGTATGCGTATTTATAAGCATTTACAATATTCTGAACATTTACAAATGAAAATGTCATTTTGGCATGAAAATTTAATTGCATTCCTGCATGTATGGAAACAAAACACTCTGCTTTTTCTTACATATTTTGCATTTTTTGTTTGAAAGAGATTCTGAGGAAAACCTTTCACTGGCTCTTCCCAAATCTCAGATTTTGTGTAGAATGCATATATGGAAGGAGGATTCACTGCTTCTAGCTCATGGGAAAGTTATCTAGCCTCTGTCCACCAGTTCAAAAAGATCTCTGATGTTGATTAAACATGTATAAACAGAGCTAAAAAAAAAGGAAACATGCATATTTCACTCAAAAAAATGTCAGAACAAATGTACTAAGGAACAGCAATTAGCAACCAACATGAGTATCCAGCTACACGGTTGATTGATAGTCAACGTAGCCCAGGTTAAGCAATTTTCACTAAATAAAACATTAGGTCATAAACTAGGCATTAAGTTTCAGACTGACTCAAGTTCAAGTTCTGTCAAGCAAACCTGTACCCTGCCTGCCTTCGGTAGCTACCTCTGAAGATTATGTGTCTATTTACTGCTAACAGTTCATGCAATTAAGCCTTAAGCCCAGGATTTAGATGCCTATGGAACAATATCAAAACTTTAGGGATTTCTGTATGTTGGCAAGACCTTGTAAGGCAGTGTTTTGAAAGTATAAACGTAAACAAAAGCGTGCATTTGAAACTGTACCCTCAAACGTGTGTGTAAAAGGGAACTGTACTCTTGTATCTGAAAGCAGAATTTAGCTTCACATTTTTTTATGGTAACACTTTTCTTTTCCTGTCTTTTGCAGTCACCAGCAAGCTGCTCTCTGCTATAACTTTGACTAGAGAAAACAAGAAAATTAAATCTCAATGTACCGTACCAGACTTGATTACAGTATTGAAATAATGAAGGGTCCCTTCCTGTCCATGCATAAAGCTTATTAGTACTATAGGTATTTTGCTTTTAAATCTGCCGCCATTACAAATACCTCCCCTCTGAGGGCAGCTCCACTTCCCGGAAGTTTCCAGAGACTTAACCTTGGCCTATGAAGCAATGTGAAATTTTGAAGCATCTTTTTTGGTACTTCATATCCATTCTAGTGCAGAATCTGACAATACTTCAGAAGAGCCACGATCAAGTTCACTCCCAAAGCTTTGTATATGGCAAACACCAGAGAGCAAACAGGACATTTTTCAAACCATTTCTGTCTCGGGACGGTAAGAACGAAAAGAGAAAGACAAGCAAGGGCAGGCCACTGCAAGGCATGTAAGCTTTATGAATTTTTGGCTTGCATGATCAGTGGGGTTTCTTCTGGTGGTGGGTTCACGTTTGGGTGTTTGTTTGCTGAGTGGCTTCCTGGGAATGTCTGAAGGGTGACTGGCAAGGTTGTTCGCTGACCCTGACAATGGAGGAGCTTGCACCAGCCTGTATACCGAGGCTTAGGGAGCTTGCCTTCTCCTCATGACTCCTAGGTACATCTCAGTGAGGCCGGATCTTCCTTGTCGCTACTTAGCTTAACGTGGGGAGAGCAGGGAAAGGGAAAAGTAATCCCACTCACCTCTCAAAGGAGAAGTTAGACTAATATAAAGCAGAAACCACTCAGTTTGTGGCAGAGAGAGTGGAAGGTGCATTATTTCTGATCCAGGAGGCAGGTTTTGTATGTGCAGCCCCTGGTCTTAGCTGAAGTCCTAGGTATATTCTCTAGAGGCAAAAGCTGCTGAGCTGGAGAAAAAAAGATCCACAGGCAAGGTCTGCCAGGATGCGGTGGTGCAGTCCCATCGCTGCTGTGGCCGCCCTCATATAGCCACCATCAAAAAAATACCCTGATGTCGACTAAACAATTATTTAGAAGATGTCAGTCTGAGGGAAGGTGGATAATCAGCTTGGAACGTGGGATCGAATCACTGATAAACTCTAATCTCCAGCTGATAATGTCTGCTTGGCATGAGGATGCTCCTGGAGCAGAGCGAATCTTCCAGGAAAGGACAAAGCAGGTGATGGTAGTGGGAGGTTTGATGATTTGACACAGAGATAGCTGGATTTGAGACAGCTGAGAGGACTGAAAAGCCTGCTGAGTGCAAAGGCAGCAGAGCCCACAAGATGTCCAGATAGGTATTTAGTCTGGTTGAAGGGAGGAACCCAGTGGTCACAATCTACGTTATACCACTGATGAGGGAAAGTAGAGTAGGGATGTCCTAGGGGGCTAACTCAAGGCTGCTGTGGGGGAGACTGAAGTCCTTGCAAACTCCTTGGAACAAGAGAATCCTGCACAGGATGAACGGGCTCGACTTCAGCCAGAATGGAATGAGGCTGCTATTACTGACAATTAAAAAGTTCACAGAGAAATAGTTAAACTAGAAACACGGGGAAGACTGACAGCCGTGATGGAGCACCTGGTTCAGACTGAATGAACTTGTGAGTGAGACATGGCTAATGTTCAATACATTCCTGAAAAGGCAAGGGAGGAAATGAATAGCATAAATGCAATAAATAGGGAAGGTAAATAACACCATTTACAATTCCACTTGACTGGCACTTGCAACAGAGCATTGGAAAAATTTGTAAGTGATTCTACAGCAATGCTAGAGATCTAAAAAATAGGATTATGGAATTATACTACTTGGGAATAAATGACAACCCTTATATAACAGGCATCTCGTGCTGGTGAAAGAAGGATAATCAGTGGCATACAGAGTTGCCAGGCTGTCTACTTTACAGGAGTGATAGAAAATGAGATACAGCCAGTGCAGTGGCACAGCATGTGAAGGCTAAAACAAAGAAAAAAATACTGAGGGCAGAGGGGAGCATTAGGGAATCCTTATGGGTGGAAATAACAGAAAGGTAGGACTTAGTTTGTATTTAGGACTCCCTTGTTAAAGACATTGGTCATGAAATATGGAGTGAAATTAGAGAAGCTCCAAAACTAGGTCAGGTGGCAATATTGGCAAATTCCAACTACCAACATACTGTCAGGTACAATGCCTCATCCACATGAGATAAGGAGTTAAAATTTTTGGATGCAGCAACTGACTGCTGCTTAGCGTGGTGAGCCCTGGGACCCATAAGAAAGGATGCTGCTCTGGGTTTAGTCTCGAGTGCTGCACGGGACCTGCTTCAAGAGGTACTAGTGGGAGAACTGCTCTGTCAGAGCTTTACAATATAACTGAATTTAATGCTGTAGTGGGATGGAGTAAGCCAAACAAATACATCACACAGATATCCAATTTCAAGAAGAGGAAATACATAAAAATCACAAAAATAGTAAAAACCTAAAAAAGCAGTCAAAAAGGCAAGAAGCCTAAAGCAACCTGGAGGCTTTTCAAAAACACTTTTACTATTAAAAGTCCTGGTAAACTATGTGTCACATAGCAAAAAGAAAGTAAAACAGTTCAATAAAACCCCTGCATAGCTCATAAAAAAAGCTAAGGAGGCTATTGTAGGGAAAAAGGTTAGCATTTAAAAAACTGCTGAAATGAACAGGAAAGCCCATAAAAGTAAATGGCAACTAGGATGGCTAAAAAAGAATGAGAATATTTTTCATAAGATCATCAAGCCGATAGTAAAAAGTTGTTTAAAGAAAATCAAGAAGCCATCAAGGGAAACAGCAGTACCACATCATGCCAAAGGCTTAAAAGGGGCACTCGGTGACAATAAGGCCATAGCAGAGAAACTTAGTGACTTCTTTGCACAGGTCTTTACTGCTGAAGGTGTTTGAGAAGGTCCCAAATCCAAGCTATTCTTTGAGCCAGATTAATTTCAGGTAAATATTAAGGAAGTAGTAGATAAAAGTGAATCAGGAGTGGCTGACGTTCACCTGGGACTTCTGAAGGAACCCACGTATGAAATTGCAGAACTGCTGGCCAAGGTGTGTCACCCATCATTACAAACTGCCACTGCACCAGTGGGCTGGTGCCAACCAAGCTCCCACGCGGAAAAGAGGCCCAAGAGGAGACCCTGGGAGCTGGGGGCAAGTTCGTCTGACTTTTGTGCCTGGCCAGGCAGTAGTCTACCTTAAAGTATACAGTAACTGAGCAGAAGGATAAGCATGGTAAAGCAGGCCGTAGTGACCGTAATATATGTGGATTTTCAAACTGGCTTTGACAACGTACTTCACTAAAGCTTTTTAATATAAATTCCCTTGGGGTTGGAAGAGAGCTGCTCTCTTCCTGAAGGCTGTTGAAGGTTAGGAAGAAAACAATAGTGCTTGATAGTCACATTTTAAAATGGAGATGCAACAGCATCTGAGGGTTCTCAGACATGGGTGCTGGAACTGGTTTTAGTATTTAGTTTTTAGATTTCAACAGTGAGATAAAGAAGGGTCTGAAACGTGAAACATCTAAGTCTATAGATGATATCAACCTCTCTCAGGTTGCTAAATGCCATGTTGGTGATGGCAAAGGGGGAGATCTGGTGATCTCCCATGCTGGGAGATCCAGAAGGACCTCAGCCAACAGGGCGGGCAGACAGTTTTCAAATGTAGGGGGACACCAAGAATGGTATTGGGAAGAAAACTGTCAAAAGGCTGTCAATTTGCTGCTAAGTAAGACCTTGGTGCACCCATAATCCTGCGTGCTGTGTACAGTTCTGGTCTCTCACAGAAGAAAGAGAAGGATAAAGGGACTAAGGGTTGGAGTGTTGCCTTCAAAAGAGAACCTAAAAAGGGTGCGACTCTTCCTTTTGGACAGGAGAAAGCTGAGAGGTAATATGACTGAGGTTTACAAAATCAGGGAAGCAGTGAATAAGGTAAATGCATGCCTGCTCCTTTCCAAATCTTACAGTACTAGAAATAGGGTGTACTTGATGAAACCAGAGGGAGATTGGCTTAGAACAGGTCAGACAGTAATTTTATATCGTTTTGAGTAGTGAACTCCCTGGTGCCACTGGACATTGGGAAGACACACAGTTACAGCAGCTTCAAAAAAGGATTAAACAAATTCAGGGAGAAACACAGATACTGAAGGAACAGATAAATAGGGTGATCTTGAGTACAAGGGAAATGGACTGCAAAATTTGCCAGACCTCTGTGTTCCCCATAAATAGCATCTCCTACTGCCACTGTTGGGGACAGAGTAATGGGCTAGATGGATTACTGGTCTAATTTGAGAAGACACTTCTTATGTTCTTATTTTGTAAAAATAGAGTAAAATATCAGATTTCATCAGATATATCAAATTGCACTCACCAAGAGTTAGAAAGGAGCTGCTGCCATTATACCAGCTTAGAAGCCAGTTAATTGTGATGTTCAAGAATTACACTAACAATTGACAAAATAATTTTATTGGATTTAAACATTTCCCTAGGAAATAAGAATGGAATTGACTTTAGAATATTTAAGTGTTGTATTTTGTTGTGGCTTTTGTAATTATAGGGAAAAACATCTGCTAGATCTAGTCCATGTGTTAAGATTTAAACTTGTATGGAAAATGCTTGTGAGTAAAGATCAGACACCAGATTTCACAATTGTATAGCACCCAAAAGCAGATATAAGTGATTATAGGTGAACTGGTAATGGCTCACCCTTGGCCATTGCATTAGCGAAAGCAATATACAGATATCTGTAAAGGTGTTACGGTGAACCCTCATGTCAGTCTTGGTTACAAAGGTATGTTTAAGCATTCCCCAAAAGCGGCCTTTATGGGGGGACATGAAGCTGTCTTTTCATTTCACAGTTCCCGTTATTCCGGCCCTTTGCAAAAACAATGGGTAAATGGCTTGAGCACTGTTAGATGCTTGACTCAGACAGAAAGTACAAAGTGAGATTTCAATAGAGTGCATTTTCTCACTCTATAGAAAGATCAAAAAGACTTCTACTCACTTCCACTTTCTACAAAGCCTTCTGGGTTGATTATGAAGTGAGGTCGATTATGAACTTCAATAGGTCAAGCAGTTGGCCATTGTACTGAAAGGAGTTATTGTTTCCTACATAAGTGCATTAATGTTTAACAAATTTTAAAGGTGTATATATTGTACTGTGACCAATATATGGTTTGTGAAGAACTATAAATCTCAAAACTTTAGGAGCTGCAATAAAAATCTAGAGGAAAAAGAAAGAAACCAGAAGTTTTTTGTTTGTTTGTTTGTTTGTTTTGCTTTAGTCCAGGGTTTCTGTTTCATTCAAACCAGAATTTCAATACTGTATCAGCACTTCCCTTTTTTCCTTTCCCTCTTACCAAGGCACTTAGGTACTCTTTACAGTATTTTCCCCACATGTAGCTTAGGGAGAGGGTATTCTCTTAGGAGAATAACTTAGGAGAAGTTGTCTTGGGAGAAAATAAAAAGATGAGTCTGTCTCATCTTAGGGAGAAGATGAGTCTCGTCTTTCCTCTCCCTTTTCACCCTGTGCCCTCCACTGAGGCTTATACCATGGTTTCTTTTTGTGTGGATTTGGACGCTCCCGTAACTCTGCAGAGCTTATCGCCAGCTGTGAGAAGGGGAGCTGAGGGTAAGGCTGGTCCCCAAGCTTGGCTCCTGCAGCCCCAGCTCCAACCACCCGCATGGCTGCAAGGTTAGATAGACCGGATATTTGTATCTAGCTAACAGTAAATAGGTTAAAGTAAAATGACTAGGTTGCAGTGAAAAAGAACAAAGACTAGAGTGTCATTAGACATTAGAAAAAACCCAGCTTATGGAAGAAGTTCCTTTTACTCTTTTTCCTCCAAAGATGTGACCTCAAAAGCAGGACAGGAGGTGGGAACTTCAAGGGGTTTGCGTGTGGCCCAAGAAAGACATTCCTTTACAGAAACTTCTCTGAGCGGCAGCTCAGCATTCGCTGCAAATTGCAAACATGGTTATCAGCAATGTCCTATGATTCTCTGAACATTTGTATTTGACCTGTTTTCCTCCTGGGAATGAGGCAGAAAGTGCCTTTTGCAGGCGTCCTCACGTTCCCTTGAGCAGCTCTGATGAGAGGTGGGAGGGTGCAGGTTAGCCGCTGCCTTTGTCTTGCTGCAGCAGCTTCCCCACCGCCACAGCGGGCAGGCAAAGGTCCCGCTGTTTCATTTTCCTGTCCCCACTGGGTTTCGTCAAGCTGTGTCTGAGCTCAGGGAAAGTTGCAGGGCCGAGCCCAGCCAAAAAAGAGCGGAGGAAAAACTAAAAACACATACCTCTTTCCTGCAGGCCTGCTAGCTGCACGCACTAATTTGTGTTAGGTGGCCTTCTGTCCCTAGAAACTGCCCGTATAAAACAGATTCAACTTTCCTGTGACTTCATGCCTAACCTTATCAGTCCCGAACTAAAAGCAGTGTAGACAGAAGCACAGGGTTTCCAGCTGTCCTGCATCTGGAGATCTGGCACAAATCACCAAAGCCTGGCTGAATCCTCACACATCTAGACAGTGCCTCTCTGCCTCTAGCACGGAGCCCCCAGAAGACATCAGTGAGCATATTTTGTAAAAAACCTCTTTTTTAAAAACAAAAGCCATGGGATTAAGATAACGCATAAAGAAAAGCATCTGTATGTAATGCTGTACCTTAGGACTGTAACCGAAGCAACGTCAGAAAATGAAGTAGAAGCACGTATAAATAAAAAGTAAACATTTCTTCAGACCTTTTCTACTTTCATAGTTTGCAATTGTATTTCTGCTCCAAAGAATTTACTTCATTCAAGGATGACCATGAGCCAGCAATGTGCCCTTGTGGCCAAGAAGGCCAATGGCATCCTGGGCTGCATCAAGAAGAGTGTGGCCAGCAGGTCGAGGGAGGTCATGCTCCCCCTCTGCTCTGGTGAGGCCGCACCTGGAGTGCTGTGTCCAGTTCTGGGCTCCCTGGTTCAAGAAGGACAGGGAACTGCTGGAGAGGGTACAGCAAAGGGCTACCAAGATGATTAGGGGACTGGAACACCTCACTTATGTAGAAAGGCTGAGGGATTTGGGTCTCTTCAGTCTGGAAAAAAGACAGCTGAGGCGGGATCTTATCAACGCTTATAAATACTTACAAGGGTGGGTGTCAGAAGGATGGGGCCAGGCTCTTTTCAGTGGTGCCCAGTGACAGGACAGAGGGTAACGGGCACAAACTTGAACATAGGAAGTTCCATCTCAACATGAGGAGGAACTTTACTTTGAGGGTGACAGAGCACTGGAACAGGCTGCCCAGAGAGGTGGTGGAGTCTCCGTCTCTGGAGACATTCAAAACCCGCCTGGACGTGTTCCTGTGCAACCTGCTCTGGGTGACCCTGCCCTGGCAGGGGGGTTGGACTAGATGATCTCCAGAGGTCCCTTCCAACCCTATGATTCTATGATTCTATGATTCAACAGCTTCTGATATGCGTTCAGTAGCAGCAATCCAGAGAAAATGCTTTTGTTTGCCTGGTTTTGAGAGACCTGTCATGAACAGAAGGTGAATTTCCAGGGCAGGGCAGGGCTAAGAGCTGGCTGCAGACCCTCGCAGCGCTGCTCCCACCTGAGTTCCAGATGCCCTGCAAGTGACAGCTCTTTGTTGTCCCGACACGGAGAGTCACTGCAGAAGCAGGGTCTGACAGTCTGCTTCAGGCATTCTTACAAGTGCAAACATGCAATATGTCTATTGTGCGTGTAATGAGTCACCTCCAACAGAAAAATGTGTGTCGTGCCAGATTATACAGAGGTTTTGTGAGAATAAATATTCCCATTGAGGATTAGCATGAGACCAGAACGCTATGCCAAATTTGACTAGTCTCTAAAGGCCAATCTCATTCCTTGAACCAGATGTTTAACAGAGGTTGTGACATCTGAAGAGACCAGCAGACACAGAATACACACAGTGTATGCTGACTCAGAATGAGGTATATAATTTCAGAGGGTTAAAATACAGTTTCTAAAGTGTTATAAAATTCTTTGAATCACTTTCCCCAATACTCCTTCATATCTTGCACAATTAACCACAGTAGCAAAATATAATTTACATTTTGTAACATCCTTCTTTTCTCTTTTTTAGTGTCTGTTTAAAGGGAGGACAGTGTGGTTTGTTACTGGGGTTACTTACTTCCCTGAGCTGAATCAAAGAGCGGGTGTAGCAAGCAAGTACATAATGCCCTTACCTCCCAATCTAGATACTAAGCAACTCACAGGGAGCTTCTCATCACTGGCACCTGACTGATTCTCTGCTTTGGTAATTTAATATTTTCAGCTTTTCTAACCTATGTAATCAACGTTGTTTAGCTACCTCTTTTCTCTTGCACACATGGCAACTTGAAATTAAGGGTTATTCAGTCAATAAGGAACACAAAAAATATTTCAGTCACAAAAGTTGGTAGTTTTTTGACAGATCCCTACTTTGATGAACTTGTGGAGAACAAGTAGATCCATGCTTTGCTCTCAGAACCCCCCAAAAAAAAGTCACTGAAAAGACACAATAATGTCATACTTGAAGCTGTTTCATACAGCATGAGTTTTTGTCTTTCAGTGCCCTCGAAGGGAAGTGGCAGCAGGCATTCGCCAAACTTCATGTGCTGGATGATGAGGGTAAGGCAGTAACAGCTGGAGGGAGCCCCACCAGAAGCTGTGTCTCGGGGGAGGGCTTGTTTGTCCTCAGCATCATCAGATTACCATTAGTTTATTGTAATGGAAAGCAGACCGTGAGCAGATCATGGTCAGGGGATGGTAGTATAACCATTACAGTCCTCATGGCACGGTAAGCCCAGGATCATCTGACTTCCATGGAGACATTGGGACTTCTGCTGTAAACAAGAGTGTTCCTTGCCTCCCACCTACACTGTGACTTTCCTACCACCTCTTCCTCTGCTCAGACGTGGAGTCAAGCTTGAGGAATGCAATGAGAATGGGAATTGATGGCCCACTGAGTGGAGGGAAGGCAGAGAACTAAAAAATCTTATGAGGTTTGTGATAGCAGAAAGAGCATATGACCTGCCGCATCTCTTGCCTGACCTATTCTTAGAGATGGGTGGATGGAAAAGGCTGAGTCACCGTCTCAGCTGCAGAAGACCAAGCTGTACAGAAGGAGCCTGCCAGCCAGGGCTCCAAGCCATACAGGATAGGAACTGCCCTATTTCTCGGAGTTCTTTGTGGAAGGTGGCTAATCCCCTCCACCCCATCTCCCTTCCTCTGCCTCATTCCGCGCAACTCCCCAAAACAAAGAACAGACCGTCAGCAACAACCTAACGCCAGAAGTCTCAAGCGGTTCCCTTCCAGCAGACATTTCAGGTTTTGCAGGCCTGGATCCCTTCCGTTATAATGGAAATCACATGCATGAGGTATCTTTTCATCGGATACCATTTCATTAGAAAGACTTCAAGAACATTACTGAGTGATTTTGTCCATATTCACTTAGCACTGTCACACAATCCAGTGATGCTCTAGCACACAGCATCCCTAAAATTTGGATCCGATCAGCTTGTCATGGCTGTGAGGTCCTTCGGCCCTGATCTTTGAGAGAAGAACGTGCTATATTTCACAGCAAAGTATTTATTCAAATCTAGAAGCTCTTTGAGGAAGTGAGATGAAACAACAATAACTTTTTCCTGAAAAAGAATAATTGTTAGCAGTCTAATCCAAGTCCACCTGTAGAAAACAGCATTCAACTGGTACCACCAAAAACGTTTTACAGGAAAAAATGTTACTTACACGGCTTCCTTTTTCAGGGAAACACTGACATCCTCCACTGCAGTCTCTTCCTCCACATGGTCCTGTGTAAGTCTTTCCACCCTGCAAACCAGAACACACATAAAACAAATTGTTAAAAGGTATCAGCTACAATACCTGGCACAGCACAATACGCTTTGATTAGCAGACTCGCTGGGAACTACTTGCCCAAGCATAGACCAGGATCAGATCTATGACTTCCAGTCGAAACCTCTTTAATCTGTGCTTAGAAGCAGCCAGGAGTGGCTTTCCTGTTCTTGGAGATCAGCATCAAGAAATATAATGTTACTCTATTAATTTCCCTCCACATTTCCAAAACATTGCAGCTCCATGCTGAGCAGTATCTCACACATCTTTTCGACACATGCAACAGATATCGTATCACAGAAGCGCAGCTGCTTGGATTCTTCAGGGAAATGGACTAAGTCCTAGGTCACAATGTAGCACATCCTTCTATGCGTGCTCTAAATTGTTGCTATATTTTAAAATATTTATGGGTGGACATAAAGGAAGACATAGGTGTCATGTTCAAAATCATAAGCCAAACTCCTGCCCTCTCCTCTTCAATGGCTGCCTATTCTGGTGGCCCCCAAAACTTGCTAGCAGCCAACCACTGTGACCTAGAAGTCAGACCTAGATTAAATAGATGACTGTGGTTACATCTCTCCTGCCTGTCCAGAACCACCTTGGCGTGGGCTCCAAATACATGGAAGACAAAATATGCACCACTCCATGCAAATTCTTGGATGGACTTCAACAGGCAGGCCAGCTCAGATTACACCTAGCACACACTGCTTGCATGGAATTCCACAGCCTCGGTCGCTCTTGTTCAGAAACCTGAACAGCAGAGACGCTGTGCATGCTGTGGTGTGACTTTTATAACTGTAACTTAATAATTAGGAACACTGTAAAGACCAGCCTGCAGCTCACCTAAGCCCAGGGTTTGGAACCCCTGAAAGTGCCCCAGCAGCCTACTAAGTAATCTGGGAAAGGAGGAAGGGATTTCTCATCGCTATTTCTGAACCTGGTTTGCCCCACAGCAAATAATTAACGGAGCCAGAAGAAAAAGAGAGAAGGACTGAAGTCTAGTGGCTACAGGAAGGACCTCTTGGAGCCCCAGGCCCTCATTCAGGGCAGCTGCTAATTTTTCCATGCACCACTTCTTAGATAAAATCTCAAGGCACCCCAGCTGTAGGGTACAGAATCAGGCTCCATGTCGCTCGCTCCCCTCCTGGCTGGAAGAACCCTGAATCCTTCATTGCACTGCGGCAGGGATAAATGATCTCTTCACCCTTCCTTCCTCCGCCACAGCCTGAGCACATCATCTCTTGGAAGGGAGGTGACAGGGGTATCAACAAGCCCCCGAAAGAAGATGGGTGCTCTGAACTGCTATGCTGTTGCTTAAATAGGCAGCGATGCTGCCATTCCTGCCTCTAGCCCTGGCTCAAGGAGCTAAAACACAGGGAGGGACCAACACTGCCATGCTTAGCATTTTTCATGTAACTCTAAGCAATCCTCTGCTCAACACCTGGAGTTACTGAGTCACATTTCTCAGGTATCCACCTCTGCTGTTACACTACTGAGAACCTGAAAACATAGCTCCGGGCTTTGGATTCCTCCCTGGGAGCCAAATGAATAAAAGGTATGGAGCAGGTACCACGCATTGCCGAAGTCCTCCTTTGGTCATATTTGTACAACAGGCTCTCAATCTTATGACAAGCAGTAATACAAAGCTCCCAGAACAAGTTCTTCCGCTTGTTGTGAGAGGGCTCAAGTCAGTATCTTACCTATTTTCATATATTAAAATACTTTTATTTCAGCTTTATATTTAATTCTCACATTTAATGAAACAAGTAGGCTTTTCATACTGATAAAAAAGAGGTCCACAGAGCTGAAACCATGCCCTGAGCTATTTAAAGGTTAGGTGTTTGATTCAGGAAATTATTTCACGGACGTAACAGTGATCTACGTCATGTTATGAACTCTGCTTTATGTTTAGGCTATTGTTTAGAGGAAATAATAAGCCGAGACAGTTTTATAAACTCCAGCAGCTTGCTCAGGTTGGTCCAGTTTTATAAATATTTGGATGGTCACAAACTCACTGTCTCCGTGGGGTTTTTTTCTTATTAACCTATTTGCAAATGTAATCTGCATCTCTTTCTCAGGATCCTTCACTTCACAGAGTTTCCCCCTCAATTCCTTTTCAGAAATTACTAACAGTTCTATTCATTTTTATGGACGCCGTGCAGATGTACGGCCTGTGTGAACGTATTCCTCTGCAAGATGCAGGTCTTCACTAAGGAGCAGTGTGCTAAGTTGTGCTGCCATTAATAAGAATAAGTTCTGAACTTTTAGGGAACTGTTTTGGTTAGAGCTGTAAATAACAGCATATCCCAGCCTTACAGTAACAGACTGACAGATATAGTAATTTTATCATGTGAGTTTTCAATTATGCCTACTGAGAAAACAACAAGGAGAACAATAAGTTTATTTCTTTCTTAATTAGGAGAGTGACTCTAAATTTGGTAAACTGTTGCTAAGGAGAAAACAGAGTATGAATCAGAACTATGGCAAGATATTTGTGCACTTGTTAAAAAAAAAAAAAGGAGGCTGCTAATACTTATTTCAACTGGAAGAAGTTCAAGGTCTATTGTTTGTGTACTATCCACCATCCAACATTTTAATTTGCATGGTGTAACAATACCATCAGCTAATGTAGGGACACAATTGTTTTCTTCCACAATTTTAGGAAGCTTTTTTTTTTTTTAATTTTCTCATTTTATGTCCTTTTATGCACATAGATTCTTCAGATAATGAAGAGAAAAATCTGGAAGAATTTTCCAAAGGTAGGGAACATAATGGGAAAACATTTGAGACCAACATTAATGTATCTCCTCTGGATTACACTTGGCTTCTCTTCACTGCTTAATTTCCAGTTCTTGACTGCTAGTGAGATGATTCTGGGAGCTTTTAGTCACATGTAGCATTTTCTACTTTATTATCTATGAATGTTTATAATTTCTTGAAGGCAGATCATGGCACTGTCGTTTAATCTGACATTACCGGGAAGTTACCGTATGAAACATTACGGTTTAAAAGTTTTTTAATGTTAAGAAATAAACAAACGTTAAGGATCCTTGTAAAACTTTGTCAAAAATAATTATACACATGGGCACACAATTGAGATGAAGGGAAATCAAATGAACAGGCATCAGTCAATAGCTAGAATGCAAAAAGCCCAGTTTAAAATTTAGCGATGGACAATGCAGTTTTAAAGTACCACAAGTATTTATTTCCTGATTAAAACAGATTTCTGGGAATACAAAACCAATGGTGACATCCAAATGCAGTTGTCTTGATCTGAAACAGGTGCGTGGAATACCTTTTTGGTCAGTGGGGAGAACACTCCGTCCTAAGATACAGTTTATCCCATCCCGATACAGGCACATAAACTGATCAGCTGCATCTCTCCCAGAAAGTGCCTGCTCTTCTCTCTTAACTGTAAAGGTGGATGGAAGTGACTAGCTTACATGGAGACATCCATCCACTGTAGGAGCCTAAGGACAGGGAGATGAATCTCCCAATTTGCTCAATATGCAGTTAAATGGTGAAAACATTGTTTGCAGAAAAATTATATTCTAGGATCTGTGTGACCAAACTGGAGGAGTGGCAACAGCCCCTACTCTGAAGTTGTCTGCTGAGAAAACCTTCGATTCCAGGTCTTGCTTGTGTTTTGGATGATCCTGAAGTCCACTAATCACTAAAAAGTCCAGAGTTTAGGCAGAGTCTAGAAATGGCGTTTATATAATCTAATTTGAGATTTCTGTGATACAGGCAAAACATTTGGCCTGCTGTTACAGACAGTTCAGAGAATCTCATCAGAACTATTTCAGACACCTGAGACAAATGCCATCCCTAGAAGGGTGAGGGGATTAGAAAGGTAGTCTAGGGTATCTAGTTGAGTTGTGTCTACAGCGCAAGTGTCCAGTTTCAGGTGAGATGACTCCTGCGCTAAGTGTCCAAATCTCGCTCTCAGAGCCAGCTGTGGCCTCTGCTGGGAACACCAAGTGTGAGGAAAACTATTTAAGAGCAGACATATGGTGCAAACACAAAACAGGTCACAGCATTGCACTGGTATGCAAGCTCTCTGTGCGTAAGGTGAGCTCTTGTTTAATTAGAATTAGGTTGGGAAGTCAAGGCTGGAGTATGAGAATTCTGTCAAAAAATATGTAATATAAATGTAACGTAACCAACATGAACCACATGGTCAGAAGGCAGCCTTTGGACGCAAGGCTGTCTCATTCAGCCAACGGTAATGGTAATAGCATATTGAGCCAAAATTGCCTAGGTAATAGTGTCAGAAACACCAAATTTTGAGTTTAACAAAATTGGGACCAATAAGGAAAAAGTACCTAGGAGTAGGTTGTTTATGTGGGAGGAGTATAGGCACAGAAGAGGAGACGCGAGGGCGGTAAAAAGGTGGAAAAGGAAAAAAGGGGAATAGGGCATCCAATTAGGTGAAGAACGAAGACGGTGAGGATATGCTAAGAGCAAGAGCATGAACATCTGCAGTCGGTGGTGATGCTGACCTGCGGGCACAAGCCTACTGGCAGACCCCTAAGGAGAGCCCACATGTCTCTCCACTAGGCACGTCCCTGAAAGACCTGCTGTGGGAGGGTGGAGTAAGGAGAGATAAACTTGTAAGGAAGGACAGGCCTACACCTGAATACCAGCTGCAGGAGGAAAGGCAACAGAATTGCAACTCAATAGCCCTTTTGTGAATTTTATAAGATTTCTTTATAGTAATTTTGTATGAATACTAATACTAACAATATCCAATAGAATTGTAATTCAGTGCTTTTTGCAGTGATGTTGTTGTGAATTAATACTACTAACAACAGTGGTGTATTACTTTGCCAGTTGGAGTATTATTAGGTTCTTAGAGGTGCGTTCTTTAATCAGCAAACATCCTAAGCTATGTCTGACATCTCCAATCTAAAGGGGGAGAGTTGGATTTGTGGAGCAAGACCCCTCTACGAAGCTTCCGCTTCATCCCGGAGGCACCAAAACATGCTGTCCATCTCCTCCTCCTGCTGGCAGGAGGGCAGTTTCTGGTCACGCATACAAGAATGTGCCACCCCAGCCATGTAAGTTCTAGCCGACATGCTTTGGGATCTGAAAACCAGGCAGAAACTACCACACATGAAGGGCTGGAGACAGACCCCCAGCTCTGTGGGCAAGTGGCACAGATACGATTAGGTCCACAGTGTTCAGAGCTAGGCATCTCTAGAGAAGACTTGCCTTGCAGAGACCAGGACAGAGCAGTTCAGAACAGACAAATATCTGCAATTCACTCTCTACTCTCTTTTATTTACTGGCTTAGACATCTCCACAGGGGCCCATATGAGTATGTCTAGCTCACGGAGCCTGACCTACTGGAAAATGTGGTTACAGCTCTTTTATTTTTAAAATAGAGCTGGAGAAGATGATGGGGTAGAGGAAGACTGAGTGAAGCAGCTTTACTCATCCCTATTCATTGCACACAATAGCACAGCAGTCACCACAGTCTCTAAGGAAACGGGAGACCTAATTGCAGTTCTCTGACCGACAAAATCAAACACACACCTGGCTCTGGGAAAGCACCAACAGGCAGCCTGCGAACTAGGCTGGAATGGCTGGAGAAAGGGAATGAGGAAAGCAATAAACGGAAAGGGAGAAGAGGGACTTTTCCAACTCTTCTTTCGGTATTGTTGGGTCACTGTGCTGGAATGAATATAAGATTGATGGTTCAAGGAACGTGAACACTACTTAAACACAAGCAAGAGAAAACATGTAAATGCCATCCATGTTTGTAAAGCTTGTGTATTTACCTAGTGTAAACACCTTCTCATTTTTATGACCATGAAACAGCAACCATAAGATGTGGGTGCTCCAACACAAAATCTTACCCTCTTGCTTTCTCATAATTTTTTTGTCCCTTAAAATATTACATACATTAGTACATCTTCAGCCAACAAAAGACAACTTCTTTTCTGAGAATTCAGAGTTCTGCTTCTGACTTAAATGGAGTTTCTTTCAGCCCAATTCTTAAAAAAAACAGAAACATATATGCAGTTCTCTTTAAACTTTTCTGCACATTAATGATTTATTTATTACTAATCTTGGCCACATTTGTGTAATCGTTATCTCCGCGTGCCCATTCAAGTACCCTCACTTCAAGGGCTGGTATTCTGACAAAGAACAAAGGCAACCAGAGGACAGACCTCAAAGTACAGTTCCATGAGTACAGAAAGACCAGGAAATATAAGCCATTTCCTTACATGCAGCTCAAAAAAAGAATACGGAAATTATAATAAAAATATTGCAACCTGGAATCAAAAGAGACTGCACACCGACATTTTCTTTGATATTTTACAGGTTGCAGTTGTGCATTAACTTCTGTCCTGACAAGCCCCATTCTGTTCTCTCCATCAATCTCAGCGGTCCCTCCGAGCCATCTAAGTTTCACCAAGAGAGGTTTTAGAAGGTCTGGGAGCTTGCTGAAAAGCTGAATCATGACTGGGGGTGCTGACATATTGCATGCTTCTGCGGTGTGGCAACCAGGAGCATATTTGGATGCTTCACGCTTCACGTGAGTCTTCAGCCTGGAAGTCCCAAGAGGATTCCTGGCATGCCTGCGAGGCAGCCCTCTGTGTCACCAGCAGGGTGACTAGCCCAGCCCACGCTTCCAGTATGGACCTCTGTTTCTGCGTTTGACCTTCAGATATTGAAACTCACATTAATTTCAAATTTGGTTTACAAAGCCCTGACTTAGAAACATTAATTTTCTGCTTCCTTCGAAAGAAAGGAGAAAAAAATAAAGCAGGAGTATGACGGGGTACTCCTGTTGTTGATGAATGAGACAGATAGATAGGAACTTCATTGGTTTCAAATGTGACAGCACAGTTGTATTTGCTCAGAACCAGCATTTTACTCCTTAAAGAGCCGAAAACATTCGTTGCCTGGATGCCAAACTTATTTCTCTAGAAACATGTATAAACAACCATTCAAAACAAGCATGGAGAACACTTCAGCGGGGGAGGCCTGGATTAACCAGTGTCAGGCTTGGTCTGGAAAATGCTCTGTCCTCAGAGTTACAATGCCAAAGAAGGAACCAGCCATCTGAAACCGCCTGCTCGCAATCCAGTAGCTACTAGTGCACCGGACAGCAAGACCACTGTGAAGACCTTAATTGGCAAGGGAAAGGGAGAGATAAATTGGCACGTTCAGAGAGGAAGGAAAAGATGTGGGTGTGGATCCTCTCTCCAACTGTTCTGAGAATTATTTCGCTAAGAAATAATTCTTTCTTTCATATTTGAAGTGGAGCCAGAACCTGTTCTAGACTGGATGCATGGCAACTGGAATAATTTAGTGCATGACCTCAATATCATATGAATGTTTACGCTTCCCACCGGAAGTAGGGGAAGCCATGTATTTTACACATCCTTCAATGAGAAAAACCCTGGAGGAAGAAACTGGCCCCAGGAGGAACACGAAGACATTTACCACCAGCCATACTAAGAAAAAGCTGGTCTCAACAACCGCCTAATGCAGTCTTCCCAGTGCAATGAGAACAGCAATGGCTGTGGCAATCAGTTACGAATTATTGATTGGTGCGGAGTTTCAAACGCCACCTCCCTCTTATGATGAAGTGTATAGAGAAAACTGGGAGGCAGGCTGCCAAGCAGGCAGCTTGCTTCGGTTCTGAGTCCTGATGGGCATGGGAACGTCAACAGAGGAGGAGTATCCAAAAGCAGCACTGCTCCTAGGGACCGGGATGCCTGTGCTCGATGTTTGGGGTGAGGGAAGGAAGGGCAAGAGAATACAAAGTCTCTGATACTGAGAAGATCCCAACAGACAGAAACTTGTCTTCTTGAGTGCGTGTCTGCAAGTATGTTGAAGCCAGCAATGGGAAACATGAATTCTATACCTCTCAGAAGTGAAGCTATAAAAGACTTTCCTCTTATGGGCTGGTTTGTGGCTCTTGATTATACGAACTTTCTGGCATGCAGCCTTGATTTGAAGGCTGCATAATTTCATTTCGAAGTGAAACTTCACAGCTCCACATGTTCCCTTTATTTGAGGTACTATTTAACACCTCTTCTTCAAGTTAAGAAGTTCTCTTCTCGCAGTCTCGAGATACTGCCTTGTAACAACTGCAGAAGCCAGACACGATACAGTGTGAACCTACCCTTCACATTTTCATAAAGGCATTTCTAATTTTGTGGCTTGCATCCAAACACGTACGTACCCATCAAACCAGATGGAATCCAGAAGGAGCTGCTGTGATATAGTAGGCATTGAAAAAAAAATAATAAAAGGTCTTTAATAGGCTCAGTCAGAGAGTAAATCTTAAAAGCTGTCTAAATATACAGTACAGATATTTGAATAACTGGCCAGGGGTCTTGCCCACTTGCCCAACATGAAGTTGTTTGCCAAGAGTACACTTCTGAGCAGGCAGCGTATGCTGTGACATCATTTTCTGTCAAGAGTTCAGTGAATGGAGGTCTCATATCTTACAGGTGATGAAGTTGGGTTCAGCTGCATTTTGCCTTTTTTTCTCACAGATATGATTATATGTTATCCTAAGAAAGGGACTAGAATATAAGATGGGAAAATCCAGCTAAAACATTTTAAAATGTCAAACAATAAAAAATAGTCACCACTATAGGAAAATTTATCGCTGCTGCTTATTTTTGAAGAATCTGTAATGCCATGGGAAAGGGAACACTAAAAAGCAGCCCCAGGTCTCTGTATGAACGTGCTCCAGTTCTGAGGAGTGAAGGAAGAAGGCTTAAGATGCAGAGGGCTTTCCTAGAACAAAATTGCATCCAGAGGAGGCAGGGCAATGTCCTCTGGCACTTCTCTATTTGAGACAGGTGACTTAGTTGCCTAAAGGAATGACAATTTTTGTCCTAATCACCACCTAAGGCTTGAACATGCTCTAGCAGAAGAGAAGCGATGCTGCAGGCAAACTAAGCTCTTTGAAGAGTGTGCAGCCATGGCTGAAGATATCTCTAACCTCTAACAAAGGGGAAAACATTACATGGTCATCAGCTGGCACCTATGGCCCTCAGTGATTACAGAAGGACAATAAAAGTGTTGCTCATGAGCATTCCATGTTCAGTTTTACCAACTTAAGAATCAGGTTTGTTTGCAGGAAAAAAAACCCCACAGATACGAGTCTAGTAAGAGTTTGAAGCTGGAAATGTATTAGTAAAGGTAAACAAAAGTACATACATTAATTATTACTACTAGTTAAGGCAATCCCATTGGCTTCGCCGATTATAAAGAGAACTCAGACACCTTGTGAATATGTAGATGCCTAAATTTAGGTGACTTCATATCAAGTACCTCTGTTCAAAATGGGAATTTTTAGCTAAATCTGAGAGAAAGGTAGAAGATGCAGAAGTAGCTGAAGGAAAATCTGGATTGGTAAGTTAAAATTTGTTTTGATATCTTGTTAAACTTGATTCCACCTTTGTAAATGCATGCTTTTAGAGATGCATGTTATTGTAGTCTATTATCTTTCCTTATGAGACAACAGACTCTCATCTAGCATCCAACATGGCATTCCTTATCTAAAAGGATGGCGGTCTTTAGAAGAAGAGTGCTGGGACATCTTAACATGAGCCCTTATTCCCAACACCCCATCCCTAGAAATGGTGTATCTCCACAGAAGCTACTTAGGTGGTTTTAAAAAGTAGTGTTGCAGGAGTCAGAATAAGTTCTGGGCCCCTCTGTACAAGAGGGACACTAAAGTGCTGGAGCGTGTCCAGAGGAGAGCTCCCAGGCTGGTGAGGGGTCTGGAGACCAGGTCATATGAGGAGAGGCTGAGGGAGCTGGGCATGTTTAGCTTGGAGAAGAGGAGGCTGAGGGGAGACCTCATTGCCCTCTACAACTACCTGAAAGGAGGCTGGAGAGAGGTGGGTGTTGGCCTCTTCTCCCAGGTGAATAATGACAGGACCAGAGGAAACGGTCTGAAGTTGCGGCAGGGGAGGTTTAGATTAGATATTAGGAAGAATTACTTTACTGAAAGAGTGGTCAGGCACTGGAACAGCCTGCCCAGGGAGGTGGTTGAGTCACCATCCCTACAGGTATTTAAGAAACGTCTACATTTGGCACTTCAGGGCATGCTCTAGTGGCAGAGATTGTAGGGGTTGGTTTTGTTTTTTGGTTTTTTTTGTGTGTGAATGGTTGGACTTGATGATCTCAAAGGTCCCTTCCAACCATGAAGATTCTATGATTCTAAGTGCTTTCTATTTATCAGTGATGAAGAAAGCTCTCTGACTTGGCAAAGTAGATGTAATCACTTCTTAGGGAGTCTGTGATGACAAGCTACACTGTTTTTCTTTTAATTTTTACTCTATTATTATATTTTATGCAAACCACTTTACATTTCGTATTCGATCTGCACAACTGTAAAGGTTTATGCAAGGCACAAGGTAGTGGACAGTGCAGTCACCTCATATGTGCAGATACACTGCACGGTGCATCGAAAATATTTTCCGTAAAGGAATAAGGGTAAAGACACTGTCAGCCCTTAATCTGAATTTGGCTTTTGTCCAATATCTTATATTACTGGAATAAAATCCCCCTTCCCATCCCTAAGAACAGAAAGGCATTTGTTCACATACTAGTAGCATAGTAATGAAACACAGCATCCACTCATGAAAGTAGCAATTTCTATATTTAACTACTTTTAGTTTCCAAAGTCTAGTCATTTTCAGCTCTGGAAAGACATCCAAATAATGATATCATTTGCTTCAAACAATAGAAAGTCTGGATGCTATTCTATATATGGAGATTTTTTTTTAGTCTATTTATAAACCACGCCAGTTATTTGACCTGTCTAGTTTACTCACCTACGTAAATTGGCAGACTCAGGAAACTTACTTAAGAACATATTATTCTTAGTGATTGGTAAGCCTTAAAAGTTGCTAAATTTTTACTCGAGATATGCATCCAGTATTTCTGAAAATTCATCTGCACCTATTACACTAAATGCAAACCAACCTGCCAACGTAGGAAAGATTTTTGCTTTTGAACGGGCAGCAATGCAGTTGCGTTATCCCTGTGGGTGGGGAAGGCACTGATAGAAACCAGCCGTACAGCTGTTTGCATGGCTGTATCGGCTGCATTTATTCACTGCAGTGCGACGGTGCCAGGGTTTCCTGAGATGTAAGCATAATCTCGGAGATTTTATCCCAGTTTCATGATTTCTATTATTACTTAAAAATGCTTGACTGTGTGAACTGTATTTATAAATTGAATTAATTAGTTTTCCTCTGAAGAATATCTCTTTACAGCCGTAACCTGCTGACCTGGTTCTCAGGCATTCAGAGATCCTGGGAGGGTTGTTTTTGTTTTTTTTTTATCCTTGGGAGGGCTGAGGTTGGTGACAGTTTTTAATGGCCTTTTTTAATCTTGTTATGCTTGCAGAATCAAATACAGCAGAGAGAGAAAGACAGATGAGTTGAATTTCTTCCTGCAGAATTATTTACTAAATTGCAATTAGAAATATATACCAAGAACTGGAACTGAGAGCATGATCCGAAAGGAATGATTTGCACAGGTTTCATAGAATCATAGAATGGTTAGGGTTGGAAGGGACCCTAAAGATCATCTAGTTCCAATCCCCCTGACACAGGGGCTATCGGCAATGGCACAGATTGACTGACTGCTTTTATCGTACATGCTGATGGATAAGCCTAGTCCAGTATAACTCTTACAGCCCTGGCTCGGTTTTCAGAGTTGGCTGGTAGACAACTGACTGTACTGGAAATATTAAATGTGGAAATTTGTGATGCAATTTTTCAGAATTGCTTCTCAGGACTGGACTGGTATTTCCTTAAAAGTAAGAAGAATGGGTAAGAGATTTGCAAACTGGGAAAAGAACTGTATTTGATGATGAAAGTGTTTACTGCTAACTGCTTGGTCAGATGCGACACCCACCATTTCCTTTCTATTTCAGTCAAGAAAAAGCCCATGAGAACTAGCTTTCTTACTGACCCATTTCACTTTTCAGTTTAGATTTCAAAACTTAACCTCCTCCCTGAGCCTTCTCCTCTCTGCTCCTAGTTGATCAGTGTTGCCACTGGCAAAAGCCTTGGGTAAAGAAGATTGTTATAGGGGTTATATCAGATAAAGAAGCTGTATTAAGAGGCTCTGACATATCAGGACTATATGCAGACCTTTGTGAAAGTTTTCCTATTTTCAATGGGGTCAAGGCAGGCAATCCAAAATACAGAAAAAAGTGTTCAGAAAAAAGATCGATCTCTTCCTTGTGGATATAAAAGCTGACAGTCAACTATTAGTGATAATCTCTCACCCACATACTTTTGATTAGCAAAATGTCTTAATATATTTTCTCAAAAGAGAAAAGAAGGGACTCGCAAAAGCTCCTTTTAATTTTTTTAAATCTATTTTGCAAATAAGGTGACCCAATGTGTATAAGAAACGCTTGAAAAATTCAAACAAGATAAGCATTATAATTCCTACTCTTAAAATTTACACGATATATTTCAATTCCCACTTCTATCAAAAAAGCTGTTTTAGTTGCATACCTACTCAAGTGACAAAATCTATAGCTCAACATAATGCGTATTTGGTGTATTTGTAATCTGTAGATGTCAAAATCTAAAACCTGGAAAGGCCAAATTAATTTCTCCTTGATACTAAAAAATAAATAATGGTCATTTTTTTCTTTAGATATTTTTTCATCTTTCACACCCAATTCTCCATAAATTTCATGGGAGGGGTGGGAAGGTTTTTTTGGGGGGGAGGTTCAATTTCTTTCAAAATATTACTACAAATTTCAAAGTATTACTACAGCCACACCATGAAACATTGGCTCGGGAGAAGATAATGTAGAATTTAAATCTACACAGAATAAGAAAAAAGGGCTCATCTTTCCCATGTGTGACTTACAACCTGCTTTGGTTCAGTTCAGCAGCTGAGATGATTTCTGCAATGTTGCGGAACTGAGTTGAATGCACTTTCCCAGAGTCGCACGATGAGTCACTGGTTCAGCTCGGTCTAGGACCCAAGACCTTCCTGCCTTCCAGTCCATTTCCCTAACCAACAGACAAACACTGTCTGCATTGCTGCAATAAGTCTTATGGCTCAGTCTCCACACCAAAAATGCTCTTATCACAGTCCAAACAACTAACATACTGAGATTATAAACAACCAAATATCAAGCTTCTTTAAACTCACTTAAGTGATGTCATTTGGCTTCTCACATCCTTTTTCATTATATGTTTGTCTTTTTGCAAATAGATCTAACAATGTTCTGGAAGTGTTCGTGCCTTGGCAGTAAGGTGTAGAAAATAGACAAGAATAAAGTAAGGAGTATACCTGACACCTGTAGTTCACTGTATCAGAAATGAGATGAGCTTGACTCTTAGAGAAGGTAGAACAGACACCGCAGTGCTCATCAGGCTCAAAGGTCTTAGCAACCGGTAACTGATGCTTTATTCAGAACATGTTTCCTGTATAAGCTGTACACCACAGGTGACCCAGGAAGAATAACTCTGAATTAGAAATCCAGCAGAGGTAACCAGCCGACTGGATGTATGTATTCAGCTTTGCCATAAACAACTTTCCGTGAAACTCCTCATAGGTGATGTCAGCTCAAAATGCTGATTTTGAGACAGAATGCACAAAGCCCAAGAATGCATCTAAGAAATACTTTATTAGCAATGGCGTGGAAATAACCTGGGACTTCAAGGATCATGTTGCATCGTCATAATATTGCTCAAAAAAAATTTCAAGCTCTACCTCCTGTTCGGTGCCTGCAAGCTGCATGGCTAGAACCTCATTCCTCCATCTAACGAGACGAGCAACAGTTCCCAGAAAGTTCCCACACTCTGTTTATATTGCTTAGTTTGTAATCTCTTCCCTTTTGTATCCTGAAAGGTAAGAAGAGGGTTTCCCCAGTTGTCAGATCCTGGAACCTGTTTAACTGAACTGGAAAGATGCTAAAACAAGTCTTGGAGGCATTTACTCCAAATCTCATCCTCTTTATTTCCTTAGTGTGTACTTACACACATGCAAGTGTAATTCGTTTTCCAGCTGTGAAGTATAATAGTTTTTCTTCTGGCTCTTTTTCCTTACTTTTCTGTTTCTTCTGATGAACCGACTCTTGGGTTCCACTCAGGCAACTGCTTCTCAGCAGCAGGAGATCCTGCATCAGCTGCTACCTTTGTTTCAATTTCAATTTTGCTGCTGAAGTACAATCTTTTAGCACAGTTGGACCATTTTTCTCTACAGCTCCCAGTTTTCATGGCACCAGCTGTTCACACCGTCCATTCAGAATACTTATTCTGAAGTTCTTATTTCTGATAACCCAAGCATAATATTTCAGTTTCCCCAGACTTTTGTGACTGCTGTCCATTACGTTCCTTAAGCATACACGGGCTCTTTCCTTTTATCTGTACAACACCTAGGTCACCAGATCATTTTGAGAACTCCCTAAAGTACATTACAGTCACACTAACATCAATCCTTATTTTGTGGCATTAGTGATTCCTGCCGACCAATCTTATGCAGAACACTGGCTTTAGTAGCTGAGGAGAGTGCTTCAGCCTTCTGGTGTTCCTGTGCTACTGTATTACACGCAAGCCAGATTTTGGAGTCTAGGACACCACTGATGCAGCTAGGCAAGATACCAAGAGTGCGGGCATGACAAAAACAATCCTTGAACACCTTGGTATGGTAATAATAAAGCCCCCTTACAGATTTCCCTTCTCCTATTTATTGAACAAGAGAAAGAGTATCTACAGTAACAAATTTCCCAGAAATTCATATGACTTTCTCATGTTCTACTTCTTCTCACTCATCCCCAAAAACTACCTCCCAGTGCAAATGGCCAGTAGGCCTGAACTCAGTTGTCACACTAAATCCAACCGTATCCCTTAATCATGGGAACTGAGCCTCTTGTTGCATACTGGAGAACTTAATCACCATCATAAAGTGTGATGGTTTTGGCTGTGAATTCCTGCTACTGTCTGAGCTAGGATCCCATGGCAAATGAGAAAGTTTTTTCTGCTTCTGCTGGTTTTTATTATCTTTAGGTAGCTAAGAAAACATTAGTTCTTGTGTTTTCCTCATTAAGCCACAGCAATAATATAAAAAACATGTAAAAAGCTACTCGTAAAATCTCACAACAGCAGAAACCCTCATCCTCCGCACAAATTTACTTATTTAACTCCTATAGACCCAAATCCCAGTATGCTAATCTTTGTAAAAAACCACAACAAATGTGGTTTTACTGTGGGGTAATAGTCTTAACTCTGTCCAGTCATCTTTTTCTAGCAACAGGGGACCGAGATGAAACATGACTTACATGACTGAAGACATCAGTTTATGCCAGACGCTAGAAGAGCAATAGGATGCATTACACAAGCAATTGTTTGGTCTTGTATTTTGACCAAAAATACAAGTTACTAGCCACCCTGTTCCCTATCTTATCTTTTTTAACAATTCTATGCTTTCAGGGGGACAGCAGTACAGTGCTGACACGCTTTGCTGTGCCTATTATGCTAGGAGTAGCTGGCACAGCTGGCAAAAGGGAGGTTAACTTACTTCTCACTTCCCGCCCGCCCCCACCACCCCCCATCCCAGGAAGGCAGTAGGAAAAAAAGAATTGTTCTTCTGAATTGCACATCCGTCCCGTCTCCTCCTGGGAAGAGACAGCTATTTCTTATCTTGGCTGTCTTACATCACTGAAACGTGAAGGGAGTTCGAAGGAAGGAAATCAGAGAAAAGACAGAGACACCTCTCTGTTTCAGAGCACTGGAGGGAACTGCTGTCTACGCACCAGGAGAGGGGTGGGGCGGTTGGTGGTGGTGGGCACAAGAATGCTGTAGGTAATGATGAACTAGAAAACCTCCACAGATAGAAAGATAAAACTTTTTGCTGAAAAGGAGATCTTTGATCTGCTATCTGCTCTTTACACTTTCGAAAAAGACATTTAAATAAACACCTTTACATTATTTCAGCCTGTAAACTTGTTGTCAATAGCGATTGCCCTCTAAAATCCTAAATAAAAGATGCAGCTGTCTATGTTATTTGTGCCTCAAAGATAAAAGGAAAGAAAAACATCCTTTTTGCACTATTCTAGGACACGCTGCCCCTGGAAATAGGGACTTATGGCTAAATCTAGTATAAATAATGTTATTTGGTAATACTTCAACAAATGACAGCAGGGTTAATTTAGCCTTCCCTCTGGGGATCATAAATGAACACATGGGTTCTCTGAGAAGACACAAAGAAATTTTAATTATCTCATTTAGAAGAAACTCTGTTTAAGGGACAAACTTCAAAAGATCTGGAGTTAAAGATAAGCACCCAAAACGGAGAGTACTTATCTGACGCTTATCTGGACTATTTGATGCACTGTGAAATGGTACCAGAAAGCCTGTACCAGCAGGCCTCCATCGTAATTTCAGAATTTCCTTTCAGGCTAAAAACTTGATCTGTTTGGTGGCAATTCCTCACCTCCGGACCTTGCGTAATGCTGAGAGTGTGACATGAGAACACAAAACCCAGTAACTTAAGAAACTCCCGTCATGGAAGTGGTAACCAGGCATTTCAGAACTCAAAACTTGTCATGCAGCTACGGGAGCTTGGACAAACTCAGCCAGTTTCTCCTGCGAAAGCAGATGGTCTGAAGAGCAGCCTTTCCCAAGAACTCCCGTGGACAATGAGTCTTCTCCACAGCCTAGAGAAGGAACATCATCTGTTGGCATCCCCTAGCGAGGGAAGGGAACAATGGACCAGGCTTTATCAGGCTTAATCGAACATTTATTTTCTAGCATTTTTGGCCTTTGTGTTAAAAACAGCCAAGTTTAAAAGTGTAGAAAATGGTACACACAAACACATTTGCAAAACCTTGGGTAACTTGCCTGGAGTAAACAGTAGTCCTAATCAACTGCTCTGGTCCTGAGAAGGAGAAGAATGTGTCTATGTGGGGGAAAAAGATTCCAAGGAGATTATTTCTTCCTTTCTTTTTTTCCTTTAGGAAAGAAAGAAGACTTAATTCAGTAAGCCTGTTCTGTGTGGCTGGGGCTCTGCGTGGATCCCTGCACCGCTGTGCTTTCTCTAAAGGACCAGAAACACGGCAGGGACGGCTGCGAGGGAGCTGGAGGGACCAGAGCCGGGAGTAGTCAGGAAGCTGGCTGCCGGCGCAGCAGTCACCGCCAGCAGCAGCACCGGCGACTAATGGCAAAACCAGTAGTGGAGCTCAATGTTGCAGAAGAGGTGTGGGGATTAGGGATGGAGCAGGTTTGGCTGCAGACAGCGCCCACCCCCGGCGAGAGCTGGGCACCCTGCTCCTGCGGGATGGGGGGACCTGGGGGGAAGGGGCAAGCCACCGCAGCCGTCACCCCCAGCTCCTGGAGGATGGTCTGATGCTGCCAACGTACTCCGTGATGGCAGTTTTGCCTCCTGCTGTGGATTACTTTGGTTTTCCAAAATGACGTATGATTAATTGGGAGGTAGAAAGAACAAGGGAAGTGTAAAGATTTATTTACTTAGGCCCTTTCGTTTGATTCATTGTTCCTGCGGAGGGAAGTACTGCTCAATAAGAGAGCGTAATTTAGATTGCCAGATTTCTGGGTGGAGGCTCAAACTGGTGCAGTTTGTTTGGCTCTGCAGGGTGGGTTTTTGTTTTGGTAAGGAGAGCTAAAATTGATTCTGACCGATACTGCTTCTTGCCAGAGAGGTTTCTCTCATGTTGAATTCCCTGTTGGGTAGACATTAGTCTACCTGAATGATGTGGGCAGGTACAGACCTCTAAAGAATCGATGCATACAAGCAGGTATCAAATCTAGAAGCATAGCTATCTCGTACGTAGATGGGCGTGATGAAGAGTAATTTATCACCTGGATAGCTCAGCCAGCTATTGCAGTCATGCTGTCAAATTATGCTTCTGCCAGTGTAGAGTACCTCTGTGCAAAAAATACAAATTGGGAACAGCAGAGACTTTGCCTTTCTGGCTTTATCTAGAATAGAAGCATTTATCAGCAAAATGTATATATGTAATCCACAGATGGATGGATTGCAGCCCTCACTAAAGATTGCTTAAATAAACCCTTACATTTAGCGAGGTGACTACAAGGATGCAATGAGATGGCACAATGCAACACTGTCCATTACTTCATAATAACAAACTTGTAAATATTAAATGCCATAATAATATTATTCAAGTACATGCTTAGATAGTACATGTTTTTGATTGAGTTTTTGGGTTTGAGAGAGATCATATGAGCTACGCTAATTTATTCTCCATATTAATTCAGATATATTGCTTTTTAAAAAATCATTTCTCTATTTTCCTTTTTGGAAAGAAACTCCAGTGAAAACTGAAATTCCAGAGGAATTTATCCTTTTTGGAGAGCTAGCTGTGAATGGCAGAATTTTCTGCTTTCCCATGATAAAATTTCCTTGGCCTCTAACACCAGAACTATCCGTTCCTCAGAGTGTGGAACACACTAATAAAATGTTTATCGTCTAGGAAAGACATTGGCAGTGTTTTTCATACCATCTGCATTCTGACTCCAGGACTTCTCAAGAGCTGAGTAAGGGTGCTGCTTGGACGGCTTTCAAAAACTGGGCAAAGAGTGCTTGACATGCCACGGGAGGTGAAGAGTCTGTGAGCTGAACTGTTAACTGACCCCCACCGTCCCAGTGCACCTCACCCCACGTCTGCAGCATTGACATCACCTTCCAGCTTTGATAAAAGCATCCTCTTTGCCTGTATTTCTACAGTAGCTCCAAAAGCGTTAATTAGCTCTAATTTGCAGTGCTGAAACTGTGTTAGTATGTCAGTCACTTTGTTTCATCCCAGAGAAGCTCTGTTTCCATAACGTAATACCTGTGGCATGCATTTTGTGGCACGGTTCAGTCCCAGAGCTCAGGACGTGTACTTTGCATTTGCTGGCGGCAGGGCAGATGCCCATCCTACCTAAATAACTCTAGCTGCCAACTGTACCATCTGAGGAACTGATCGAGATCAGTACTGCCAAACATTTTCATTATGCTGGTTTTTAACAGTACATTTTGCTGCTTCTAGTAATTCTTAAGCTAAACTTTCAATATAGTGCCTAAAAATGCAATTATATGCTTTCTGCTACTATGTTTTTTTTAATCTTTGGGCTCAAAAATACCAAAAATTAAGTGATTGTGGTAGGAGACAGCAACAGTATCAAAATACATTTGGACTAGGTGGGGTTGGACTAGATGATCTATCAAGGTCCCTTCCAACCCCAGCAATTCTGTGAAAAGCCTTTAATCAGACAAGACAAAGTTGGTAAAGTTTACTTCTACTGGTGTTAATTTTGATTTTTTTTTGTTGTATTCAAACGATAATGTAAACCTGATTACAAAGAAGGTTTTCCCCAGCTTTGACTACATGTTTTAGCCCTATACAGTCAGCTCAGAAAAAGTCACATGAATGCCACATACTTTCTATGCAAATACAAAGCATAGAAAACTTCCGTATCAAAACGACAGATCACTTGAATTATTAATTTCTTTTTTCTGAGTAAGAAAAAAAATGTTTTTCAGATATTTTTCCATGAAATTTATTACACATTTCTGAAACGTGGCTTCCTTTCTTTGAGATTAAAAGTAGTACACACCTTCAGGAAAATAGTAATAATAGAAAGGCCAGGCAACTTTCTTTTCCATGCCTCCATACAGACTCAAGGCGCCCGTGCTCTGAGACACCTCCGCCTCAGGGAGGCTTGCCCAGCTCCGCTTTGCTGGGGAGATCTGATAAGGCTTCGGGTTGGATTGACAGGACTGCAGGCCACGAAGACCAGCAAGGATGTTCTAGCTGTCTCCCCCCTACAGCTGGAGCCTGGAGACATTACTGCTGCAGCAGAGTCTTCTGCATTAGATGCCAGTCAAAAGCAGAGGAGCATCAACGGAATACAGAAGGCAGTTTGGGTATCGCTTTGCTATCTGATCTCGTTGAGGCTATATAGCCTTCCCATGGAGGACTTCTGTCCTGTTTGACTAAAATCCTTCCCTGCCCTGAAGTTTTTTTCTCCTGGCATTCAACCGCTCCCTTTCTTTAGGACACGGCAACACCTACCGCATGAGGAAAGCAGGAGGTGCCACAAGCAGTGTGTGGAGCACGTTCCTGGTTAGCAATGCAGAAAACAAGAACATTCTTCACTTGCTTGCTCTTTTGCAAAAGAGCGAATACTGCTGAGAGCTCCCAAGCCTCCGTTATCTCTGTGACTGATCTTAGGTGAACAGCCGGCAGCAAAATGAACTTTCCAGGGTGGCTGAATATCAAATAAATGTGGGTTGCCTGGACTAGGGAACAGCACCACCACCACTTATCTTGTTATGACAAAACAAGTTAGCATATTCATCATTCTTTACTTGATAAATGTAAGCAGACACTAGGGGTATGTAGGGACATAACATCATTTTCTTCTCATCATTTCTGAAAAGCAGCAAAGCTAAATATCTTCCCTGTAAGTGCAGCATATGCTAAAATTAGAAAAACAAAGACTGCGGAAAGGTTTCTGGTGCTTAGTTTTCTAATTAAATAATGGGAAGAGTGGTTCCCTCCATCCTTCCTGTTCTCCTACACGTCTAACTGTCAGCAGGTAGATGGAAAGAAAGTTGTAGTTAAGAAACAGGGAGCTGAGTTACATCGAAGTAAAAAAAAAAATAAATGAGGAGCTACTGAACTGAAAGAAACTGAACTTCAGTGTTAAGGTAATACTACATAGGGGGGTTCCCAGACTTGCTTGAATGACGGCAACAACTCTTGCCTTCACAAGTAGGTGTATTTCTTCTTTGAATTCATAAACGAATGGGAATTCACAAATTCAAACCTGTGCAATCACTTCTTTCATCCTCCTGCCATAGACACTCGCTCTCGTAACATCCTAGCTCCAGCATCCTCAGCCGGAACCGCGCATATCCTATGGGCTTCTTTGCAGTATGTCCATGCTAGAGGGCAGCAGTAGAAGAGGGTACTTCCAATTTTGCCTACATGCAGACAATGACTCAAGTGAGCAGAGCTGGAAGCCGCCTTCTCTGGCCAGCACACATGTACCACTTTCAAGCAGTGTGCCTACATGGCTATTTCATAAAACAAATAGTCTGGGAATCGCACAGGAGAAGAAAGAAAATGGAAGTTATGTCCATTTGGACTGAAAAACAACAGTCACAAACATTTGGCCCATGAAGGGAAAGTGTTCACCGGTGCCACTCCTGAGACCCGTGCATGGGAAGACCACAATTATAAAGCAGATAATTTAGAATATTCATGCTACACACAACCACCATAAAGATGAGGTAGTTGGAACAGCAAGACTGGGTTGGAGAGAAAAATTTGATGACTTGCAGAAAGCAGAATTTGGAAACCTAAAATCTCAAGGAACAGATTAAAAAAAAAAAAAGAAATATCATTTGACTGCTACTCTGAATCTTCAGACTGCACTAAAAAAAGTCACATAAACTAACTTCTGTGCTGCTGCTTTTTCTTAAGCAGAAGTATGCAAAGTAGCTTTAAACTTATCTCTTATCTCTACGCTTGCTGTATATGGAATTTTCCAGAGGAATTTGTCTAGCAGATGTTTTTAACTAGACTTGGTTAAAAGCATGATGAAGCCCCAGCAGGGAAAATAAATAACAGTGTTGTGACACTAGGAACCCAGTTGTCGTCGTTAGTGATGAAGAAAGATAACTGACTGCCCTGAGCAGGAGTGTTCTGGTGGTCTCAGGAAAATCTAAACCAGAAGAAAACAAGCTGGACCGAGTTCAGGGAAGCATGAGTATTGCCTCATATACCTTCAAATTATAACAAGCCTTGATCAGTTATTCACCAGTCTTCAATATCAGATTTTAGGAGCGCTTGCTATGTATCTGGAAAATAAAATATCTGGAAAAAGAAACTGCCACTCGTCCAACTGGAAACTAAGAACGAAAGGCTGAGGTCCTCGGACCTTTAAGATGGAAAGCATTTATCCTACAGAGGAGTAGTTCTTCTTAATTAAACTACTGAAGATAGTCACAGGGGACACAGAGGGACAGGGAGGGTGAAAGAATTGGGCTCTCTGCACATTTCATGTTACCTGTGCAGCTTGTTTCTTCCAGGCTGAGGAAGGAAAATGCCTGGAGGAAGAAATGGGGAGGAAATTCTACAGGGAATTTTGTGAAGATTTCCTTCTCTCAGTTTTCTCACAGAAAAAGGTGATCTGAACTCTTAAAGATAAAAATAAATGCTCCACGAAGCCTCATATGAATCAACTTCTTGTCAAAAATGCCTGCTCTTCTGCAAGCAACAATTTAATATAATTAGTTCCATCCAATCTGCACAACTCCAGCACTGATGTGCTGCTTTTGCAATACCAGAAGCAAAATTGAGCATGACTGAACTCTTTTCCTGCAATGTCATGTTGCTACACAAATACTAACTGCCTTCAGGCTACGACATCGTGCTGCCCTTTGAGTCCAGGTTAGCCTGCGCAGGGTGGCTGCTCCCTCGGGCCTCTCTGGAGAGGCAATGAATGGACACTGTGGGTGGTAGGTTCCCACAGTGCTAATGGTCACAGAAAAAAACGAAGCAAGACAGAGGGCAGGGGAGGAGTTAAAAGAAAGTAGGACCAAGAAGTGGAAATCTATTATATGTCCACAAAGCTCAAAGGGGAAGAATAAACAAAGCACTATTATTCCTTCTGTTGCTGCCTTTTTTTTTTGTAATTAATTTTCTCAGTGGTTTTTTTTTTGTACTAGATTTCTTTCATCTTCCTGTCTCCTGATCTTTCTTTACCAAAAAAATACCATGTCGAGATGCACTCGGGCTTAAAAATGATGAAAAGAACCACACTGTACTTATCCTCCCAAGTGTCCCTTTGTGGAGAGGCACTTCCCCGCTTCCCTGCTGACTGCGGGCCGGGCTGTTGAGCCAGGTAGCAAACACGTGGCGTGGCGCACTTCACTTCAGCAGGCACGCTCCCTCCTCCACTTGACCCCGGATCACCGCAGAGCGTGAAGCAGGGGCGTCACACGTCCTTCGGGGAACCCCCTGCTCCCTGTCCCCAAGCAGCAGGCCAGGGCTGAGCCAAAGCCACCTGAGGAGATGCCACAGCAGATGCCGATAGCTGCTGGCAGCAGCTTCCCCCCTGTGGGCAGCTCGCTCCAGAGATGCATTTGAGAAGGCGGAAGATGTTTCTCGTTACAGGCATGTGATCGCAAGGAAACACAGCCCTGCAGAGTCATTACAAACAAAAGCCTCACAGTGATAAATAAAAGTGCCCGGGGATTTAACGTGCTTGGAAACAAAGGCTTGAGTCCATGTTGACATGCACAAGCCAGCAGTGTTTTCTAAATGACAAGCAGCTACGGATACCTGGAAGATCAGGTGTGCTGCTGAGGTTTGACACTCATCGCTGCCTGTGCAACCAGGGAGCAGACAGACATCTCCAGACACCTACCATGCAGCAGGCTCAGCTGTGCCTGGTGGGTATCTCCTCCCTGACAGTCAGCCTAGATCTACTGCCGAGCCTTTGCATGGCTAATGCTGGGCGAGAGGAAGCCAAGCCTTCTGGAAACCTGACTTCTCTGAAGCATCTCATATCGGACATTTATTCTTGGCAGCACTTTGACCATTATGAACCTTAATGAGTTTATCAGGTCAACAGTTTACATCAAGCAAGTACACAACAAGGTTTTCAGCTGTTCACTTCTGGCCACACAGAGAAGTTCTTGAATTAGCAGCAAGCAAAAGGAGTGATGGATGTCTGGGGCATACATTCAGAAGTATGAAAAGAAATGCAGGGATTAGAAAAGTATGCCTGATAATGTTTCAATTTATTTGAGAAGCTTCATTTTACGTTTTTGTAAGTGTGGAATTAGTTTCTATAATGGAGTTTCCAGGAGATCCTATTATTATATCATAACCATTAAATTTACAGTACTTGAAGGCTTCCTTCTGTTTCCTGGGATACCTCCCAGGAGAACCCGGCACTGGAATGCTTGATTCAGTAAATACTTAATTTTGGTAGTATAACCTTCTTTCCAGCAAATGTGTGACCTGTGGTTATTTTTACAAAAGAAGAAATTTGGAATTAGCTCTCTGCATGGTATTCTTTAATAGGCTGAAAAAAATTACTTTCCCTAAAAGGAAACTTTGAAAAATACTAAATTTTGTGAGTTATCAGAGTACAATTAAAGGGATCATTTTCCACGCAGGATGAATGACATATATTAGACAAGCACGTACAGATAGGGAGGATTTACAGTTTGATTAACCTGCTAACTTTGTCCCAAGCAAGATAGGCTTTGAGAAAATACCTTCTCTATAGAGAAAGTAGGACCTACACAAAAGATGGACTTTTACAAATAGGTTTTAAATATTAAAGCCAAACCTGCCTTTACTGTCTGCTTCCTCATGAGTTCAGACAAAGGTGCATATGTCCCAAGATAACGCTAAAATAACCATTTCCAAAGAAGCAAGTACTTGGTTGCACAATATTCTTTTAAGGCGCAGGTCATCAAACAAACTCTTGATTTTGAAAACTGTAAACTCAAAAGAGGAAACAGCCCCTAAGCCAACTGTATGCACAGAGATGAACTTTACAACATAATACTTTCCAACGCAGGGTAACAGTAATTTCATCCTTTCAGTCCAAGAATGGCTGCACTTTCTAAGTACACTATGTTTGTTTCTTTACATTGTTTTATCACAAACATCCCAGTTAGGTAACATACAATCTCCTCTTCCTATTCCCATTGTCATCCTTTATAAACTTAATTAAAAAGCCTAACTGTAGAGAATTGTTTGTAAACAATTGTAAATAATTCTCTTTTTCAATGGGATGACCTCTTTTCCTAGGTATCAAGTGTCACAGTTTGAGTTTCTTTCTTCACCCTGTGAAGCCCCATATTAGGAAACAACAAAGTAAACAACAGAAAGAAAAGAGAAAAAACCCACAAAGCTCTAGACCAGCTTACCTTAAAGAACTTAACATAATCTTAAAGAAGTTAATTGAAACAGTGTGGTAGATTTTCTGATTAGTCTTAAGAAAATATTGCAGGCTTCCCAGAGGGTAATGCGCTCCATCTCAAAAGCACATAAAATTTCAAATGAATCCTCATCCATATAAAGAAAAGATGCTGCATTATGGACCAATCCTTAATTTGTATTAGTAGCTCGAACGGACCTATATCCAACCTTTGTATAATGTCAAAACTATAAAGAAAATGTAACAGAAATAAAAAGAGATCTGCCTCTGTTCCTGTGGAGCAACCACCTGACTTTGCAGCGGCGCTTCTAGTGCTACCCTGTGCTGGGGAAAGGTCTGCTGCTACAGGTGTAGAAGGTATGTATAAAGGAGTCTCTCTATGACCCCAAAAGGGGGGAAAATCCTTGTGAATTAAATTCATACTTTCCATGAGTCCGAATTTGACACTGGTCATCACAGCTATCTGAACTGGATTTAGATTTAGGATTTTGCCACGATCTGGAGTAAAATTGCATTGACTGATGAAATTTTAACCTTACAAATGTCAAGTTATACTGCCCAGAGCATCTTGGCCCACCTCCACATGACAAATACGACCATGAAGTTAACAACGTCAGGGCAATGTTACATTTGTGGAAATAGGCCAACTGATGAATGATACACATCTGAATTTCCTCATTTCCTTCCACAGAACAATTTAGTATTAAATGTAAAAACACAAGGGACCTAAGTGAAAATAAGTGGGATTGTTGGTTAAATCATTTTAAATCACCACAACTATCTTCAGAGAAAGAAAATACAAGAGAATTAACTGGAATTCATTACATTGTAAGAAGTAGGCACACCGATCTCAAGTTACTATTTTCAGAGTAGTACACATAATAGGACAAGAGGGCAAAGGTAGAAATTAAAGAAAAACAAATTCCAGCCGTCAGGAAGCATTTTTCACATGAGAATCATAAATGTTGGAACGCTCTATCAAGTAAGGTTAATGAGGCTAACAGCTAGCAGCCAAGGAACATAAAATTAGATGGCATCATGGGTGGATGACAAAAAAGGAAGCAATTTTGTAATTATCCTGAAGGCAAGAATGCTTCCGATGCTCTTTGCATACCAACATACATACAGGGCCACATTTGCCTTTCAGTTACATCTGCAAAATCCGATAACCATCCTTAGGGGAATTACACAGCATCAGTGACAGGATAACCTGGTCCATGGGCTTCATGGAAGGTATGTAAGAAATGAGTAAGGAAGGGTTATTTTTCCTTAATTTGCTGTGATTTAAAAACTAGGCTCGTTTTTCTGATTTGCAAATTTTTTATATTCACTTACAGTTTTATACAATTAAATAATACCTAACAACTATGAGAAAATCTATCCTCGAAACTATTCTCATGGAGTAACAAAGGTATCAATTTCATCGCATCACTCTTTGACTTAATGCTGTGTGACATTCTGATTACGAATCGTGTAGGAAACTACCATCCAACAAAATCAACATAATAGATCTTCAATGGGTTTAAAATATGTATTTTGCTAAGTGTCAGATGAAATTTCAGTTAAAGAGCTGTGGGGTTTTGGTGACACCCCATAATGATTAATTCTTCAGCCAGTGCTATTTAGCAGTTTTATAAGTTACACGGAAGAAAGTATAACATTTTCACTGACAAAGTTAACTGATGTCATGAAGACGGGGCATGATAAAATAAAGTAGAATCGAGATTATGTGCTAAAATGGGAGCAATGAAAATATATTTTAGCACTGCCCATTGTAAATTTGTATTCATAAACAAAGAAACTTGGGGCACACAGAGTAAGAGGTATGATTACCTTTTGGGGGTATCTCTTCCTCCGACAAGAGGCATAACAGGGTCTTGATAACCCATCAGTTCAACATGAAGTCTCAGTGCCACACTTCAGTGAAAAGAGATAATACAATACTTCGCCATGTAAACAGGGTAGTACTGAATAGAAATAAGGAGGTTATGCAATTTTCTTATTTAAGACTAATGAAACGCCTCGTCCAGTTGTAACTGACAATTTCAGGTATGAATGGAAGAGGACTTGGAGAAAAGCCATAGGAATGCCCAAAGACTTGGAAAAAAGTCTTCCTCGGGGACAAATTGCAGGAGGCTAACCTATGTAGCTGCCTAAGAAGAAAGTGAGAACAGAAGTTTAAAATAATTGTTTCACCAGATACCACTGTCATCAACAACGGCGGCAGGCATCATGGACACACCACTCTCCCAGCTCCGCATCCAGCCTTGTAATGCTCCAAAATGGGTTAAATACTACAAGCCACCCGCCCTCCCAACACAAGTATCTACATAACAAAATTAGTAATTCTGAGCTCTTTCATCTACCTTGCAAAGGTAAAACAAAAACTCAGAGACAGATTTTAAAGCAAGATCAATGTGGTACAACACCCGTGCTTGTTTATTGTAAGCGCAATCAACCACTGGAACAACTTAGCACGGGCTGTGATAGACTCTCAGACATCGGAAAAACAAAAAATACAGATGGCATGTTTCTCTAAAACCAGCACTGTAATTCAACTATGAATTAAATTCAGGAAATTCTCACAGCCCATGTTATAAATATTAGTCTTGTTTTATACATTCCGTGTTTTTCTTTACACCAATAATGCCACATGAATCAAGTGTACTCTATCAAACAGTCTGTACTTTCAATTGATGATAGGCAAGGACTGCAAACGAGAGATAAAGGACCTGACAGTTTAGTGCTGTAAGTCTTACATAAGAAAGTGTAATGTGGTGGAGTGTCATAGGACTGAAATTGATAAAATTCCCGCTGGCTGCTTGCATGATCATTATTTAAGTCAGACCCCAGACACAACTTCACTGGTTGATAACAAATGTAGATGACCAGCCTAGGGACATATTCTGACTCACTCTTCCATGACCCTATTCTGAACTTCTGGTTTCTAGGAATTAAAAATTGAACCTGCTTATAGTAAAACATTTCTAAGGTCAGACAGAGAGATACGACATACAACTACAAAACCAGGAAAGCCAAAAGATGTATGTAATGTTAAGTCACTCATTATTACCCGAGGGAGGCTTGGAAAGCAGCACTTCAGTAACGATTAACATGAAACCCCACTGTCAGCACACACTGGCAGCACTTCTATTAATTGTTACCCTGAATATTAAATTCAGTCAATCCTATTGTGTTCTGTTGCATCCCCCAGCAACCAACAGAAAAGGTCGAATGCTTACAGCCTGATCCAAAGTGTACTCAAATCCATTGGTTTAAAGGGGATTTCTACAAACACGCTGCAATCTCACCTTAAAAGCTGACTGAAAACACTGGACCATTTGATAGCACTAACTTAAATTAGAATTTTCTTTTGAAGACAACATGCTGTTCTACTTAAAAGCTGGTGGCACAAGATGGCTCTCATAACACTGCAGTTAATCATTACAAAACAGTTAAGCCAGGGAAGTATTGTGTTCTTCAGCCTTAGTTATTTAGACTCAGAGCAATTGGTCACATGCCCTTAATAATTAGACAGAACCCATGCGATAATATACCAAGATCTCACACCACTAAGCCTTTACAAAGCACGCTGAATATACTCTTTGGAAACATGTGACATTTGGGGACAAGTCTAATGCAGCACGTAGCAATACAGCACAGAGGTTCAAAAAGCCAGTTTCAAAAGACCCACCTCGGCTACTGTATCTGGCTTGAATAGCGTGGGTTGCGGCGTGTTTGTAAAACCTGCTGGAGGAATTCATTAGGGAAGTTATAGCTGCAGAAACACAGGGCTTACTGAAAGTAACTTTTATCTTGGCAAGGCAAGCAGCTCAGTAACCTGCAGTGATGGAAATCAGCAGGCAATAGCATGCTACTGTGAGTGTGGAAAGATGTAACATTTCTTTCCCTGTTATTTTCAAAGTTGAGAGGCGTTAGAGATAATGTAATGCAACTGTGGCACGGATGCGTGTACTGAATGCTAAGGAGGAGAAAATGGTTAACAGCCTACCTAGACTAAGAGAGAGAACGAGTTCCTTCTCCCCCATATGCTTGGCCAGGCAATGTGCACCTTTGGCATCACGTAGATTGGGGCACGGCTCACCTGCACCATGGCAGCAGGAAGACCAAGCCCACAGGGATGGACAGGTAGCGAGTCCTGACTTGCTCGCGCTCCCTAATTAGTCAACTATGGCTCTCATGTTTGGGTTATGTTTTAAGACAGTCTGTGCGACTCTGCTGTTGCAAAGGCTGGTGGACAGTTTGACGCTCATGCTTGAAGGAGGGGAGCTGCGTGGGTCTACAGTGGCCAGCATTTCCAGGTCTCCCACAGGCTCAGTGGTGAGCTCTGTCCTGCAGCTGGATCCCTTAGGGAACTGCTCTCCGCTTCTGCTTGTGAAACGCTGGAGCTTCCCCTTTCCTCAGCTCTCCAAGTTTTCTGGTGTTTGTCTTGCTGCTTTTGGACATGCAGAGATTTTGGGAACAGATCACCAGATCAAAAGGTCAGAAGTCTTTCCTGCTTGTGCTCTGGAGCAGTGTCTTCGTGTACATTGCTTATTTGAAAGATGCAAGGGACAGCTGACGTTACTAACCAGACCCTCTGCAAAGGCTAACGAGACTATCTAAAATTACATTTGGTTCTGAAGTGCCAGAAAAAAGGAAATTTCTTCATGCTATGGCAAAGCTAAGTTGGTCTTTCATGCAAAAAAGAAAGAAAGAAAAAAAAAAGCAAGAACCTTGCACATCTATTTTAATTCACCATTTTCCCTTTTGCAGGAAAACGGTACTCCCTTTTGACAGCAGGCAAACTTGGAAGTAGGAAGATGCAGTGGAAATTCTGAGATTGAACAGCAAGATTTCTGCAGCTGAAACAACTTCAGGGCAATCAGACCACAAAAAGAGAACGGAATAGTCCCAGGCCTGGCTTCTCAGCTACTAAGGAATAGGACTTTCCTCAAAGATAAGAGTAAGTTTATGTTTACAGAGAAGCTGCAAACAGTGAGGGGTCTTGAAATGAGAGCTGAATAGTCTTAGCAGGGTCCCTGTCCCCCTTTAAATAAAAAAAAATACTGCTTCTTCTATATGTACATAAATGGGTTTGTGGAGTTGACATTTCTGCATAGATGAATAGATTACCATGGAGTTGCGCATTGTCTGCATGCAGCACTGTAATCTCTCCGCAGATTATGCCTGCAGGGTAAGTAGTGAAACTACCTGGCATGTGCATTTTCCTATCCCTTTATCTCCTGAAAAGGATGAGCTTTAATCTCCCCAAATTAATTATGCTGTTCTATGAAGTTATGTGTCCTTGCCTTAATGGAACATTTTTTTCAAAGCCTAATGAAAGACTGGTAGCCTCCAGGCTAGGAGTACATGGCTGGGGCGGATCTCAGTCTACCTCTTATTCATAACAAATGATGGCTGTACTTCAGTTCCTCTCTCTTTGTTTACACATGTTACTGGCTATATGGGAGACAGTGAATGATAAATGACTAACGTGGAAATCACATTAAATGAAAATTAAATACCTTGAAGAAGTAATAAAAATGACATCATCCCTAATTTGAGATGGTATACTTCCAATGAAGCAGCTGACAAGCTTGGAGTCCACCTCATGGAAACTGGATTCTAAACACAAAGAGCTCCCAACATGCCAGTATGCTGTTTCTGACTGCCTGTGATTTGGTCATAGTAACTGTTGTATGTTTTTTCCTTGGGGAAAAAGAACAACAGACCAGTTGGTTCAAAGCATGAAGCCCTGCATACCTATTAAGCGGCACAGGATCATGCAAGCGTGTTGCTGTAGGGCTCACAGGGATTCCTCACTCAGACAAATTCAACCCTACAGTCCCGATCTTCAAAGTGATTTATGATCCAGCCTCAAGCTACCTTACTAATCATCCATCTAATCAACGGTGACCCTATGTAGCACCGTGTCCCTAAGGGACAATACAAACCTCAAGCAAGAGATTAGTGTTGTGAAAGCAGAGGTAACATTTTCTTGAAGTTCTCTAACATCTTAGATTATAGAACGTACCTTGTCAAGAATGTCTACTATCTTATGCCCTTGAAGGCACAAACAGGATTATTATGAACAAGTAACAACAAAGTGTTTAAACTTTAAACTCTTTTGCTTACATCAAAAAATAACCAGATTGGTGTTGGTCAGAGGATGCGTTGGACAGATGGTATAAGATGTTTGGATCTCAATTTGATGGCATAAATTCATAAAAGGAAATCAACGTTAAAGAGAAATACAATTTTTTCCAGATTGTTCCTCAGTCCATTGGCCACAAAAGTTTATTGAAATAATCATTCCTTGGAAGGGATTCAGGTATATATAGTTTGATGTGTAGAAATAGTACCATATTTCACTCTCTTTGAGTCTAATTAAGTCCTTTTACTTAGAGGAAAGGGGTACCGATCCTTCAGTCCCTAGGTCACTGAAAGGATGGAGTCCCAAGAAGTCCTCTCCTTATTCTCTAAGACTGGGGCAAAAGCAAAGCAGACTATTGTATAGAAGATGACTTTTTTTTTTTTTTTTTTAAGAGGCAGCATTAATAGCTTCATAGATAAGGCAGCAAGGCTGCGATCCACCAAATAAATCAAAACTATTGCCATAGGCAAGGACTGGAATAGAAAAGTAAGAAAGAAATCTAGACTGGAAGCCACTGTGTGACTGACAAAACCCCTGCTCACATCAGATGAGGACAATTAAACTCCCTTCTACTACTCACCCATCCTTGACTTTATTCTAAAACCAGAAGGTAAAAGAGCACATTTTTGCAATTCCCCTCATCTGACCACTCCACGCAGACAGAAAGTCCCTCTGGAGAGGGAGGCAGTTGAAGGAGATGCACTGCAGTGTTCGTACTCTCCAAGAACAGATCAAAGTGCAGTTGGGGAGTGCAGCATAAGCCACCAGAAAATGAGCGTGTAGCCAAGTGCTACATACTCTAGTCACCGTCCTTGCCTTGGGAAGGACTATTTTCCTAACACTTAGGCACGACAAAGAGGACTAACTAGTAAATGTTTTTTTGGCATCTCTCCTTTTGCAATTTGGTTTGTGACCTGTTGCCATTTCCATCTATTTACTTGCTTATTTTTGTTCTTTATTTTACTTAGATGATGTAGGTATCAACAAATAGGGCACAATAATTCCACGAAACATCACATAAAGCTTAAAAACAAAACTACCAGGTGGGGTTATGGTTTTCCTTGGCATAGATTCCCTGTTTGAGTGGGTAACATGGCAATACTGCTGCCAAGAAATCCACAAGTATTCAGAACGCTAACTGACATTTTCTGCACCTAACCATAAAGGAGCTCAGTTCTTCTATTTAAACCCTACGCAGGTGAAACTACCTAATACACTGATGCATGTGAGAAATGAGAGTGGGCTCTGATTTCCAGACAGTTAAATGTCACAGTCTGAGGCACGCATGCTCCATGCCAATGTATTAAGTAGCCCTGTGCCCTGCAGCTTGATGCTCTGTACTGTTTCACTGTCAGAAAGGTCCTGTGCATGCCTGTTCCTTGGGCTAGGGAGCTTTCACTTGCTTTGCTTCAGCAAAGACATTTTTGGGCATGGTGCAGGAGTCAGCATAATGTAAGGACCACAGGCAGCCCCTAAGGGGCCACCCTGTTTTGGAAACTAAGCATGCTAATTACCAAAGCTAATTACAGTTACGGATATGGACAGACTGTGCCAATTGACCAAAAGGGTAGAGAATTCACCTGGGACTCTGCGGTTTTCTGCAAGGGATGCAGTCAGGGACGAAACAGCCCGTGGGCTTTAGCAAGTTGAGAGATAACAGATGTGCTGGCTACCTTGTGGGCACATACAGAGGACAGAAGGTTTGGGCAACTTTCTACCTACTCTTCCCACAGACCTGCAAAGGACCTGGGGAAAACCCAGCTTCAGCCCCACACAGCAAGGGAAACGCTTAAATTTCCCCCTTCACTTCCTTCTTCCAGCCAGCGTCACTTGAGATTTTCCAAGTGTCATGCAGAGATGTTTGGGCTGTTTCCAGCAGACTGTTTCTCTGGCTGCCGACTCGGGGAGATATGCAGGCTTCCCATGCTCCGTGGCCCCAGCGGCTATTCCCAGCCCTGCGCGGGAGCGGCATTCCTTTCTGCCCACTCCCTTCGCCGCGGCTCAGCCTGGGACTCGCCGGCAGCCCCGACGAGCAGCTCCGCTTTCCTCCCGGAGTTGCTCCGTGGGGTCTCTGCACATATGGTCGGGGTGCTGTGAGATTCGGACCAGGTGGCTGAACATCAATTACGCAGGGTCAGTGAGGCTGTGTCTCGAATGTAAAAATGCCTTTCCTCATCTGTTTGCAGCATGCCCAGGGATTGCAGAGGCAGACCAGTAGGAGCCAACACTGTGCTGAGAGCGAGGTACACGGGAGCACGACCGGGAAAGCCTGCTGAGCTTTCCCAGTTTCCCATCCCTATCTTAAGAAACGACTCTGCTCCCCACAGCTGCAAGGTACGGCAAGCGTGGGCAGGACCCGACAACAGAGACTCCTGCGGTACAGGCAGCGAATCACCAATTTGTACAGATGCATTTTTTCCTTCTTTTTTTTCTTTCTTTTTTTCTTTTTTTAAAAAAAAAAAAAAAAATCCCTGATGAAGAGCAGGTTTGTTTCTAAGCCTGTATTTCCGCAGGAGGCTGGAGTGTGCAGCGAGGGGGTCAGATTCCTGCCCAGCCCAGAGCTGCGGCCTCCCGAGGACAAGGACAGGCAGGAGCTCAAGGAACTGCATTGGACATCAATCGTCACAGCTTCAGAGCTTTGGGACAAGGCTTAAACCTGGGGCAGCTAGTTGTTTTCTAATGACACAAACAAAAAGAAGAAAAAAAAACAAAACCAAAAAATACATTTGCAGAACAGGCCAAATGGAAGGGCTTGTGCTGTATCCAAAATATTTCACTTTGCCTGACATCCCTTTTTTGTATACAGCCTGATTATATAGTCAGAAGGTAATTTTGACCAGCAAAGAACCTTTAAAAGCCTGGTGAAATACAAAGGAAAAGTATAGTTGGAATAAAGAATTTATTACTTGGCTCCATCAACCAATGGTGAGAGGAGGTATGGGCATGATCTGCAGCTAAGACTTGCCAAAAATAAGCCAAGCCCTATTTATCTGAATGATCTTTACTTGCTGACTTCAGAACGCTACTTTAAAATAAAGGTTGGAATCATTTATGAATAGATAGGACGCCTATCCCAGTAAGTGTACATCCTTGGTAACAGATACGATGATCTAAATGTTCTTCTGATCTCGTATGTCTAAAATAGAAATAGAACTCATTGGTAAATTTATGTTGAAAATTGTGGGGTTTTTTCTTGACAAAAAGTCCCTTTTTGAGGAACTCTGTCAGGAGAAGAAAACCCAAATAACACTGCCCTTTCAATTCATAGAATCATAGAATGGTTCGGGTTGGAAGGGACCTTAAAGATCATCTAGTTCCAACCCCCTGCCATGGGCAGGGACACCTCCCACTAGACCAGGCTGCTCAAAGCCCCATCCAGCCTGGCCTTGAACACTTCCAGGGATGGGGCATCCACAGCTTCCCTGGGCAACCTGTTCCAGTGCCTCACCACCCTCACAGGAAAGAATTTCTTCCTAATATCTAATCTAAATCTCCCCTCTTTCAGTTTAAAACCATTACCCCTTGTCCTATTGCTACAATCCCTGGTAAAAAGTCCCTCTCCCCCTTCATTGAGAAGTCTCTGGTCCATTTTGAAATTCTGTCCTGGCCCTCTTAAAACATGCTGATTTCCCTAAAATTTCCACCCCATTTTAAACTTGCAGGTCTGCCTTTCCAGCGCACGCCTTGCCTGCCCCCCGGCCTCCCCCCGGCCTAGCCAGCCTGCACCAGAACCTACTGCTGGCGGTGGCCTGGGGCCCAGCTCCCCGTCCCACCCCAGCAGAGCCCCGGGGCCAGCTGGCCGGCCACCTGGGCACAGGGCCAGCTCCTGCTGCAGCTGCGCAGCCTTCCCTGGCAGAGGGGTGCGAAACAAGCTGTGTGGGAGCGTGAGAAGTGGGGCTACCCCCTCAGCTTGGGGTCAGCCATGCCTGTGCCAGGCCATGGGGCCCCCCCAGCCTCCACCTGTGGGCCAATGTCCCAGACTCCAATGTCCCAGCCTGGCCTCGGCCTGTCCCCATCCCCATGGCCCTGCCCAGCCCTCCAGGATTGTGTCTGACTGCGACGACCATCCCCAGACCTGTTACGTGCTGTAGGGACGTGCCAGGATGGTGAGGGCCCTGCCCGCCTCCCCACCCCAGCCTCCATCTCCTGTCTACCAGGAGTAGCACCCTGCACCGCTGCTGAGGAAACCATGGCCGCATCTCCCCTCCTTCCCAGGATGTTCCACAAGCGTGGTCAGAAAATGCAGTAGCCTCATGAAACACCACTTTGTGTTGAAAAGGGGAAGATGTGCTGAAAAAACAGGGTTCAGGCGAAGTATGTGCAATTACTCAAGGAAACACAAGTTTGCTCATTCGCTTCTCCGCGAGAGCTTTCCCCTTGCTACACATCGTTTCTAGGGTCTGAACAAGGAGATACCCCTGCACAGTCATGATTCAACCCAGCGCCTTCAGCTTCCAGCCAGACAAAAAAGGGCACGTGAAAATCAACAATGTCGGTCCTTAGTCACTCAGAAATGTTTGCATGATAAAAATCACATACTTTCACCGGGAGCTGAGTCAACTGCTGCTGTCAACTAGCTGCTGCCATTTTAAAGAAAATAACTGTTGATAAACATCAGGAAATACTGCAAATTTCACTGTGCTTTTTGCTTCTTAGGAGCAAACAAGGTACTGCAAATAGCGCAAGGCATTAGTTTCCTAAGGGAGAAGGGGTTAGAGAAGATATGCTGCCTTCTTTGGCAAGCAAAGATATCGTAACTGTAAGCTACTAAATTAACTTTGAACTCTCCCAAGATCTTGGATCGGTATAACACAATACAAAGAATGTTCCACTCCTTGACCAATTTTTGGCTTGGAAAAACAAAAGCAAAGAATAGCCTGGTCTCAAACAAGAAATACATTACTGCAAGAAGAAAAAAAGATCCACTAATACAAACTGTGCTCTGAACTACTGAATTAAAATATGTATAACACACGTGTTTGCTCATAGTATAACTGAGTAAGCCACAATGCACCTTTACATTTTGGGTAAGGCAAATCTGTTTGGACTTATAAATTATTTTGTTGCACAAAATTTAAAAAATACATGGCAGATTGCCATTGCACCATAATGCATAAAGACTTCCTGTGGTGCAATTACTACACAATAAAACCCAGATGTGCTACTTTAAAAGCTCAAGGAAAAGTGATGCTGAATTTTTGAAACTGCTTCAGCTACTTTCAGAGTAAGGTGACAGAAATAACAAGATCATTTTATTACATGATAGTTTACCTTGTCATGGTTCTTGTCTCTCAGTGTCAACATTTTAACCTCTGAGAAATATGGGAAGCTGACAGAACTCTGTCTCTTCTCCTACCAAATGAAGCACGAGTATACGATACGCCATTTAGTAACTAAAAATTACTATTACTCTGAATATATTATTGCAGACATTCATTGAGCATGCTTCTGATCTACTCACAAGAAAAACTGAGTAAAGAATCTACGTGTGGCTTTGCACTGAGAGATTAAAGAACATGGACGTGCACGAGAACCTCCAGCTCCTCATCACTAACTCCAGGTAGACATAATACATTGCTTTTGGTGTAACCTGTCTTTAGTCCCTGAATGAATAACTTGAATCAGTGTTAGGATATGACTGTATAGAAATAATAGTCTCTCTAATTTAATCCACAAATACATAGCACAAATGGATCTTAAAGAAATATTCCTAGGAAGAATGATTAATTAATAAGAAATTAGGATGAGTATTAGTTTCATAGGCCTGGCAGCAAAAAAAAAAAATAAAAATTCAAGGAAGAATTTGAGGAATAACAAGGGAAAGAGACATTTAAGGAAACTCTTACTGACAAGTGGAACAGACAGCATACAAGAAAGAAAGGACCAGAAATAAGGAATTTAAAGCTATGGACCATGACTCCATTTCCATGTATGCAACACCTGCAGTGAGTGTCTTAGTCTGCCTGACATCATACGATGCTGACAGGTGAAACCCTGACTCTGATCCCATTTGGGTAGCCATCCTGCTGCCTATCTACAGCGTGATGCACACTGTGACGCTCATCATGGAAACACCACTGTCAGATCAAGGCATGGCTGTTGGTGTCGGTGAAAGTGAGGGGTAGCTGCCTGGATGACACCTCCTTCACTCAGGACTTCTCATAGTTCTTTAATGGGGCTGCCCCTTCCTCACAGCTCTGTGACTGAACATAGAAGAGTCCTCTCTAAACTACCCAATAATTCTTTCAGCATTCAAAGAGATTTTGAATAAAGTGATCAGATATGCTGGGAGGCTCCCCAAAATGCTGCTTTTTTGCAAGGTATAATTATTCCAGTTTTCTTATGGAACACCACTCTTACTCGAAAATGAGCCAAACTGTAGACTTATTTAAACAGACATAAATAAAGCACGTCTGCCAGTGTGGAAATGCCTCAAATGAAGTTGTTCTAAAATAGGATTGTGACGTTTCTTTTTGGGGGATCTCCTAGGCAGAGCTCTTTCTGAAGCAGTGCATGGGTAGGGAGCCTGGTATTTCCAGGAAGACATGGATTCACTTTGCACGTGCTACGTAATGTGGCAGAAGAAATCGCTGTGTCAGATTGATGACTCATTCCTAGATCACCTGGGCAGTACGTGTGCACTATCCCATTTTGCACACCATGACCCTGACGCATACATTCATAGTGGACATGGCCGGCAGGATGGGCCGAGTGATTACTCCACCCTGCCTTCTTTCAGCCTGGAAATCCTGGGTCAACGTAAAAGGTTCTCCCGTTTCAACCAGACAAAAGTTTCCAGATGGAATAAAACAGGACACATCCGGGAAAACCTGGATGGAAGACAGTCACAGAGCACTGACACGTTTTAAGTTAGAGCATTAACTTAGTTAGTTTTCTATATAAATCTCTCTAAACAGCTATATATGTTCTCCTTTTTAACAGTTATGACTTGTCACTTGTGGCTATTTTTGCCTATGTTCTCATGTTCTTATTCTCTCTCAGTTTTCTTCCTTTTCTCTGACAGTCATTCCCTTCTTTTCTGAGATTCCACTGCTTCCACCAGAATATAGCTTGAAAAAAAAATTAATTAGGGGCAGTTTAAAAAGTATAGTAAGGGGGCACTAATAAAGTAATCAAAAAGTTACAAAACTACTTAGGAATAAGTGTGCTTTGGGAAAGATTTAAAAAAAAAAAATCAGCTTTAGCATAAGATATATTCTCTCTGAATAGAAAAATAAAATAATCCAAGAACTATATTTTGGATGCAGTATATTCGCAGGGACAGAAAGAGGGAGAAGAAATCTGCAAACTCGCCTAAACTTTGGGTAGTTAACACAACTTAATTTTATTTAAGCCACTTGAATTATTAAATCTACAATTTAGAGTAGTTCCAAAGTTATTTGAGGCCTTTAACATCACCAGCTAGTGTATGCCAAAGACTGCTAAAGATAACTGGGGCCTGATCCACTCCATTTGGCTGTCTCTCCTAGTATTTCCATTCAGGGACTCCTCTTCCTTAGTTCTCCTCAAGCTTGCAATCGGCATCCTCTCCTCTTGCCAGAGACACCATGTCTTCTTCCCCAGTCCTCAGATATCCTAAACATCCTCCTCCTTTTTCTTCCTCTCATTTATTTCTCTGCTGAGAAACATCCATCTCCCTAAGAGCCAGCAGCAGCCTGCCAGCAAAGACATCCAGTCAAGTGCTCTGAGTTTCCTCTCTTTCCCTTTCCCTCCTTCCTAGCTTTCTCCTTAATCTCATTCCAGTTTCTTCCTATGTGCAGTTTCACTCATTCGACAACACTTATCTCCAGCAGCTGTAACTCATTCACATATACATGGCTGTCAAACTCAGCAGCTCTGCTTGTCTCATTACAGGCAGAACCATAACTTTTAAGATCTGGTCCCACAGACTTTAATAATTCATAGCAGCTTTTTTAACCCCAGCTAATAAAACACTTTGTAACATTATCACATTAATCTGTGTAACAAATAATAGAAGATTCAATGTGACAACCAGGATTACAATATGAAGAACATGACTGCCAACAACCCACCTGCAATTACTCAGGTGCGGCTGCTTCCCACATGTGCCTACTTTGTCACTTTGCCAACACACTCCACCAGCACTGTCACCACAAGGAGCAAGCCCACCCTTCCTCCCACCCTCAGCTGCCTCCTCCCAGTCCTGTGCCAGCCCAAGTTTCTATGAATACAGGTAGTGATCTGATCCAGGCTAAAGTTAGCTCTCACCCCTCATCTCTTTTGGGGTACTGATTAGTTTAAACAAGTAATTTTCCAATTCAGTTCACCACATGACTATAGCAAGAGCTGTGCTGGCCAAGGGAAGGGAGTGGCGTACATGTGGAAAAGGGGATAAATATTTTGGTGGCAATGCAGCTCTAATTTTCCATGGAAACGTGACCAAACTTCCTCATTCATATTCACTGGGTTGTTGCATCTCCTAAACTGCCACCACCTTAGGAACTGTTAGATCAGGGAAATTAGACCTCCAAGCAGGCCAATTTACTCTTCCAAGATACTCTGGGAAAACCAGCATGTGGAAATTCAAGTAGCCATGGATGCATATCAGACTGCATCCACTAACCGAGGTAGTTCCTAGCTCCACCACCTCTTCACTCTACTGCTATATTAACTCCGCAGCCTGCAGTCTACAAGCAAGAACATGAAGGAGAAGGAATTAGCCCATGCTGTAGCTAAAGTTCAGGTATCACGCTATGCAAGCTACAGCACAACTTCATAAAAAGAAGAGTCGTGCCACAAATGCCGCCTCTTTATGCCAACTGATCCCAGTGATTTCATTACTGGGCCTAAAACACTTGCATTATCACCATCCTGCTCTGGTTTCAATAGCGTGTGGTAATATTATCATCCATTTAGCACTACTCAGCAAAATGATGTTTCTATCAAAACATGGCAAAGAGAAGTAGCACGTGACACTCAAGGTCCTCCTCACGTCCCTTCCCATGGGGGTGTGGGTTCCCAGCCTGCCACCTCTTGCTCAGTCACGAAGAGGCCAACCAGCCATGCAGACCCACAAACAAGCTCTACCTGCCAGCTGCAGCTTGAGTGCAAAATTACTTTGCACCTGCTGCAAAAGCCCTAGTGTGTCCCATTCCTTAGCATATTATGCCATCTCACCACAAAGATGTAACCACATCTGACATCCATAAGGAGTGCAAAGTCATAAAAAATGGGGTGAAAGTTGCAGACAGTAGGATTAAAATATGAGTAGCATAGCTTTTGAAAAAACGTCATCAAGGTCCCACTCGCACAGGACCACAGAGCCTTACCCACACTTGCTGGCAGACAAATGCAGGCACAAACCAAGCCTTAGCAACCTTTCAGCCTGCAGTATCCAGGCCTGATCCAAAGCCTACTTGCATTAATGAAAATCTTTCCATTAAATTCACAAGCTTTGTCGCAGCACTCCCATATACATTACCCTCTCACTTCTTTCACACCTCTGTGACAATGATCCAAGAGTTTAATAACTTCTGTTTACATCAACACTTGAAGGAGATAGTTGCATCTAACTTACCAATTTTTTATTTTTTGATTTAACTATGTAATTTAAATAACAATTTATATATAAGTATGCCTCTGATTTGTAAAATTCAGCCAGAGCTTCAACTTTTCAGTCCTCAGCTGAGGTCTGTACTTAATTGAAGATACTCCATCCGCAGGTTAACTTCTCCAAAGTACTCTCCCGTATCTATAGCACTGCCTTTTTGTCCCACCCATCTGTCTCAGTGCTTTTCCTGTTAAAATGAAGACGTTCTGGGGATTGCTTTGCTATTGCTTTAACAAATTACCCAATCTGAGCAAAAGTAACAGTGGAATAGTTCAAACAACCTGACACTGAAGCCTTATGCTTCTCTGCTAAACATCATTTTGTTGAAGGCAGTAATCCGTAAGGCTTGCAGAGATGATGTGTTGGTTGTTTCTTTTAATGGAATGATAGATAAGCCATCTGGCAAAGGAAAACGCAGTTCCTCACTTTCTGGTACCAAGGAAACTGCTTTTTCCTTCTCTCTCCTCAGTAAAAGTCATAAGGTATTTTACTTACAGCATCCACTTTGACGGCTGACAGCACAACTTCCATCAGGATCAGTAGAACCCCCAGATCCCTGCAGGCAAAGGTGAATAAACACGATATTGTTTTCAGCTCGCACAAAACAAGCACGTGGTAAAACTTTCCAGTTAAAGGTGACAATACAACTTTAAAAGAGTTGTTATTTCCAGAAGCCTGCCGAGCGGAATTACTTACTGACAAGTAAAAGTACGCGCACTGGGAAGCTGCGAGATGTCCATTTTTGCTCCTTCCCCGGCCGGGGGCTCGGGCTCAGGGTTTCCTCCCGCCGGACGGCCCCCCCTGCAAAGCAGAGAAGAGCCCGCATGTAAACGCCGGTCCCCTCGCCGGAGGTCTCCGGACTCGGCGACGCCGCTGCCGGGGCTGCGGGCGGCCCCACCGGCCGGGCCGATCCGGGGGAGGTCGGTCGTGCCGCTCCCCGCCTCGCTCAGCCCGCAGCGTCCCCCGGGCGCGGAGCCACCCGCGGGGCCGCGGACCCCGACGGACCGGGCAGAGCCAGCGTCCCCGTCCCCTTCCCCCCGCCCCGACCCCTTCCGCCGCCCGCTCCGCACCCTTGCGCGCCGCGCTGCCCCTGCCCTCCCGGGCGGCAGCGGTAGTGTGGGGCGAGGAAAGCGGCGCGCCTCCCCCCGGCTCCGTGTCCCCCCCCGCCCCCGCGTCCCGCCGCCGCCGGCCCGCCACCCACCCGCGGCGGGGAGGAGGAGGAGGAGGAACTGCGGCCGGCGGGGAGCGGGCGAGGTTGCGCCCTCCCAGGGTCCCCGCCCGGGGGGAGGAGAGGGGGCTGCCACCGCCCATCGGTTACGGCGCGGCGAGTCCCTCGCCCCCGAGGCATTTGCAGGCGCCGCGGCCGGCACGGAGGGGAGAGGCGCGCATGTGGGGCCGGCCCCGCGGAGCCCCACACTGAGCCCCGGCGCCCAGGGACGGAGGGCGCGGAGCGGTGCGCGGGCAGCATGCGGCTCTGGCTAGGCTTCGGGCTGCTGCTGAGCGCCGAGCTCAGCGCCGTCTCTGCCGCGGTGAGTACGCGGGGCGAGGAAGGCGGGGGGGCGCGGCGGGGTACCCACGCGGGGACGGGATGGGGAGCCCCCATCCCCGCTCTCTGCCCCCGCCCGAATTGCGCGGGGCCTCCGCTCTCGGGAAGGCGGAGCGGCCAGGTGGGCTCGGCGGGGATGCCCCGCTGCGGGGCTGCGCCCGCTCGTCGCCTTACCCCCATCCTCCGCGGGCGCGGAGCGGGACGGGCGGCACCGCGCGTGGTGTCCCGACCTCCCTACGGGGTGTCGGCGGGGGTCTGGGCCAGCGCCCCGCGGGACGGGCCCCGCCGCGCTGCCGCTCTCCCAGGGCTCGGCAAGGAGCGCCGCTGGCTGGGGCGGGAATAGAAAGCACGCACGCACCGGGGATTTAAAAAGTAGTAAGTTATGCTTCTGCGGTAAGGAAAGGAAAAAAGAAAAAGGTGAGGTTTTGTAGGGGGGGGAGGGAAAGGCAAGGGGAAAAAAAAAAAAAAAAAGTGGTTGGTGTCTTGGTCTCAGAGTGCTGCCTTTGACCCCCGCGACGGGCAGTAGGCTGGAGACCAGGAAGGCTGCTGGTGTTAATGGTTAAAGTTGAGCTTTTGGCACCTTTCCCGATGGAAGCAGATTCAGCCACAGACGTTTAAAATCGAAAGTATGCGAGCAGTCTGAAAGTTTTGCTCAGGGAGCTAATTTTATCACTGAGATATTAGCTATCCGCTGTCCCTAAGTTAAAGGACTCTCTCTCCTGGCTCTCCTGAAGTATTTGCGCAGTTCCTTCTGTACCTCCAAGTAGAGGGTAGTTGACATAATAATTTTAAATAGGTCATCTTTTTGTGTCTCCTTGGTTTCTTGCATTGGATTAGGTTGATGCTGTAATAGTGAAATTCAGGGGTGCAGAAAACCCTTCAGTAGCCGTGAGCAGATGGATTTTTGTCATGCTTTCTGCTATAGATGTAGGATCTTGTATTAGCAATTAGTAAAGGAAGCACTGGAAAGGTTCGCTTTAAACTTAATTTCTGCAGTTTCACACGAAATGAGGTTCTATAATGAATTATGGTGTCTCTATGTGACCATGGGGATGGTATGTACGCCTTGAATCAGCTGAAGTAAGAAATGCTCTGAGCTTCTGATGTCTTACCTGTTGCTCCTAGGCTGATAGTATCAGGCTTATTGTGATGGCAGTAAATCACTCGGTGACGCACCTCTTAGGCGATTCACCCATCACTTGGCACTAAGCTGATTAAACTGTATTCCTTTCAAGATTAATTAATTTTAATTAATTAAAATCTTTTGAAGTAAATGGTTCATGTTTGAGTTCTGAATTTGGTATTCCTAGAGGTATAAATATGTGCCTGTGAGATATGTTCCTGTCTTGCACTGTGAAGTGAAGTCATTGGGTAAACCGTGACTGTCAGCCAAAGGCAGAAAGCTACGTAGGGAAGATGTGCTTATTAAAAGAAGATGCAAACTTTAATATCAATTATACAATTTCAGGTCTTCTCTAGCAACTCTGAAGAGGCTCTGCTTTAGAAGTGTCCTTTATGTGCTGGATAAATTGTTTTATTAAAATGAAGATTCCTTAAAATGTAATCTGGAGCTGTTAATTATATCTATTAATAATATATATTATATATATACACTACATATATATAGTATAAATACATATTATATTATGGAGTTATCCCCATAATTAACTGTTCTCTCTGTGCTGTGCTGATTGCAGATTTATACTTCCTCACCAGTGCCACCGGGAAACGCAAGTGTGCTGTGGAAGTTGCAGTTTTGTTGCCTTAGATAAACTGTCACCCGTACATGGGTGGCCTTTCAGTCAATTCAGTTCTGTTGGCATTGTCCCCAGCTCCACCCTGGAGCCTGTCACTAGCAACTACCCAAAAGGCGACGGAGACTGCTGTTGGCTGGCAGCATACCAGGCGTGGGTGGTGGGCCGGGGGCTTCTCTTTGGAGGTCCTCGAGCTGGGCTGATGCTTCTGAGTGATTGTGGCTGGGTGGTGCGATCCATTGTACACCTAGGCAGGACCTCATACTTCTGCTTTTGGAGAGCCGGCAGAGCTGGCCCAGTGCTCGCATTGTCCTCAGATGAACGCGTTCCCACTGTTTATATTTAAAGAGTAGTTGTGTTAGGAGAGGGCTGCGTGGTAGGCAAGGTTGTATGCGGTACTGTTTGCGATAGGCTGAATGGAGCAACCACTTTTCTCCTGAAAAAAAAAATGAGTCTGGTTCTTTCCTTCCCCCAAATAGCTTATATTAGCTAGATTTAAAAGAAGATATCTTATTTTTGCAGCCACAAGCTTGTTATATTCTTAATTGTCCTTCACAGAATCACTAAGGCTGGGGAGCGCCTTGGAGATCATCTATTCCAACCCCCTGCTCAGAGCAGGGCCAGTTGCAGCCGGCTGCTCAGGGCTGTGTCTAGCCAGGTTTTGAATATCTCCGAGGATGGAGAATCCACAACCTCTCTGGCCAACCTATGCCAGTGCTCGGTCACCCTTACAGGAAAAACGTTTCTTCATATGTGCATCGTGGTTGTGCAGGGGTAACTAACTGAGGCTTGTGAATGCAAACGTAGCAGAAGCAGCCTGTGCTCTGGTGGTGGTGGTGGTTCTGCAGTCTAACAGGGCTGGCAGAGTGAATAGTTGTTTTTATCACTGACATATCCATGATTAAATACATACAAGGAGATGCAGAAGGAATGCTCTCACACAGGCATTTGACGTAGCAAAGCCAGCCTTGAGCCAGCTACTGTCAGGATGACATGCCTCAGTACAGAAAAAGGAGCTACTGGGTTGCAGCTCCCACAGGTTGTAATGTGGCACTATAAAGTGCATCCAGATGTGGCACTGGAACCTCAGTGTTGTTTTTTCACAGAATCACAGAATGACAGGGGTTGGAAGGGACCTCTGGAGATCATTGACCAATTATAATTAAAATATTAATTATAGCCAATCTGGGTTTTTATACTGTTCTGTGTTCTTCTCAGGAGATTCATTTTCATATTATAAGGAGCGCAGTGTGGAAGACGGGGCAGTAGATTAAGATGTTTCCAGGTCAGGCTGAGAGACTGGTCCCGCGAGACGGTTACAGGAGAAGCTTGTTTTGATGGATCTCTGCAGGGGCTCTCATTTCTGACACTCTTCAGGCTGCTATTTCCTTTGAAGAAAGTCCATTTCCTAACATTAGTACTGCTTGGTTGAGAGATGACAATGCCATGGAAATCCCGGTTTCGTGTTTCGGTACCTTGTCGATGCCGCTGCAGCGCCTGTCTCCCTGTGCTTTCTGCAGTGGAGCAAGATCTTCTGGCTGCGTTTGAGCCCGGGGGTGAGTAGCCTTCCACAGAAGTGGGCTGGCTGCCATGTAATGCTGGGGGAATGGAGGAGATGCCCTGACCGCCACTGCTCAGTGGTGGGCTTAGTGGTCTCTCTGAGATCCCAACCCAACTCCCTTTCCACTTTTAGTGTTGGCAGAACAGGAGCTGGGCCAGATGTGACAGCAAACTCTGTCCAGCTACTAGGAGAAGGCAGGCCAAAACAGTGATAAAAGCTTGCGTAATTTTTTCCACAAGGGCAATGCCAATTCCACCAGTGCTATTTGAGCCGAGCGTGTGGTGGCAGCTGGGGGGACACACTGGTGGGAGGTCAGGAGGTTCCTGTCCCCGGGTAAGCCCCGTCTGGGGAGTGGTTCTCCATCACGACTGGGCAGAGGCAGCTCTGCTGTGTCGCCTTCATGCCTTCCTTGTGTCCCCCCTCGTAATTTTAAATTGTACTTGGGGCTGCAGTCTGACACATGCAATTGTAGGCCAAAAGCAAAAAAATAATTGCTTTCAGCTAGTCTGAACGATTTTTCTGATCCTTTTTTGTTAAAAAAAATGGTTTATTGAGATGAAGAAGTACAGGGCAGGTAAGCCAAGAGTAGATAAAAGAAATGACTTGGCCTTTTGGCGTGTGGCTGAGGAGAAGTCATATGAGTGAGTCTGAATGACTGGCAGCAGTTCGCTTGGGTGTCCTTTTACTGGTGAAGTGAGGCTGGGTTGGGCACCTGCCTTCTGCAGCCATTCCTGTCTCCGGCTGCCACTGTCTTCCACGTGGAGAGAACTATCCCCCAAGCCCGTTTGACATCCTTGTCCCTGAATGTGCTCAAGGACTTGTCAATACCAAGAGCATGTCTAACAAACCCTGACAGGTTTTAGTTCAGGATGGAGATATGATCACTTCAATTCAGAAGATGCGGCCAGAAGGAGAGACCCAAATGACTACCTATAAATTAAGCACCTCTTGGGCTAGAAGGCTTCACAGGGAAATGGGAGATGAGGTTTGGTTCCCCCTGCCAGGATATGGTGGGGTGCAGGAGGGTCTGAAGAGAAGTGCAGCACTCCCTTTTCCTCCTGTTGGAGCGAGGTGGCTTGGCGGGAAGGGGTATGGGACCTGGGGTGGCCGAGGGTGCACCACAGAGGGCCGTGACAGTGTGGGTAGGAAGGTGGCCTTCCAGCCCATGGCGAGGAGTGCTTGCTGGGGAGGTGGCAGTTGTGGATTTCCCTGTCCACCCTCAGAAGTGGAGGCTCATTTGGTAAATATATATATACAGAGCAAAATGCATGGGCACTTCTGGGAGCAAGGGGGCAGGCCTGGTGACTCCTTGCTCCCAGGGGAACATCCTTTGCCCCGCTGTCCTCCCTGCCCGCTTCCCCTCTGCCTCTGGCCACCTCTTCTGCAGCATCGTGGCATGAGGTGCCAGAGTCAGGAGGGAAGGGTAGGCTGTGGTGGGAACACATACTTGTTTGCTGCCAGCTGTGTTGGAGAACGCGGTTCCTGAGCCTCCCTGAGCAGTCAGTCCTGACTCATCTCCGTGCACTTCGTTCCTGGAGCCAGCTGTTGAGCGTCAGCACACGCAAGTGCGTTCCTGGACTGTCATCCCAAGTAGCACGGTTTTCGCTTCTGAGCCTTTGTATGTATCAAATGTCTGCGGGACTACTGTGGTGTTTCATTGCAGCTCCTCAGTTTGGCATATATAATCCTGGGATATAATTAGGTTATATAGTGCCTCAGGTTAGGCTGGATGTATACACTGTCAGTTACCTTGATCAGGTAGAGAAATGTAGGATGGCTGCTGCAGGCAGCTAAGACAATTGTTTGAAAATGTCAGAAACCATCTCTAGGGATAGGCTTATGAATATTGTTCTTTTTATAGAACTAGACTAAACAAAGGAAGATTAAACAACCTCAACATGAGAATAAATTGACTTACTTCATCAGCATTTAAAAGTTACACAGTGCTCCCTTCCCAGAATTTCTGTTGACTTTCCCATCACAAAGGCCCTTAACACCTTGCAAAATTTGGTCAAAGGGAAGAAGTTGGGCATGGGCTATGGCCTGACTGGAATAACAACCTGTGCCTTTAGTGAGTAGTTGAAGGTGTGAAATACTGCTGCAAGTTAACGATGTTTGTGGGAAGATAAATTTTTGACTTCTCTGGGTTGTGACCGGCTGGGTTTATTCTTGGTGATTTAATACATCAGAAAAGTATGTGGCGTTAGCCCTCCAAGAGTCTTTATATAGCAGTATCTTGGACAATGTGGAAGTAGAATACAGAACAAGTTAAAACATTGTCAATATGTCAATTAACTATAACTATCATTATGCCATTCTGATCTGAAGTGACTTGGAGTAAAGGAAAAGGCAAATATGTTCTTCATAAAGAGTACAAGTAGTGCAAAAAAACATTGTTTGTTTCTGGCATTTATAAACAGATAAAGGATGATCAAAGATTTAATGGGGGAAAATGTGTCCATTTTAGCTTTAAATTTCTATTTAGTATTGAGAAAAATACATGTATATAACTAAGCAGGTTTGAGTAAATGTTTCAAAGATCAAGAAAGTGACTCTCTAATCTTCCTTTATCCCTGGCATATTCTCTTATAGAAGGGGGAATTTGGATAAATTTTCTAAATTGAAAGAAAAAGTACAGTAATATATATTCAAAAGCACTTTAGCTTCCAGTCTCTTGTACTTCTATACTCTGTTCAGCTCTGGATTCACTTATTATCACTTTGATTGATCCAATATCTCAAATGGGTATTTTTTAGGAAATCTCTTACATTGTGCCTGCTTCCATCCCCAACACGGGCCAGAAACATTGTAAACCTTGAGACTGTATTAACTCAGCTTAGGTGAAATGTGTGGTGGTGGTGGTAGGAAATACCCTTTTTCACCTCTGATTTGCCAAGTCATTGAGCATCTGAAAGCTTATAATTAAGGGTTCAAATGAGAATTGTCGTCCTGCTTTTATACCCATGCTGGGGTGTCACAGTGACATGGGTGCAGTGCTGGCGCAAGGTGCGGGAGCAGGCGGCAGGTGCCATGGGAGCCGGCAGCCTGGGAATGCGCTCGGGTGGAGATGAGTCAGCCTGGCTGCACAGCCCGCAAAAAAACCTTTTTTTTTTTTTTTTTGGGTTTGGCCTGGATTGCCTTACAGTAATGTAGCAAAAAAGACATGGCCAAAGATGAGATGAGGGAAGCCAGAAGAGAGGTGGGAAAAGACGGGGTTTCTTTTTCTTTTATTTATTTTTTCTTATGTTACCTTCACGCAGCATATCAGAAGAATGCTGTCCTCACACATGTTCTGAGGAAAATTGTGTAAGATTTGCCAACATTGTGCCAGCCTCATTAAGTAACTGTCGTTTTAGCAAAGTTATTCAGCTACTTTTATGGAATTTTATGTAGGCTGGAGGGGTTTTTTTGGGTGGATCCAACAGAAGAACCACCAAACATCCTCTGTTCCCCTCCTTTCCTCTGCCTTTTCTCTCTGTGCGGGCTCCTGCTGCCTTCACCTTTACTGCTGCTGGCAAACTGCCTCTTGCAGGGTCTGAGGAAGGGTGTGCATCTTCAGCAGAACAATGTAAAGGACAAAACACAAAGTGCTGTCAAGTGTGCGGAGTAAACAAATTGCAAAGTAATAATTCATTTTCTTTCATCTTTTTGTGGCTTTCATTCTCTAGTAGCAGTGACAGAGACAGCGTTTTGAGATTAAGGTTTTCAAGATGGCTGAGAGGGAACTGGCAGAATAAATTATCCAAGTTATAAAATAAATACCAGAATTAGCTTAATACACAAGGATTAGTAAAAAGAACTAGAATATTTTAATTAAAAACCTCGTGAGTTAGGTCTTTTGCATTCAGAAGAGATAGAGCCTTTTATAGATTAAGCATGGGACAAACTATCCATTATCCTGTCTGTAGGTAACAAGGTATACCTTAAAGAACATTTCAAATGCTACGACTGGGAAGGAGGAGTAAGATTTTAGGTAAAGTTGGTCACCCCAGTGGAGAACCCTGTCCAGCTGTTAAAGTGGGAGCAGAGGAGATGTGCTGAAGAGCTCGAGTTTGCATACTCCATGTTTCATCTCTGAATTGAGATATGATGAAAGCCACAAATCAGTTGTAGATGTTGAACTTTTTTAAAACGTACCAGAAGTCTGGTGGTGTTCCCTAGCATTTGCTGGAAGAAAATGACTCGGGGCAATGAACACTGCATCTCCTCTGCCACCTTTAAAAACCAGTGTCCAGGCTTCTCTCTGCCCGTGTTTGTCTTGGCTGCTGTGGGATCTATAATCTCTCTGGCTACATGGGAGGTCTGTGGTTTCACCAAGATGCTCAGCCTTCCTCCTAGCCAAGGTGCCTTCTCATATGTCTTCTGTACACGAGGATGTTGTCTTAACACCGGGGCATGAACCTGGTAGAGCATTTCTAAATGGTTTAGTGGATGAAAGTGTTCTAATTCATCAATATAGTGGATGCCATTCTTATGTGAGGATTATTTCTGTAGATATTCTTGTTGGAAATTCACAGTGAAGTCTCTTCTCTTTCATGCAAATAATCCCTAACTTAGGTGAAAATGTATTGTTTTATTAGCTGGTTCTATTTTAATAGATAATTTATGGGGTCCTTAGTTTAGTATACAGATAGCAGAAAGGCTTTCTTTTTTTTTTTGGTCATGACAAATGTTTCAGTTGTAGCTAAGGGATAAAACAAATTAGCCCATTTTCACTGGATAGCTATGTGCTGACTGGATATTGTAAGTCTTTTGGACTTATTAGTCCAGTTGTTTATCTAGTGGAAGAAAACTTGTTTTCTAGTCTACTGAAGACTTCTGTTGAAATATTTGATAATCTAAAAGCATTGAAACAAGTCGTAAGAGTGTAATGAAACCCAAATAAGGCTGAAAAATTACACTGGTATGGACTTAAGGGGCTGAAAAGAATTAGAATAAAAGTTTGAAGAAGAATTAGTACATTAATGGTTTGTATTCATAGTGCACATATTAAGGGAAAAATCAGCTAAGTGAGGGTAGACTCAAACATTCCAGGAATTTTCGTATTGTGCTTGAAGCTCTGTCCCTTTTATGGCAATGGTAAGTCAGTTATCTGCTAGCAGAATAAAAAAAGATAAATTCTGGCTGCTGTAAAGCCAAGATCCATGTGCAAGCAGTATTCAGGGCCAAAACTCAGAAGACTTTTTAGCTGTAAATGCACGTGTGTTTTTAACAGTTTGTAAGAATAGGCAAGGAAGAGTAAAACTATGTAAATACTTGTAAAATTTCAGCTCTGCTTCAGAAAATTGTGAGTCGTTTTTTTTTTTACTGAAACTCATTTTTTTTTTAGCTGAATATCGGGGCTGTATCTTTGTTAAGAACAGCTGCATTTTTGGAATTAACATGGAAATATTTAGAGAAAAATGGGGAATAGCAAGAGGTATAAATGAAAGTGAGAAGAAACTAAAAAGCTTAAAATTATCCTAGGAAGTCTATGTGTTTATCTTTTTTTTTTTTTTTTTTTTTTTTAAATGGAACAGTGATTCTGAGGAGTCAAGGCTGCGTGAGTGATCCCAAGGGGTTGGAGTAGAAACCAGGGCAAGAAGCATCCTGGAAGCCAGGGATTAGAAGAGATTGTCAAAAACTGTTATTACAAAAAGAAAAAGTCAGGAAAGAGGGAAAGGACTAAGTGCTAGAGCCCTGCACTTACAGTTTTGCTTAGCTATAGAGCAACTGTGGGAGCTGACTCTGGCTCTTGGCCCCTGCCACCAGTTTTGAGGACCCCCCAGCTGGCATTCCCAGCCTGGGAGGGGTTGTTCTTCTGATCGTTACTGGTAAATCCCAGCTGGGAGAAGACTCAGACATGGGTTCTGGTGATGTTAATTCTTATGCAATGTAATCCTACTGTCTGTGACTTTCTATTACTATTTTAAAACTTACTTCCCATTATGGACCTCGTTGATATAGCAAATGTTGTATCAGTGCCTAAAGTCTTTGGGTTACTGTCTCGGCTCATGCCCCTGAGAATGCCAAAATAATAGTTCAAATCACGCAGAAAAACAAATCTGTCTTGCTGGGGACGTGCCTTTGAGAATGTGCTCTGATTCACACTGGTCAGACAAACCGTGGATGCTGATTTTTGATGCATTTTCCAGGAATGGTGTGCTTGTTTGGGATAGAGCTTGTGATCTTGTGTGGACTGGATGTGTTGTGAGCATAGAAAAGCTTTGGATGCCTGCTGAGACGGGCAGGCAGGCGGCTGCCAACCTCTCAGTGATTCTAGCTCAGTGCCCTCTGTCCTGTCAGGTGCAGGGTCAGTTCCTCAAAGGTGCTAATGATTTCAGCTTCTGTTTAATTCATTTTTAGAGTAGTTGAAGGTGCTAAGGCTGTGGAAGGATTTTTCCTAGAGCATCAAGGAGACCAAAAATGATGGTGACAGGGCAAAGCCAGAAGACTGCATAGGTCAGAAATGAGGAAGATGGTTTCGTAAGGATGCTTCTGTGTGCCGTCGTTATAAGAATCATGACTTCTTCCTAGCGTCTTCAAATAAAATCCTTACCGGAATGGGCCTAGCAAGTGATTGCCTCGTACCCATTTGTGTCACCACAGTCTTTGTAAAGGTAACATACGTACCTTTTGAGGTGTTTGTTCTAATCACCTTCCTTGCATTCAGATGCAGTTACTCACCAATACCACAGGAGCTGCCGGTGCTGGAATGGACTTGGGAATATGAGAGCAAGAGGAGAAGGATCCTGTAGATACGCTGTTCCTGGATGCTGCCAGGCCCACAGAAAGTACAACTACAGAAAACAGATGTAGGATATTGTCAAGACTAACTGAACCTATGTTAAGGCCTGAACTTCTACACGGTCCCCGTGCAGTCTGAAATGAAAGCCAGTGTATTATGGTTTTGGTCCAGACTTTGCGAATTACCATTTCTGTGCACGATTTTAGTCACTCACACAATATGAGACACATCTGTGCATTGACAGGCATATAAGTCTGGATTGCGTTGCAGTGGAAGGCATTTGTTTAATGTCAATATATCAATAACATTTATTTTAATAAATAGCTCCTGTTGGTTAAAATTAGGATAGTTTTAGCTTATAAAACAGAACAGCGTGCAGAACTTGATGCAGTGCCAAAAAAAGTCCATGTACTGGGTATCTGTCTTCTGTTGAGCTCAGGTTTATTTTAGCTGGACTGTTACCCTGTACTACAGGGCCCATAAGCAATTCTTTGTTTTTGTAAATCCCCATTCATTATCATAGATTAAAGTCTGAACATTTCATGAACAACATGTGAAAAGTTCTGCATTTCCCTCCCCGTGCTCGCTCAGATGCGTGTCATCACTGCAGCAGTAATGGGCAATTACACGGAATGGGTTTGCACATGGTGCAGTGTGTATCTATATTGTCCAGGAGAAATGTATGACATTGATTGATATGGGAAGGTGCATATGGGATTAGGTCACGTCTTGTATTGTTTTTGATAACGCCCCTCCATTTCTGACAAATGTTCTTCAGCTGTCTAGAAAATTATTTCACAGTTCTCAATTGAAAGATATATAAATCATATCAAGTCAGTCATGAAGACAGAGTTCTCTGCGAAGCTGCACATATATTGGGTAAAGTATTGCTGAAAAGAATTGAATGTTGTGATGTACTTAAAATGTGAGCATCTTACATGAGTTTTTCTGTACCTGAAGACAATTTACGAATTTCTAGAATGTTAGGTAAAGTGTAAAGCTTGGGTACAACACCACTGTTTAAAAAAGAACTTATAATATTGCATGTAAAATGATCTGTTTCTCGTCACTATTATTTGCTGTGTTAGAAAGTGTAAAGTGCAGAATTCCTGTGCTTAGATTTATAGTATTAGATGGAAGCTGCCAAGAAAGCATATTTTAAATCTGAATCACACCATGCTAAAGGCAGAATTATGATAAACCTTCATCATTAACCAATCTCATCGTTGTCCCTGGTGCTGGGCAGTGATCTATCTGTTTCCCTCAGTACCAATTATTAATCTGATAGCCCAATATCATGTTAGGTAATTCAAAGGAATTAATTGTTTGACTGAATTTTGGTGCTGATGCTTCAAGATCTGACTGGCTGCAGGAATTATTTAGTGACCCACTAAATGTAAAACTGGGTCTGTCACGGAGAAGCTTGATCTTAACACAAGTGTTGGCTTCTTTAGACTGTTTATTTGCCTGCTTCTGTTTGGGGGGCAGAAAAGGGATGGGACTGTAAAAGAGTCAGGGCACTTTGCACGTTGTGGTGAAATAGTGAGATACCAGCTGGACAGAGAAATAATTTCTAAGTGTATTGGCTGGGTAAGACCAACAGCCGCACTTAGATGTGTCCCCATACCTCCCCATGTGTGCTGTGCTCCCAGTGGGATAGGTGGTGTTTCAGCCTTCTCCTTACACCTGCTTTACTGTGGCATATGAAAAAGGTGTGCTAGCTTTTTCTTCCCTGGCTGTTGCCTCCTACACGTAAAGCCTTGCAGGTGAATCAGCATCATTTGCCTTTTGCTGGCTGCCAGCACCTGCATTTTGAAGCTTGAAGGAGCGTGGCTGAGGCTCAGGCTGGCCAGCAGGAGGGCTGTGCTCCGGGACCAGCACCCGCTGCCCTTCATCCCATCGGAGAGGTAGAGGAGTGTGGATCAGCTGGTGGGCTGCACATCCCGTGTCAGACTCTTGGCAGTCGCATCTGCTTCCCATGAGCCCAAGGACAGTGAAAGGACAAGGGGTAATGGTTTCAAACTGAAAGAGGGTAGATTTAGGTTAGATATCAGGAAGAAATTCTTCACTGTGAAGGTGGCGAGACACTGGAACAGGTTGCCCAGAGAAGTTGTGGATGCCCCATCCCTGGAAGTGTTCAAGGCCAGGCTGGATGGGGCTTTGAGCAGCCTGGTCTCGTGGGAGGTGTCCCTGCCCATGGCAGGGGGTTGGAACTAGATGGTCTTCATGGTCCCTTCCAACTCAAACCATTCTAAGATTCTGTGATGATCCTTGGCCTGTCCTGCTGGGACCACAGGGGTTTGATCTCCAGCAGAGCCTGAGGTGGTAGCACTGCTCCATCCCTGCCTGGAGTCAAAGCTGTAGTCTCTGGCTGATTGCAGTAAGGAACAAGAGCAATGCCTCTTGCATCCCCTTCAAAACCTACAGGCGATAAGAAACAGGAGGGAACAAGCTATAAAAACACCAGAAAATGTCAGTAAGATCTATGTGTCTTTTCTTACTCTTAGGGTGTTTCAGCGTTTTGTTTATGACATGAGAAATGACTACTGTCACTGAAGAATTATTATGTGCAGAGAAGTAGGCTAGCGGTCTTAGTCAGCAGAGTAAAAATTAGTTTTGTCAGCTTGGTTGTCTGAGGGTTATTTGATTTTAACAGATTTACAGAGAGAAAAAAAGAGGGAGGTCAGATGTCCTGTGCCTGTTTTCCTCCCTTTTAACCAGCGTTACCCTGTTCCCTAGACTGAAAGTCCAATGTCATGTCTGTAACCACTTTATTTTTTCATATATATTTGTTTCAATGTTGGGACTTAGTGATGATGGGTGATAGCTTCCTGAAAACTTAGTCAATTAAAATATAGCAGAACACATGAACATATACGGTGTTATCTAATGTCAGGAAGCCATTAAAAGCTTCTGGATGTGTTGACAGGTGAGAAACTAGGTGAAGTGATTAAGGTAAATTAGCAAGGGAAAAATACCTCCTGAGGCTGTAGGCTGAGTCATCAAAGAGAGATTTAAAAAAACAAAATAAAATAATAAAGACATTAACAAAGAGATGTCTTCCAGAATGTTACCTGTAGAGTATAAGGCAACTTTTTCTATAGGGTTTGGTTTAATATTTCCAACTGTTAAGTGAACGCTTCAAACTAGCTTCAAAGACTCTGGATCTTGGTACCTGTTTTTCTCCTCGTAACTCTGACGGTGCAAAGGAGACAAACTACTGGGTGGGATCTTCTGGTGGCCTTTTAGTCCAGAGGCCTTTTCAGGGAAGAAGGACTAAGAATGGGAGGTTGAATCAAACCCATAAAGTTTTGTGGCTGTGCCCAGCTGGTGTATTGTGTCTTTTTTAAGGACTACTGACAGTTGGTACAGATTGCAGCATCTAGAACCCCTGTGAAATGCAGGAATGCATGTGTTTTGTGGAAAAAGCAGCCCAAAATGTTTAGGAATAAAAGGTGAGTTTTGTTTTCTTCATTTTGTTTCTTTTTCCAGGCCTTATCAAGAAATACTGGAAAGAAAAATTTTGGAGAAAATTCAAAAGAAATGTACATTATGTATTTTTGCCTCAGACTAGGCAGTAAAATAATTGCTAGAGTAATGATAAAAATATTACCACTATACTTTTATTTATCAGAATTCTTTCTAAAATTATAAATAGTTTGAATAAACAACTTCATTTTGGAACCTGCAGTATCAGCCAAACACAGTGCCTGTGCACTGCAGTCTGTACTATTCTCAGTCCTGTGCTAAGTACACTGTCATGTCTATACATTGGCATATTATGTCTCTTGACTAAGATTTTTTTTCACCAGAAGCATATCCTTTGTTTTTATTATAGAATGAAGAATGTGCACATACTTGTTTCTGAAATCTTCATTTTTGTTTACAAGTCAATGATACTGGCACTTTATCTCTTTCAGGATTTTCTTTTTCTCTGTTCTCCACATATGTCACTGGTCCCTACTCGCAGAAGTATCTGTTAATAGGACCCCATCAATATTACATGCAATATTAAAAAGTATTTTATAATTCATTTCACGCAAACATAATCTAGCACTGCTCGCTCCTTTTAGGACTAAGAGATGCATTATGCATAATGTACATAAAACCTCATTTTGGTAAGCAACTATCTGTTACAAATACTATTTTTTTTTCCTCCCCTCACTCCTTTTTATTTTGCTTCAGGAAAAGTGTGATTAAACCCCACCACCTCCCAAACACCTTTAAAACCTGTGGTAACTTCTTACCTCTAAGTCAGAACCATGGATCTAGATGGATAATCAAGGCAGAGTGACAGGTTCCAATGAATTTCTTTTTCCTTGCCAATAAAGTTGGCATAGCCTAGATTCTGACTATGGGGTAAAAATAAACTTGTTTTTTGTTCTCTTTTTTCAGGTTAAATTATGAACTTTCACACTGCGCAGTCTAGGGTTTTATTTTCCTAGTTTGCTTTGTTCTGTGGCACGTTCATCAAATCTTTTTAGGTATGAAGCTATGGACGTTGCGTCCTGTCCAAAGGGAGAGTGTCTGTTTCAGAAATAAACCTGTAACGTTGCCCCTGGACGCAGGCTGCCGTGCCACAAACCCCTTGAGGGCTGTCACTTTTTGTCTGAAGAATCCAATGCGGTTGTTGCCTCTCCAGTGGTTCCCTTCCCATTGCATGTCCACCTGCTCCCTCAGCTACAAGCAGAGTTGCAAACTGGTTCAGGTACTGCAGCCTGAAGTGATGGATCCCGCATATTTAAAAGGAGCTTTTCCCAGCCGGGCACTAGAGTAGCACTGGGGAGTCCCAGATACAGCCCTTGCAGTCGCAGTCTGCAGGCAGCGAAGAGCTCATGGAGGCTTTCTGGGTACCGTTTTTTCCTTTTCAGCTTTTTCAGTTGGTGTATACAAGGAGCTGCTCTCCCTGAGCAGTTCTGGCTGGCTGCTCAGATACCCTGTCCGAGCAAATAGCCCGGCTCTCTGGCTCCATAAAGCTAGTCAGCCGCTTATCTCTCCTCAGATAAGGTCAGTTCCTTGCTGACCTGGTGGGCTGAGGAAGATCTTGCAGGCAGTATCCAGAGCAGTTGCAGGTGAATGTGGATGGCTGCATGCACAGGAGCAGAAATCCATTCCTTATTTTGTTTTGGCAGCCCTAGGAAGTATTTTTAGCTTCACAGTATCTCCCTTTCCCAAACGTGAAGTAAGGATAACAAAACTTACTGATCTTCAAAGGTAGGATATAAGACAGTTGTGTGATATTCTGTCATAAGGATTATACAAAGTTTGAAAATGTATAATAAAAACTCATTTGACTGAGTTTGAAGATTAATTTTTAAGTACCACCAGCTTCAGGAATAAAAGGAGCGCCCATGTCCCAAAAGTTGGCAGCGCACTCTCACCCATCACTTAACAAGTAGCTCTGGGTTGCTGGGTTGTCTAGCTTTTTCTTGTATTGGTGCTTGCTGTTCTCATTTTTAGGTGTTTCTACAGTAACCACAGAGACAAAAAATTTAAATAAAAAGGCTAAATATCAGAATGGGAAAAAAGACAGATGAGCAAGGGGAATTTTGTCAGAGGGTTCAGGATAGTGCAGCAGATTAGCTGGGGGTTTCCTTCTGAAGCTTTTATTTTGGCCGCTTCTTTGTCCCTCTTGGAGAACAAAATTGTTCCTAACATTAATTACAGTATATTTAAAAGCATATCTTCTAAATTGTTTCTGCTTAGGACCCCAAAACAGAAAAAGCTTTTTTTTTTTCCTACAAGAATAGGCAAGTATTCACAGAATTATTTGGACGAGTAAAGGTAATGGATTTGAATTTCGATATCCAATGTAGAGGAGGAAAATAAAAGTAATTCGACAGAATAGCTTTAAACCCAAGTACCTTATGAAGCCTGACAGTTTTTCTGAGGAAAAAACAGCCAAGATCTCCATATTAAAATTATTTTAGTGATTAAAAAGGGTCTTTTGGAAATTTTAACTTTTAAATTTATTTTTTTTTCAGTTTCTTTAACATGAAATTCCTTTCCAGTGATAGAAGGGGAAATGAAGTAAATGAATAAGAGAAAGGCTTGCCAACAAATGATAAACTTTGGATTTTTATAAATAACTACAAAAACTTCAGTGTTATAATACGAGAGTCTGTTACCTGCTCTCCTTTTCCCCCACTGCTAATTGAAAATGGGGGGGAGTGATTTAATTCTTTACGATTAATTTTACAGCGTTGAACAAGACGGGGAATCCAGGCTGTTCTCAGCTGGATAGCAAACAGTGGAGCTATTCTTTTGGTCCGAAAACCCTGACCTCGTAGGGAAAAGTGATCCAACTGCTTCCAAAATAGGCACATCTGTATTCTGTAGTACTTTGTTTCTCAGGGATACTTGATGTACGCTCCACCCGTTGAATTACGGGTGAGATAAATGTGGAGTTCCAGAATAAGAGGCGTGAAACTACACCTCATCCCAAAAGTTTTAGGCAACCCTATGTGTTTTTTGTTTAGCAAAGCTATGTCAATCCATTTTAGGAAGTACAGCAGACCGCTTCAGTTCTTCATTCTACTCACTACTTGTAGTTTCTGGTGGGCACCTAAATACTTTACCTGTCTTAAATATACTTACACCGACTAGATCACTGTAGCATCATTACAAAAGTAAATTTTTCTGCATTCAGATGCTGAAATACAGAAATGGGGATAGAAATGTAAAGCAGACATCCTTTCAGTTTGCTTTGCTCTCTTTTTCCTTTGAAATATTCAGAAGAAACACCAAAATTTAATCATGGCTGCAGAGTGAGGGGTGGATGTAATCTTACCTGTGTAAGTACTATTTTTTGCTTGTAGACAATTTCCTTTGTTGAGTTCGGAGTAAGAGAGCTCCCAGCCGCTGCCACCTCCTTGCCCCGGTAATATCAGGCAGCAGTGCAGTACGTACTGCAGGACCGATTGGTGGGGAAATGGATTTGCTGCTTTTCCTAAAAGAGTAATAAGAAAAGGCAGCCTTCTGAGCAAGCCTTCATTCAGCTGTCGTAGTAGGATTAGGAGAATAGATTGACCACACTGGCAAGATACTGGGAGCCAAGAGACTTGGTCTGTGTTGTAAATGCTTTATGATTAATTTAACAGGGTTGGACAGGATAGGGAAGCAGGCTGGACTGACTCGCTGGCTGATGCTGAAGTGGCTGCATCCCACAGGGCTGCCAAGAGAGACATTTCCGCTCCTTTTCCTCATGTATGTTAGTGTCAGTGTTCGTTTTGCAGTAAGCCGGAGCCCCTTTCAGCCCGGCTGGTTCCCAGCGTTGGCTCCTGGTACGGCCGGCTGCCCGAGGGTTGGCGTTAGCACGGGAGAGGGAGCGGGAGCGGGGCCAGACCACAGCTGTTAACAGCAGCAGGGATTTGGGCTGTGCTGCAGGAACTGTGTTAACCACAGCTTCAAGGTGTGGTTTCACATCAGAGCCGGACTGACCTAGAGGGGAGGGGTGGAGGATGAGCGGGGCTGACCTTGTGGTCGCAGCCAGCTATTAGCTGGCTTCCCCAAACTGCAGCCTCGTGTTTGCATTTGGTGCAGTGGTGGCTGTTAAATGGGTTTGCATGATGTATAGCCAAATGCACTTCCCTCCTACCGCTGTCCGTATGCTGACTTAATACTAATATGTCTTCGTACAGAGAAAATGTTTAAAGAATATTCTGTTTTCATGGTCAAGCTCGTGGAACCTAAACATGGGCCCCTTTAGCATCATACTAGCCTTTAATTGCTTGATGGATTTCACAGGATCCCGTCTCATTCAATACACAGAACAGACTGTGCTCACAGAGTGAGGGAGGATGCAGGGTTTTTTTTCCCCTTACTCATCACTTTTTGGACTCCTTTCTTACTTAAGATCTCTTAATCAAGTTGTGCTTTGAAGGCAGAATCATAGAACTGTCTAGGTTGGAAGGGACCTTTCAGATCACTGAGTCCAACCATCAACCTAATGCTGAAAAAACCATCGCTAAACCATGTCGCTAAGCACTACGTCTACCCGTCTTTCAAATACCTTCAGGGATGGCGATTCCACCACTTCCCTGGGCAGCCTGTTCCAATGCTTGATAACTCTTTCAGTGCAAAATAACTGTCTTCAGCTTCTTATGCACTTCCTATGGCTTATTATTACAATAATACTTGAATGCTTCGAAAATGCGTGCACTGATTTTTAGCAGTTTACCACCCAGATGGAAGGAGGCAGCGTATTGCTGCACTCAGCTATTCACCCCATTCTGTTTGTGCGAGCCAGAGTGGTGCTTGAACCTTTCCTAAAGATTTCGTAGCTATTTGCTAACCATTTGGGAGAGGAAGCATAGAGAAGGTAATGTCGAAAGTACTTCCTAATTAGCATTCGGTAGCGTTTCGTAGTTTGCTTTTAACACAAGATTAAGACAGGCTGAGAGAGTTGGGGTTGTTCAGCCTGGAGAAGAGAAGGCTCCGGGGAGACTTTATAGCAGCCTGCCAGTACCTAAAGGGGGCCTATGAGAACGCTGAGAGGGACTGTTTACAAGGGCAGGTAGTGAGGGGTAACGGCTTCAAACTGGAAGAGGGTAGATTTAGATCAGATATTAGAAAGAAATTCTTTCCTGTGAGGGTGGTGAGACACTGGAACAGGTTGCCCAGAGAAGCTGTGGATGTCCCATCCCTGGAAGTGTTCAAGGCCAGGCTGGATGGGGCTTTGAGCAGCCTGGTCTAGTGGGAGGTGTCCCTGCCCATGGCAGGGGGTTGGAACTAGATGGTCTTCATGGTCCCTTCCAACTCTGACCATTCTAAGATTCTGTGGACACAGTAACTTCAGCTGAAGCCAGGTCTTTGAAATCTTTGGTCTGAGAAAAGATCCAACACCATGTAGAAAATGAAGAATGTATAATTAGTGACTGCCTATGAAAAGCGTGGGAATGATCTGTGCAGCATTGTCAAGGGATTTCACGGTAAAGGCATGGACTGGATCCTGTTCTCCAGGGCACTACTCAACGGCCTTAACCAGGAAGTGTCTTTGCAGTTGTCTGCCTCAGATCTCCGTGCATCTTCTAGTACCCGCAGCAACCAAGCAGCAATCACACAGGCAGCCTGCCTTATGACGGCAGAGCCTAATGCTGAAACTTCATATTCTTTTTAAATTGACCGGAGTGGGGCTGGCGCTGGCAGGGGTGGCCATGCTCTCTCACAGCTCATGCCTATTTTCAGAAAAGCAAAGCGTTTTCCCTTGCTAGGCAGGAAGGCTGCAAGGGAGAGATGGTGGTGCCAGCTTAGCCAGGCCAGGCTGGGGTGGAGGAACTGGATTGCATCAGAGCAATAGAAATTCAGTGAGTTCAGCATGTGCAAGGAAAGCGAGAGAGATGCTCAGGAAGAAAGTAACCATCTGCTCAGGGCAGGGCTTATATGGAGCTTTCACAGAGCACCTGAGGTTTGCATTTCCTAACTTGCCGTAGCATGGAAGGAGAAAGTTGTAAATCTAAACCTTTCAACAATAATTGAAAAAACAAAGTGAATTGAACAAAACAAGAAAGATGTCAACGTGGTTCCATTTTGGCTCTTTCAAGGAAGGAAGGTTGTGACGTGTAGCACTGCCACAGAGATTGTGATAAAAAAGTACCAGTTCCCTGCTGCTCTCAGTCATCCCATCACTTCCTCGGGGCGGGAGGAAGGCGGGGTATTTAAAATCCTTTCTCAAAGGCTTCATAGTTACTTACTGATAGCAGTGGTGAAATGGAAATTAATTTTTCCGTGTCTCATCTAGACTATTGTTTTGCTCCAGTAGAGATAGCACACACTGCATTTTCTTCTCATTTTCGCACCCCAGTGTCTTTCCCCTGACTGTATTGGTTATTTTCCTTTTACATTATCTATTTATGTTACCTTTCATCCTTTTCCTCCTCACTCCTTTGCCCCGATAGTCCAGTCTCAGTGTGTTTGATTATCATTTTAGTCTACCCTTCTCTCTTCACATGAAGCCACTCAACCCTACATATATTGGTAGGGCTACTAACTTTGTAATAAGCAAGAAAAGCATACGTAGCACACCACAGGTTTTGGTGTTAGCATTGTATGTACTTGAGAATTTTGCCTTTTAACTGCTGATGAGCAGGCAGTTCCCAGTTTACAAGCTGCTCAGTCTGTTTGATGCACCCATTACAGCATCAATGCTTAGCCCGTGATCCTCTTTTGGTGTTCCTGTCTTTGTTGAACTATTGCCAGATATAACTTGTATGTCTGAAAGCATGGAAGAGTTGATGGAACAATTGTCTTTTTCCCTGGAAATTGTTCAGTGGGTCTTTACTTTGTCGGGGTTCTGTGTTGTGTTTATCGCTGTCTCCTCCAATGCTTAAAATCGCTGTGAGAAAATGGAAAGGTCAGATGCTGCAGGATTTCCTTGCGAACCTGCTTTCCATCTCACAAATATGAAGCTTTTAAAACTAGATAAAAGCTTTGTTGAAGCAACTAGAGAATGATAAAATCTATGAATTCAGCTGAAGCAATAGTAAAGCTGCAACACAGTTGTTTTCAGGCTTTATATAGACAGATCCATGTTTTTTGCAACCTGTTCTGAATTATCTGTGGTAATAGAAAATTGCGCATTACTATTAAAAGTGTAAAACTCGAAGTTCTCCTAAGCGTATTTCTACTTAGAGAGTATCTTTCAGAAGATCAGCGTTGGCACTGTGACAAGGCATGTCCTCCTACACATGGTGCCTTCTATGCACCGTTGGTAGCAGGTAGCCCCAGCTGTCTACTGATGGCAGTGAGCACCTCAAAACTAATGGTAAAGCTGGTGTGCATTTTAGATGTATTAAACACACAGTGTGTTGTGAGATTTTTCTAATTATCTGTTTAAACTAGTAATTAATTTAAAAAAAAAAGTCTTAGTTGTCCAAAAAGATTATTATTTGCCTTTCCTGAATAAAGTAATTTGACACTGTGAAGCTGGATAAGCAGCGTGATGTAATTTTATGTAGCCCTTAGGACAAAAAGAAATATGTATTTCCGCACAGCCTATTAGTAGATTGACAACTACAGTAGAAGGGGAAAATTAGGAGGGTTGAGTGTAATATTATAACAAGTGTTTTATAGCTTGTACATGCAACAATTTCAAAGATTATAAAGACTGGAAAACTGCCCACGGTTTCAGTGAGCTTTAGGTTAGATCTTGAACATTGGACTTAGGGCTATGCTAAGGCTAAGAAACAAAGAAGGAAACCAGAAGAAACCTGGCAGCCAAAAGTTCATGTTCCGTTGGAGTTCTGTGTTCTGATTTTGCTAAATGGGATCAGTAAATGTTGATGAACAATTGCAGGTAGGTATCATGGCATAAACATACAGTTTAGTAAGAATGACTAAAAAGTTTGAGGAATGGTGGGGGTGGCTGCTTTGGCTACTGTTGGTGTTTGAATAAGAACTGTTTTCTTTTAATTCAAAGTGAACAAATATTAGAATTACATCACATGTCTTTCAAATGTTTATGGGTGTCATGACTTCCCTAATGCATAAAACTGCAAGGAAAAAAAGTTGTGCTTTTTGAACAGCAAGACTTAAAATTCTCACTGTTGGTATTTCACTGGTTTTTTAGGACCTTTTCTTTTAAAGAGTTTTGCTTTTAATATAAGTGAGTAATTGTTTTACGTTTTCAAAGGAATAATAATGACATTGTGTTGCATTCTAGATAGTTCGGAGTTTAGGAATGCGACTTTTATTTTAAGGTTGCATGGGATCTCCCAAAGGCATTTAACTTTTGACCTTTAGATGAAATAAATGGATGTTCGCTTTTTGTAGAATGGACAGAGCCTGCTGGTGGAGTGTAAAGGCATTTCTTATTTAGCACAAAGTCAAGCTTTATGTGGAGAATTAGATATACAGATTAAGCAACAGTACTAAAATGAAGTAATGCCAATATAATGCCAATCTTGTTCTCGCCCTAAATAAGTTTACATCCTTAGACTCAAACTCCTCATGCACATTTGTGTTATTAGCTCTGCCTTTAGCTCTTTTGCTTCTAATTTTCCATTCATAATTTTATAGCAATAGAGATGCTTGTGTGTGTACGTGTGTGCTGAGGGCCAGGCTTTATTTCTTCCAAAGTCTGGGGTGCCTGCCACGTGAGTCAGTACATATGTTTGTTAGCAGGTACGTCTGGTTTTCACAGTAGAACAGTTTTGATTGTAGCTAATAGGAAATAGATGGATGTCTAGATTACGACTTATACAGTACATATATCACATTTTAGTGGCCAGCCCAGCCCAAACCACAACAACATCTTAAACTGCGTCTTCCTATTATTATGGTGTTTGTAACGCGTTAATTCTTTCAGATGTTCCTCAAGGGACTGTATGTGCAATGGTTTTGTGTGGCTTTAATTTTTTAATAAAGTACATATGCTTTAAATGGATTTTATATGTTGGAGAAGACAAAATAAAGAAAATGCCATACACCGGAAGCAGAAGATGGAGAGATTTGTTGTGATGTTCAGTCATCTGTAGAAATTCATTCCTGGCTGTGAACCAACTTTTTTGAAGTGTAGAACTGATCAGACAGAGCAGGCTGTGGACTCTGGCCAGGTGGTTTGTCCAGCTTTTCAGCAATGGGATATGCCACCAAGGGGTGACTGAGGTTTCCCTCGGCAGTTACGACAAAAGGGCTGTCTGCAGGGGAGCAGCACCAGGGGTCCCCTCTGCTGGCTGGAGCTGCGGCCGGGCCTCTTGAGTTTTGCTTGAACAACATGTGTTGCCAGGAGGAAACGCCAGTGTTGTTTCCAGTTATTTACTGTACAGATGAAGTAGGTCAAAGTGGCATTGAAACATCAGCTTCCATTTTTTTCCACTTGGTTTAGATGTAGGGTGACAAAACTCACCAACCCCCTTCCCCTCCATCACCTTCCCTCTGCTGGACCCGCATAGTTTGGGAGAGAAGTCAAGAAAAAAATATTATACAGAGAAAGTATTAATCGCTCTCCCATGAACTGTTACTTTGAATCCCAAGTGGTGTAGTATGTGGGGTATAGTATATGCCAAGGGCAGAGCATGGCACCTCAGGACTAAAGTGCGGTGCATTCGCTTTTTCAGGAAAGTAATAAATGACTTTCAGTATTTAAATGGAACATTGCTCAGTTAAAAATTTTTACAAGTTTAGGTCAAAATCTGAATCTTGTACAGGCCTAATTTCACCGAGAATCAGGATGTTTGGGCCTCAAAGGGGTTTCACAGAAGCAAGGTCTTTTGACGAGCAGCTGCTTCCAAAACTCTTTGAGAGGCCTGAGCTCTGAATGGTCTGAGTTAAGTGCAAATGATCCCTTTGTTTCAGTCAACCTCCTCACCTCTGTAGTTTGAGCCCCTCTTTGTATTTAGATGAAAGAATTGCAGAGAAAGTTAAAACTTACAGGCTGCAATAGTGCCTGCAGAGTTGCTTTTGTAGGTGAGAGATGGCTCCAGCAGATGAGGAGAGAAGAGAAGCCTTTGTGTAGGCTTTCCTCTATTTGTTTGGTAGATACACCCTTGAGCTTTAATGAACTTTCTATACCTCTTGCTCCCAGTGCTGAGCTCTGGTGTTGTGAGGAGAATGGATTCTTGGCTCTGTCCCCGCCTCTGATTTTATCAAAGGTAGAAACAAGGCAGGGAGAAGCATTTCGCTTCCCAGTATCCTTCTCAGCAATGAAAGTGATAAATGGAGAGAGCATCCAGCGTGGCGGCTGTTTATGCTAAGCAGGTTAGACTAGGCACCGGTTCCACTCTTTGCTGGTAAGGACGCAGAAAGAGGTGTTTGTCCCGTGGGCTTGAACGAACACGCCTGGTTTTGTCTGATGGTCAGTGATATTTTGAGTTTTGAAAAGCTGTGGAAATATTTCTGGGCAGATTTTCTGTCTGGTTTTGCTGATGGGAATGTGGGAGGGGGAGTATAGTTGTAAAATAAAATTTCTCACCAACCTGTTTCAAACTATAGACATATGAATTTGGGGAAGTTTCTTTACTTTTAATTAAGTACCCCTGTGTTAGAATAACCAGGTGGAAAATGGGAGGCAACGCCGTTGAGAGAACTTCCTGTGCCCTTTATGGTGGGGGCACAGGGGGGACAAATCTTGGCTGCGTAAGGGTGACGGTGGGAAGCAGCATGAATCAGATGCACCCAAAATACAGCTTCCTGTTCTCTAGAAGCAGTGAGTTCAGCGATTCCCCTCTCTGTGCTGGCTGCAGAAAAAACATTCTTGCGCTCTTCCGAGTATTTAACCCGTCATCCAGTTACAGTTGTGAAAAATACAAAAAGCTTGGAGTCCATAAAAGGAGATAATTTGAAGTTAATAGGGGCAGCGCTGTGTCACGCAGCAATGGAACGCAAGCCGTCATGCGTTTCACTCTTGTGTTCTGCTCTATTAAATTAATCTGGCAATTTAATTCATGTCTGTGCTAAACAAAACTTTACATGACATAACAGAAATGAGCTTGCGTTTCTGCCTTGTTGCCTAGGCTCTTTCATAATGCTGTAACTTTCTGCCAGCCGGAGGACAGCAGGATGAACCTCAGCATGAGTTGAAAAGCAGGAGATTGAATAGTTGAAGCTCAGGAGTTGATTAAAAGGTTGGCCAGAATGCCCACCCCCTGCATCTGCTGTGCTCCCTGATACATATTAACCTAAATTGGTTAAATATACAACTTGATTTATGAAGCACAAAATTGCTTCAGCAGATGAAAGCTACTTAAGCCTGTAGTTGAAGGATATTTCATTGCCCTGCTATTATTTTTTTTTATTCGGTTAATAAGTTAGTATATTAGTTACTGAACTTAATATAGGGTGCAATAAATCAAATTCTGTGCATCTGAGTATGTTCAATGAGGCAGGAGCATCAAAATCAGGTGGGCTATGATAGCACTTCAAATTTAAGGCTGATGAGTTTGAGCAGAGAACTTCACGTGTGGAAAAATTTTATCATAAAACACTTGAAAGAGAGATTGGAGAGGAAGCAGCCGTGCCCAAGTGGCTGATGGCCATGATGATGGAGCTCCCTTGGGAGTCTGGGTGCCCTTGATGCTGTGTTCTCCCTCCCCTACATTGCTTTAGCTTTGGGCAAGTGGGAGGCATGGGGCCCCTGTCTGCCCAGGATAAACCCATTTCTATCCAGAGGAGTCCCACGTTCCTGGCATCAAACAGAGCACACTAGGGGACAGAAGTAAGCCTCTGTTGTGTCCCCTTGTTCCCTGAGAGAGGACCCTGTCGCTGCAGTAGGGAGGAAGGTGACTGCATTGGCAGTGGTCCCATAACCCTGCTTTTAGCCCTTCTGCTCTGGGTTCAACGCCTCCATTATCCTTCCTGCCCTTGAGCACCCAGAAACACACTTTCTGCACATCTTTGCAACACAGAGATGTTCCTCAAACCTTCCTGTCCCCAAACCCTCCTACTTGAGAGATAGCCCTCTTCCTCCTCACCAGCACCCATATTCCCCATCAGTTGCTGTGCTGCCCAAGCTTCACACCCCCTCCTCTCTTTCTCCCCAAGACCCACTTCTTGTTTCTAGCGGCTTTTAAAAGCCTGTGATTATCAAAGAACTTCCTAGACAGGAGGATAAGGGAAAAGTGAAGACATAACATACGGGAGCCCTAATATTTGCAGCCTTGTTGTGCTGACCAAATGGGAGTAATACGTGGAAGACTAATGGTCAGATGCCATCATGGATCTGTTAATTGGAGATGGCTTTTGTCTTAATCTCCTATATTGCAACATGTTGGAGATGTGCGTCACTGGATGTTTACTATTGAAGATTGCTGATGTTCTTCCAGACTGCCTCATGTACGCTCAGTTTTGAAGACTTTGGCACAATTGTTCCACTGTGAATTTTAGAAACATATGTTCAGGAATATAGATCTTTCATATTACATTTGTGCAGCTGCAAACAAAAACTTGGTACTATCTCTTACTTTAGGGAAAAAGTAAAGAACGTGCTGTACCCATGTATGAGTCATGGCTCATTTATTTTCTATGAGAAATTTTAAATGCTGTATTGCATGACCTTTGTCATCTTTGTGTACAGTGGAAAAAATATACCAAGCCAGGAATATCAATGAAAGTCTTCTCAATAACCAAAAACAGGCAAGTAAGTTCCCATTGGGTCCTTTTTTTTTTTTTTTCCTTCACTAAATGGGTCTTTACTGTGGAACAAATGATGATGACTGCCTGAGAATTTACAAGCTAAATAAGCTTTGAGATCATAGAGCCTCCTTGACTAACCAGCATTCTCTGATCTTACATCAAAGGAATGGGCCTTTTTTGGTTGGCCTGGAGTCTGGAACAAACATGTCTGCTTCCACATTTTCAATTGAAAGAGTTATTTATATTATTAATTAGAGGTTAATATGGATAATGCAAGTATTGCAAGTGGTGCTTGTAGCTATGCCCTGTTCATTTGGTGCTGTACTGAACTGGATGAAAGATGGTAAGGGAAAAATCAAAACTCCCCACCGAGGCCTGAAGTGCAGCTAGAACATCTAGGACAAGGTACGTCTCCCAGGTTCTTTCTCTCATGTGCTTCAAGTAGCGTTATTACCCAGTGCACTGTGTAATGCAGCAAGCATTTCGCACCCGCCCCCTTTCCACCCCAGCATCTCGGATTCTTTTTCATTGAGAGTTAATGTTTGGCTTGGTGCTAACCTAACAGCTTACTACAGCTTGCCCTGTGGAACGGAGCATGCCTTGTAATGGATTAGCTACACGTCCTTAGAATAAGAGGGAGAATGTGTCTGCTGTCCAGGGATATTTGTGGGGGCGGCAGAGAAATCAGAATGGACAGACAATAAAATGCTCTTTCATTCATGCCACAGTTTTCGTGAAGTTTCATAATGCTGTTTTTTGTGAGTCCATATTTTCCTAGTCTGTGTTCTTGTCTTACAGTTTTTATTCCTTAATATCCTGTTTATTAATATACATCCTACAAAAATGAGTCCTAACATAAAGATACAGCAATTGCTTGGCCTAGCATTTGTCATAGGAAGATGGGAAATTTAGAGTAACTTTTTATTCCGAAAAGGGAATACTAGAAAGTATTTTAAGGGTATTGTTCTTTTAGATCTGATTTTCACCTGTTGAGAGGAACTTTTGAGATTATGAAAATGGTGATGAATTGTGAATTATCATTGGTGATGACTGTGAATTACAGTTTTCATAATTTCTGAAAGGGAAAGAAGTAGACAATAGTTGAAAGAATGAAGCTGAAGTAGATTCTCTTCAGTAGACTCAGGGATGCTTTGGTAGGATCCCCTTGGAAGCAAGACTAAACAATGAATGTTGTACCTTTAAGCAGCATAAACTATACAACTGCAATGGGAAAAATAGAAAATATAATAGGAAACTAATTGAGAACTTCACCAAAGAGACTGAGTGAGTTGGAGAATATTACCCAGAAAATGGCAGAGATGCCAAATTACTAGGAACCGTTATAAAACAGTACCGTGAGGATGTAGGGACATATTTAGAAAGATCAGACTGAGATAAAATGAACAGAGGGCATAATAAAGAAAGAATACTCCATGTGCTTGCAAACGGAAAGAGAAAACCAAAGGCAAGGAGTTGTGCCATAGCAATTGGAGATGAAAACCGCGTGATGAGTGAGGTTTCTATGTTCAGGTGGTTAATGCATGCATCATCAGGAATCTGAGCTATCTTGGGGAGGGAGCAGGCTAGAACCTACTTAAATTAGATGGATATTTTAAAATCGTTTGACCCTCATGACTCAGACTCATGGCAGCGCTCACAGTCTAGCTTTTTTAAGCTGCAGAGCCATCAGACGAAGCAATCTCTCTCTCCTGCCCCTGCCCACTCCCAGGAGCTTACTCCCACTCCTGAACTCTGCCCCTTCTTGTGCTGCCACAGGAATTCATCCAGTTACGTGGTAAAGCAGGGCAGGGAGGTGATTTGGCTCAAAAATGTTGACGTTTGAAAAATCCTTTGCTCCATTAGTTTTTGGAAAATGATTTTCATCAACTCAGTCCACTGCATGCTTGTGGTGCTGGTAAGAGGGGATCAGTTAGAAGCCTGAATGCAGTGGCTGTGCTAACATCAAGCGTTGATAGACGTACAGCATTTCCCCATGGACTTAAGCCTGAACTTCCAGCCTGTTAGAACTACTGAGGTGTAGTTGTGTTACACGTGACCCGATCTTCTCACTCCTAGCAATACATTCTCATTACTTCTCTTGTTGCCGTAATTGTTTGTCTTACTCTTGAGCCAGTTCAGCTTACTAGCCTGTGGAAAAGGGAAAAAAATTATTCTTTTAAAAATAGTCTTTTTTTTTTTTTTTTTTTTTTTGTGAGGAACAGGATGATTCCTTGTGGTGCTAATGACTGTTTGGCTGAGATAGACTCACATTTGGCGAGTAGGCTGTTGCAATCTTACAGTTGTTAGCAGTTACCTTTGAGGGAGGACGCTGCACAAAGCAGCTGTAATACCCGCCTTCCTTTGCTTTTCTTTAAAAGGTGGGAAAGGAATACCTGTGAAATAATACAGACTAATCAGTTTTTCTCAAGATCCCCCAAAAGATCCCTGGACGACTAAACAGAGTGGAAGAACCCGTGTAAATAAACACCCACGCGGCTCATGCTGGCACCAGCCCTGTTAAATCAGTTCAGTGGCTCTGTAACACAGTAACAAGTGGTGAGTGGCGAAGCAGCAGATAACAGTGAATTCAGTAATTATTTTAACATCTCTCATCGACTTCGTAACGTGAATGTCATGTGCAAACGTCTGGTCAAGTGGTGGAGGGAGGGAGCAGCATACAGTCCTCCATGGGAGGCTTGCGTATCCTGTCTGGACAAAAGGATGGACATCACTCCTCTGAAATGAGAGGAAAAAGAGAAAGCATGGGTCTTGAACTACATAAAAAGTTGTTGAGAAGTGAGTAAGACTAAATTCTCTCTGTTCTGTAGATAAGCAAACAATCCTTACATTGCTAGGAGGAGGATTTGGGATGGTCATTAAATTGGTAAATTTTAAGAAAGACCTGACAAAGCACTACAAGGAACAGGTGTAGATGATCCTTCCTGGAGACAGCAGGCTTAGTCGCTTCTTGGGTTCTCTTTTCAGATATGCTATTTTCTAGTTTTTTAACTTTAAGAGGAAACATGGTGCTTAACTGCTAATACACACCAGCAGCAATTCAGCATGTAGACACTGAGCTACAAGATAACCTCAGAGAAATTTATTTTGCTTCAGAGGAACTGAAGGACTGCTAGGCAATAAATGATGTCCTATAGTTGTCTCAAACATTGGCAATTAAACTCAGGTCCAGCGTGCATCAGTGAACGCTTCAAAAACTGATCAAACCTAGTCACGTTATACTCGTATGTTTCTTTGCTCCCCATCTCCCCCTTTGTGGGATGAAGAGGGAAGTCCTTTTAAAAAATTCATTTTTTTTTTTTGTTTAAAGAGGGAGGGTATGGGAGATTTTCATAAGCGAAATGTCTTTGTTTGAATGCACCTCAAACTGAGTGAAAAATAAATGTACAAAAGGTTTAGGGGATCTTTAACTCTTCTTCTAGGGTTGTGCACCAGATGTACAGCCCAGCTGCCTGTTCCTCCTGACCCTTGGTTTACATTTTTTTCTAATCTCAACAAAGAAAAGTGCAAAAAACCAGATTTTTCATTAAGGAAGAAACATTAGCAAAGATCTTCTTCCATCAGAGAACCAGGAAATTTTAAAAAAGCGCTTCACAGAAAGGCTTTACCTCCGTCCGATGCTGTTCGTTCTTTGTGGCTAAATTTACCATTCTCCCAGATTCTTCCTGTTGCCCATAACTGTGAATTTTTAATCATCTTTGAGCCTGAATGTGCACGGGAGTTATGAGGCAGTTCTGAAACTCTTCAGTGAATGTGGCTGAACTGAGTAAGGACCTGTTTAGGAGCGGAGAGGAGTTTTAATGTTTCTCCGGGCAAGGGATGTGTGTTGCCAACATGCCAGTCAATGTCGAAGAAAACTCCCGCGTCTTTCCTCACCCCTCTTGCTTGCCCTCCCACGTAGCGCAGCTGCTCAGTGCTGCCTGCATTTTACACAAAACATACGTATTGGGGCAGTTAAGCAAGAAGGCAGACCCAAAATATTGTTCTCTTAATGTACTTAGCATATGACCTCACACGTATCTGCAGCTTACATTAAATTATGTGAGCCATGGATTTAGTGTTTTGGGGCATTTTTTTTAAACAATGTATTTGCTATAAAGATAATGCTTCCCCTAGTGGGAAAAGGAAGACTGTATTGTTACATTGAGAGGTCGTTGTAATTTGAGATGACTTATTTCTTTTCAGAGCTTAGACTTCATGTGTGTAATTATAATAGTAAAAAAACCAGATCTTTGATATTCTGAACTGCAGGCAAACACAGTTCAATAGAGGGGTGCAAACAATTATTTTATTTTTTTAGTGTTTTTCCTTATTGTTTAGAAGCCAAAAAAAATGAAAACTTAGCCTGTATTCCCTCTATACTTATGGAGATTTGAGATGCTGATTCATGAAAGTAAGCTAAGCTAAGAAGGATTTTGGATAGCAAAACAAAAAATCAACTGAGGGTTAGGGCTGGGTGGCAGCAGCCCTACGTGTATGTCCACATGCCCAGACTAGAAGGGCCAGGGATGGAGAAGGAGACCTCCCTATGGTATCCCCTCTTCTTTTAGTCCACTGTCTTGACCCAGTCTCAATTTTCTGCTCATCTCTGGCCCATCTGGGGGACTCCTCCTTTTTCCCCAGCTCTTCTTTCCTCCTGACATCGCCTGCTCACCACTTTTGCCCTACAAATCAAACTCCTTCATATTCTCCAGTTCTCCATATCTGGTCCCAAACCACTGCTGCCTCAGCAGCAGGAGGCTCTCCTGGTTCCCATGCTGAGGCCACCCTTGCTCCATCTGCCCTGGGTTCTAGCTTATGATGACATCTTCACCTTCACCCTAGGTACCATGGGCTAATGCCTACTGGCAGCCTCTCCAGTCTGTTCTTTTATCTGGCTCTTTTATCCCAGAAACAAAACCATTTCCCTCTGATTTTGTGTAATTTCCATTCTCCCAGTCTCACAGTACAGATAGTCTGCCTGGGGCTTTGCTTGCTGCTGCTCTTCTCCATCAGTCTCATTCAGTGCTGCCCAGTTCTGAAGCTGCCTGGGAGCGCGTCCCCCGTCCTGCTCACTCTGAGGCTCCTTTGCCGTGCTGCCCAACCTGTGCTACCCCTGGCAGGGTGCGTCATTTCAACTGCTGATCCAGTTAATCATGGTTAAAGGGCTGTCTTTTTTCTTTTTCCTGCTGATTTGCATGTCACTTGCATGTGACTTAATGTTGGTACTTGCAATGTATGTATATTTAAAATAAATTTAAATTTAAAATAAATTTAATATTTATTTTTTTAAAAATGAATTGTCTGGGTAAAGCCTGAAAGCGTGATGCTAGGCTGAGAGCGAAGCTCATCCCAGTTGGTGAAGTAGCTCATCCCAAACCTTCTGCTGAACCTACTGTTCTAAAGAACTCTTTTTTTTTTTTCTTGAATTATTTTTTCTCTTATCTTAGTAAATCGTGTAAAAGAGTGGTGCCCTCTGAGTACTGTTTCAGTAAATTGGTGACAATTCAGCCAGGTTGTCCGTTTGTCTAATGAAAGCTGGTAGCAGATGCTTATCTGATTTATGTCTTTGGAGGAATTAATTGAGATGAAATGTATCTATTATGAAGATCCACACAACAAGTAAAAATTTTTGCCTCCATTGGCATGAATATCCAGCTGACCAACTGAAGTTCCAGCATTGTCAACAAAGAAAGTATAGTGAAGAATTATTTTTCTGGTTTTTATTTCTAGATTTGTTACTGTAATTCTTTCAGTAATGAAATACAAGCGTGCTATGGTTTGGAAGTAGCCTAAATATCCCTGCTTGATCCATATGGCCTGGTCATGACTTCACGGTTAAAAGAAGCTGTTTCTCACGCAACTCTCCTAGAAGTCAAGGGTCAAAAAGCTGTGTGGACAAGTAGTGACTGACCATGTTTAAGAAAATTTCAGTGTCATTTGAACCGGGGTAGTTAATACTGTGTCAGAGTTTACAACATTTCCTGTTTTCAGTGCTTTGTAATTGTAATCTAATCTCTTTTGGTTTGGAGGGGAGATTAAATCATTGCCAGGGACTGATTTTTAAAAACTGAAAGTACATGAAAAGTCAGCTGGTTTTGCTTGAAAGTGAAAATATAAAGCGAAGTAGAATAGGCTTCTATTTTGAAGTGAAAATAGGATGGCAAATATTACAGTATTCAGTGTAGTCACTGAAAAGCAGTTGTTCAACATACACCTCTCATGTTATTTTTTCTTGGTAAAGGCAAAGACTTTGTAGAAAATCCATTTCTGTAATAATCCGTTTTTATAATCCACTTCTCTAAAACAATAAGTATCACTTTTCTAAATCCTGAAAGTACTTTCCAAGAATTCCTAAGCTAGTGCCTGTAAACTGAATTTATTTTTATAGCCATTTTATTATGAGATATGCACTTATAGGAGTTATTATAAATGAAATAAGGTATTTGATGGCTAACATACTGCCACTATTTATTTAGATTAAACAGGTAACATTCAAAATTAAATCTGATAATCCTTCATTAGACCTACATGTGACTCTCCTTAAGTATGTGTGCAGCTGCTATTCTAACTTATTCTTACTCTGCTTTTTATACCTCACAATATTCCTTTCAAAGGGTACCTTTGCTCTGCTTGATAGGCATTTGAAATTAATTTACTACATCTTGCATTTTAAAGGTGGCTGATCTTGAAGACCAAAATATTTTTTGCCTGAGAAAGTGCTGTGGTTTGAAACCTTGCTCCTGCAAAAGCCTGCCTGGGGAAGGAACTGTTGGGGCAGTCTTAGTAGCACCTTCTGCTCTTCCTTCCCTCTTGGAGTGAATCTCAGACCATTCAGGGGATTACTGAAAATAGGGCATGCAATCGGAGAGGGATGAAATGGAGCATATATGCAGTGCATAGAACGAGCAAAGACACAAGACTAAATTATTAATTTCTCCCTATTTCCCCATGAAACCCATTTCCCTATTCCCCAAACTTTGTATGTTCATTGGCGTGAACCTAAGCTGACAGAAAAGTAGAGGTCTTGAGCCATTTTTGTGTTGTGAAAATGAGCAAGACTCTACTAATGACTTAACTGAGGAAAAAGTGATTGCGGTCGTTCCCCTCTTAGACATGAGAAAGATTATAAATGATCTAACCGCAGGAAAAGCTTCAGTGAGAACTGAAGTTGTACTGAGAAAGCTGAAAATCTTTTCTTTTTGTCCTTTTATTATTGTTGTTTTTAAACCATGGGAATCCTTTAGTGCCTGAGAGTTTTATTAGTCTCCGGAAAACTGTATAGTCTCTAAAGGATACATTTCCCCACTCTTTCACTCTAGTTTTCATACACTAAGGAGTTACGGAGATGATACTACCTGTACAGTCTCTTCCAGCTAATTTCCCCCACCTCTCAAGCATCACATTTCTTGTCAGAATTAAGTATCCTCAGGCTGGATCTAACCCATGTCCTGAGCTCGGCAAGACCCTGCATAGCATTGATCTGCATCACCCAATGGAGATACGATTGTGGCTTCCAGTTAAGTGTCACCCACATATGAAGAAGTCATGATTATCATACCTGGTCAATAATTCCCTTAGGTGTGAGGTCAATTAGGTCACTAATTATCATAGGCAGGGGAAAAAGCAAAGTTATTAATAACACTTAGTACAGACCATGTCGGAGAGCGATGAACCGTTGTTGATAAGCGGAGACAATTGCACCTAATACATGTTTCAGACATTTAGGAGTGAGGACCCATGGTCACAGTTTGTCCTTTCAGATGGGTTTGCACAGCAAAAGATGACATTGTCTGTTCCAGAATTAGATTTAAAGAAGTCCCTGTTACTGGGAGGAGGAAAAGTAAGTGCTGGTTGCAGCTGCGGAACCAAACAATCCAGTAACTTCAAAGCAGGGTCTTTCCTACAGCTGCTCCTGCTGAAGGAAATAGGGATTCCCTTTCTGGAAGCATGCTGCATATATAGTATGTATTTCTGTCTTATGTAATTGTGACTTCTGGCAGTCATCTCAGAAATTTCTGGTCATTTTTCTGAATGACACAGGTGAAGCTGTTTTTTTCTTCAGGAATAGTTTCCACACAAGGATTTTCCTCCAGTCCCTATTTTGAAAGGCAGTTTTTGAAACTGAGATTTATGATATGGCAGCTCGGCTGTCTGAAATCTTAAGATTGTGCAACTAATGCACTGACTTATAAATCACACCTATGAGATGCATTTATACTTTATAGTTCATACTGCAAGTTACTTTGCTTTAAGAATGGTCATGCAAACTAAGTAGTAAGCTCAGGAATTCCCGGCCCATTATGCAGGTTACCAACCTTGCATTTGCATTGTTAGACCACCTCGTGATGTTTCATGGTCATCCAGTCCAAATCTTGTTGTGGCACACAGTTAAATAGTGTGAATTTGGCGAAGTAGACACACAGGCAAATACTAACGGTGCTGCACGCTGTTACAGTGTGTAAGACAAATCTGTTGCACTACTGTACAAGCAAGCTATAAAATAAAATAAAGTTTCCAGGGACTTGTATCTGCTGTGAAAGTCCCCACACAGGACATACTTAGTCAGGGCACACCACAAATTGCCAAGAGCAGGGTTAGGATGTGAGCTGGCAATGTGGCTGGTGGCCCTGGTGTGTGCCTGTCCAGCACTGTGTGCGTGTAAAAGAAACCAACCCAAGAATTCCTCAGAAAAGAGCAACTTGAGCATTTGTAGACCAGTTTGGTTTGTCCTTGAGCTTTTCACTGCCAACAGTACCTTTAGGTCAGCATATTACTGCCAGCGGTGTTTTCTGGTCAGAAGTAATCCAAAGCTTTCTGTGCCTTTACACTTGTTTGTTAAAGCCTATTTGAAGTTTGCTGGTGATTCAAGTATTTAAAATGTTTCAGGACAGGTTGTACACATACTAGAAGTAACACTTGAAATGGAAAAGACCAAAAGAGTTTATGAGGAGGGAAAGATAGTCTGTAAATCAAGGTTCCTACTGATTTGTGCATTATAATGAACGCTTCCATGCAGTACTTGAAATTAGTCACCATTGTTAAGAGAAAACAAAGCATTTTTAATTTAAGTGTTGTGGCGTTTCCTTTTTTGTTAAAGGAATACACATTTTTCTGGATAAGAATGGAATATTGCAGTATCTATATTTTTTTTTTGTGTTTCATTACTGCTCCACAACGATTTAAAAATTCTGGAAATAATCCATTTGAGGTTTTGCAAAGATAAAATTCAGATGCTTTCTTCTTCACAAAATGGTGACACATAGCCATCTAAAAGGAAGGAAGGATGTGAAAAATAAGACCAAAGGAAGAAGGCTGCTGTCCTAATGAGTATAGCAGAATCTTCTGTGGTACTAATTGCCTAATGTTTCCATCTTCCCACAGATGCTGTTTTTGTATAGATTTTTTCCAAGGGATGAAATGGTGATTCCATGATCTAAAAAGTGATACGAGTTACTGTTACATCAGGCCTCGATTTCAGTAGTGTAAAAGGATTCATATTTCTGATATGTGGACATTTCAAGAAGACTATTTCAAAACATTCTGTGATGACCTGCTTCTGAGCTAAAAGCAGATATTTTTTTTTGTAGTTAAAAGGACTGTCTTTACCTAAGCAAATCTTAACTTTGTTTGTAATGTTTTGGATCTTTTCAGAAAATCTGCCAAGTGTGGAGACATGAGATGACTTCATAATGTACTGGTTTTAAGAGAGAATGTAAAAATTTTCACATGTGAGAAATAAAACTGCTACGTTGAATGCATATACATTAGGAATCAATAGCAATAAATACAGGATCCTACACTGGAGGGTTGAGAATTCGTGGAGTTCTTGTTTTATTTTGGACAGTTGGAGTGCTTCTTCAATTCTTGAAGCTCTTTGACTTGGAAAATTAAACAAAATCTAATCATATTTACTAAATATGTGGGTGCCCAAAGTTATGCTCCTATAGCCAAATCTAAACGAGTAACATGATTTTTCAAAATACAGTACTGCAAAGTTTCTGATCCTATTGTTGGGTGATGTGATAGGTGCAGCACTGTCGAAAGAATCTGCAGCAATGGTTTGCATCTGCTTGGTGCTCTGCAATTTTGAAAATTATGAAGCTTATTTTGATTTGTATAGAGGAAATACTAATATTAGTGTTGCTGCCAAACTAAGCTTTGCAGGTGTTTTTCTCTTTCCCAGTAGTGTTTCTCATGACTTTTATTTTTTAAACTTGGATGCTTTAAGTGTTGCCCCTCTCCAGCAATATTCTCATTTAGTTGCTCAAAACTCATTGAATGTTCGGGACCTCTTAAAGGCCTTTTGACTCACATGGCCTATTTGGCATCACTTTTGTCTTTCGTGAAGGAATTGTGGGAAGGCGTCAGACACTGTGGGTGCATATCAAAGAGAGAAACCAGTCGTCTCTTCTTTCAGTCTGGGTGTATTTTCTGTTTTGGCAAACAGCATCCATCCTCTTACCCATTCTGCTGCTGTGTATCCTTTGTATATCGCTGTGGGGTATGTTCCTGCTGGGAGGTGCTGTGGCATGAGCATGTTTGTGGCTACAGACGCTTGGATTTTGAATTCTGTTGAATTCCATTAATTAAAAATTAGTTCTTTGGTTTTTTTTAGTTGGAGTTGAAAGGAAAGCCAGATAGAATAAAATTGCAAGGTATGACCTTAACTGTGCTCCTGTGGAGATGCCTGCATGTTCTGGAATCTGAATGTCCTTCTCTTCCTTGGTACAATTTGCCACTGTTCTTTGTGCTGCTGTATTTGTCAATCAGAACTAATCGCACATCTCAGTGCCTTTTCCTCCTTTCCTTTCGCCACTCCGAGTGCTCTGAGTAGTGCCAGCCCAGGCTGATGTTCAAGAGGTTCTTCTTTGTGAAGAAGTGAGGGAAAGGTTAAATATAAGAGTCTGTCAGGGTGATTTCGTGGTGTGGACTTCAGGGGAGATGGGCTGAGCTTACCTGACTGGTTTTGGTAGTTGGGAGATTCTTTTGCTTGTGTGTGATGCCAGGGCTGTAAACTCTTCTGTTTCTGATGACTCTGAGAACTACTGCAAGTTGCATAGTTTAATTATTAAAATCCTTTTAAATAAAGTGACTTCTGTTTCTTTCTAGCACTATATATGACTTCAATGAAATGTTTTATCTTTATCTTAATAGGGTAGTTTTTAAACCCTAATTATTTTACTTGAAGATCAAATAAACTGTTAGAGACAGGGAACAATAAATATTGTAAAAACTTAATATAAATAAATATCTCCTTTAAAGCAAGCACCAGTGAAATTAAGGGACTAAATCCCTTGTAAAACTTTTGCTTACATTAAGTCTGGTTAAAATATGCTAATGGTAACTTTATCAAACAGATTGAATCTGCCCTAAAAGCTTGCATTATTTAATATTTGCCTTCTTTTTTCCTGTTTCAACTTCTGAATTACATCAGCTAGAAAAATGATGCATAAGCAAATCCAAATGGAGTTACCATTATTCCTGTGCAAGAAATGTGAGCTGGGCCCAAAGCAAGTGTGATATTGGCTTAAAAAGAATGTTTTTCTTAATAATTACCCTTCAGTTTCTTTGAAATTTATCGACTGTTTTTGATCTTTAGTTTGCAGATTTCAGATCTATGAGACAGTCAAGGGGATGACACCTTTTAAATAATAAAAAAAAATAATCCTCCATAACTCCAGTCTAAAGAACAGTGCCAAAAATGAAAGGACCCCTGGTAGTCATGAATACTTGCAACACACCTGTAAGGCAGTAGTCACAAGTTTAAGGTTATGTACAGGCAGCACCGATGTCCTTTTAGTTAACAAGCTTCTTCCAATAAGTAGATGTAGTGATTTTGATGACTTTACTTTTCTTTAACTTTTCACGCGGTGTAAATACGAGATTTTAAAAAAAAAGTGTTATTCAGATGTGTGGTTAAAAGTGTGGTCTGTTCTGGGGAGCGATTTGGGAATACATCTGGCGCATTAAGGATGTTGCCATGAGAATGACATGTTCTGAACTTTGAGTTTTAATACGACTTTTGCAGATGTGCTGGCATTGAAAGGCAGTCTCGTGATGTGACTTTGGGTGGTTTTGCTTACATTTATCACTTTTATCCCTGTTTTTTTGAGGACACTTGTTACTCAAAATTGTCAATATTTGCATTTCTTGTTGTAGCGAAATTGTTAAGCTGAACATTTTTTCATTCATGAAGCTACTCAGTATGTTCTGAAACAGCTGAACTAATTTATAGTTTGCAAACAGCTTTAATTCTAGCTTTAATTCTAAATGCTTGTCAGATAGGACTATGTGAGTCTTCACGTTTCTTCTGTACAAGACTTGAGGTAATTTTTCATTACCTGAGGATAATTTTCTTGGATTTATGCTTGTATGTTAGTGTTGGGAAGATACTGCAGATCACAAGGATGTATACTTACAGATGCAGGATAATTAGAAATTTTAAATTTCTTTAGCAAAGTTACAAACTGTGCATACTGCTAGATGTACTCTGGATGACACCTTTCAGAGGTGTTCATAGGCTAGGAATCACAGAATTGTCTAGGTTGGAAGAGACCTTTCAGATCATCGAGTCCAACCATCAACCTAACACTAACAAAACCACCACTAAACCATGTCGCTAAGCACTACGTCTACTCGTCTTTTAAATACCTCCAGGGATGGCGATTCCACCACTTCCCTGGGCAGCCTGTTCCAATGCTTGATAACCCTTTCAGTGAAGAAATTTTTCCTAAAACGAGTATTGAGAAGCTCCTTTTCAACATCTGTCTGAGTTGCCTGAAATTTGCAATTTATGGCATGAAGCCATGTTGGTAGTTCCATGATGTATGGCCGTTTCTGACAAATAAGAAGCCTGGCTAAGCTTGCAGTCACATTACAATTAACTGCTATTGTGAATTCAGCTAATACCCATAATGATATGAAGTTGATCAACCTATTCTGAAAAAAACAGAGGAACAATATCTCACAACCAATATGGAATGAGGTTACTAAAGAGAATTCATACAGGTATAGAAAATGGAAAGTAGCTATCAAATTTATTGAAGAAGGATTTCAACCAGCATGACTTCAGAGATATTTTGAACCCCCCTTTCACTAATACCAATAAAAATGGAAGTATCTTTGTCAGTAAGTAGAGGTTATACTATTGGAGAAGAAAATATGATAAGTAATATTTCATTTTAAAGATAAGCTCTGGGGATCTCCACCTTTTTCTGGCACAGTAGCATGCAGTAACTCATAAATATATTAGCTTACCAATTTATCTCAGTGCTTGATCAGATGATAGGTGCCTTTTCATAATTAAAGTACTTGTGACTCCTGTGTCAATCTTACACCCACCACATGAGACTGTTCCTAGACAGTTCAACCTGTGGTCCTGCTTGCATCATCTTGCCATCTTGCCCCTCCACTGTGGCAGCATTTTTTTGATTGACCCCCAGCACGAAGGTAATTCCATAAGCTAAAATGGGCCCTTAAAAAACCTGGGGGAAAAAAGTCACTGTATTGAGTCCTCATGTAGTTATTCCCAGGATGGGTTTGATGTGTCCCAGAGGCAGCACAAGAGTAGGGCTACGGCAGCAGAAGGGAGAGAACAAACCTGTGGCAGGTCCCACCAAGACTGGGCTCTGTGGCTTTTACTTGTTGTGAAGCAGCCCTTCAGTGAGTGGCAGGAGGAGTAGCTTTCATTGTGTCCTTTGTCTTGCCCTTTGGGTGCCTTGAGCCTCTTATTGACAGGATACCGTTTGGAAGAGCTCTGAAATTGATACTCAGCCCTCTTCTATAATAACCCCTGTCTATTGATTTCAGAAACTTTTGATTAATTTTTTTGACAAAGGGTAGAGATCTTTAGTGTTTAGTACTGAGCGTTTACTGGATGGATGAGCTTATTCAGGTGTATTTGGTTTTCAATTCTAAATAGCAAGCGAGGGTGTTGAAGCCTATTTGTGTCTGCTTGCTTGTTATTAATAAGTGGAAGAAATCTTACAGCTGAACATTATCCGGCTGCTTCTTGTTGTTTTTAAATAAACTGTTCACAAAATATTTACAGCTATATCTCAGTGTTCATCAGTGTTTGCACTTCTGCTGACCTCTACATGTGGAATGCAGGTTAGGAAAATGTTTAATTTTACTCAGCTATAGCTTTTCCATCACTCAGGAAGTTGCCATAGAAAAGAATGGATTTTTAGCTTCTCTTCTGAATCACGTTATTTCCGTTTCTGCAATGAAAGCTATTTACTTTTCTTTTTGTACTTAATTAGTATGGCATTTTTGTAAACTGTTAGATATTAAACACTTCCCTGGATGCTCATGAAGTATGTTTTTATTTACCAAATGCAGTCAGCAACTGAAGTGGTACAATAAAAATTACGCTGTATGCTTTACAAGAGGAAAAAAAATCAATTTTTGTCAGCTTCCTGTCTAGTCAACAAAGAAACATAAAAGAAAGAGAGGACTGACAAGTTTGTTTCCTTTTGCGTCTGGCCAATGTTGCACACTAAAATAATATTTCCTGTCACTATTTTGCTCTACTGTGGTCATGTTCCAACATTTAAATTTTTAATAAACCTGAATTTTCAAATGTCAATTTTGAAAAATGTGGGTTTGAGAAAATTGTGTCTGTTTTTCATTTGGGCCAGACAAGTAAATTAGAGTACATGTGGATAGTACTGATTTTTCCTTGTGACTAGGTTTTAAAAATGACAGTGGAATCCAATTGACCAGCCACATTGCTAAAAGTGAGTTCCACAGCTGAAAAAGAGAAAAATAAGCTGTTTGACAATCAGTCTAGGTTAGTCTTTAAGACAAATTTCTCTTTAATAGATATGCTTATTTGCGGTGCATTGTGCATCTAGAATGCCACAATCCAATTGCAAATGAAAATGTTTTCTGGACTAAAGAGCTGATTTGTGCAGGAAGAGCTGGCATTATGATCTCTGCCAGTTTTTGGTGTGTTTATGTAAGGGTTGAATTCTGAGCAAGTGAGAGGATTAAAGCTCTAGGACTCCAGGGCAACAACTGCTACATTGAGGATTTGCATTGCCTTCCTCTGAACTCCTCTATGCCCTCGGGCTCTTAACTGAGAACAGGATCCATCAGGAGGTGTAACCTCCTCAACTATGGAATTTAATGGGACAAAGCGTGAGATTTAGGTCATCTAATTTCCACCTAAGTCCCCCTTCCTTCCCATGGAAGTTTGATGTTCATCGGATGAATGAGGGAAAACGGCAACATCCTGAAAGATCCAATCCATCCATTCCTTATAAGCCCGATGTGCACAAGTACCCTGAGTTCTTGCAAGTCATTAAAGTCATTTTTAGCTTTTCCATCCCAATGTGGTGGTAATGCGGCTCGTCAGGTAGCTCCTCTCCATAGTTTCTAAGTCTCAGAGGAATGTTGCAATCCACAGATTGCAAGCTCATTTCATTCTTTTTGTTGAAGTCCAGTACAAGGGAGTAAAGTACAATGGGAGTAAACCATCATAAACTGTGAGTGCCTGAGTGAGTTTGTGAAATAGGGAGGCTGTTGCTCACAGAGGGAGATAACTTCCCTGCTTCTGGCATTGCCTGTGTAGGATCTAGAGCCAGCGCCTCACACCGGCTTTACCATGGGGCGTGGTAAAGTTCTTGTAAAGTGGAGTTGCAAACCGAGCCAGTGATTTGGGGGTTGCTTCTCAATTATCTGTCCTAGTGCTGAACTTTACAGGTGGTTTGAGGGTTGGGTTTTGGGTTGTTTTTTTTTTTGCTTTTTTCTTTTTCCTGTGCTTGTTTTCTTATCTCTAGACCCTTTCTTAAAGGGCAACAACACCACTTGGACAAGCCCCTCAGTATTATCACTTATCCTCAGAAAGGAATAAAGAGACCTTTGCAATCATTTGCAACAGCAAAGAAAATAAAAGTGCTTTTTTGCTCTTTGGTTAGTCGTCTTTGTGCTTCTGAGCAGTGGTTGAGTCTTCTTTACTGAGCAAGGTCTTCTGTAAAACCATGAACTTTGCTCTCGCAAGTTAGAACTCATCAACGCCCATGGCCATATCCAGCTGGGGTCTTCAAATATGGAGTAATGTCCCTTGAAATGTATGTAGAACTGAGCGAAGTATTTCTGGAGACAGAATCTTTAGGAGAAAAGATATTGAGGTGTCCTGAAGAGAAAGCAGCTCACAATCAATGGCGTCTTTGACAGGAGCAAAAGCCAGAATTCACTGGCCTGTTGAAGAGCAGAGAAAGCAATGTTTCCCCTTATGGCTTTTTAGGAATCCAAACAGATAAATGACTGGCAATTTGTTGCAAAAAATATTAGTTTAACTGAACCGAAGTTGTAAATCGGAGCTTAAGAGAAGATGCCCAGGTAGATTGTTGACTGGTGATTTGTTAAAATACTTAAGAAAAATGCATAGAGTAAACTTCTGGTACTGCTTCCGGTCCAGAATTTGTGATAGGGTTATGATGCAAATACTCCTATAACAGATTTCACTTTAGGAAATACTCTTCCAATTTTAGGTCTGTCCTGTGATGCTGCAATTCTTAGAACGGGCTGTCTTCAACAACTGACTGATGAAATCTTTCACTAGAGCAATTAAATGCAGCTGTTTTAATGTAGCCGTGATATTGCTGTAGGATGAACCTGCTTGGAAGAGCTTTGAGATCTGTGGGGAAGAAAAGTGGGTTTATAAAATGAAATTGTGTGTATAGTTTGGCTGGCTGCTAAGTAGACTAAACATGCTGCGTGCTTTTTAAATCCAGTGTTTGACAAGGATGTTGAACTGCTGTGGTTACCACTCCTGTTTCCAGAATACCATAAGGTTCTTAAAATGTATTAATTGCTCATTAACAATCTTATGACTCTTTGTTGAGTCTGATGGCCAGAGTGTGGCTATCACTATCTTACCTGTCTCCCCTTTCCAATGTTATTGAGGAGATGAGTGAGATAACCTCTTATCTAATGTTGTGAAGTATAAACAATGTATTTTAAATTGTCTATATTATTCATTATTAATTTGTTATTTCGTTGACAGAATTTTTGAAAGATTTATCTTTCTTTTAGAAGAAAAGATGACTTCACATGATGTGAGCATTGTTTTAGTCAAGAAATCATTTATACAGTTCTGATAAATTCATGCAATAAAAATGCATACAGTCTAAATTTGACAGTCTCTAAATACTTCAGCTGACAGAGTTCTCCTAGAAGGATTCTGATGACAAGTCATATACACCTGCTGTATGCCATGGAGGTCAGTAGGGATTTCCTTTAAGGCTTTCCTTGTGGAAGCTGCAGCATATGACACATAGGGGCAAATCTTCTTGATAACAGAATGCTGTACCTCTTGCGAGATGGGGCTGTGCATTGGGGATGTTCATGCTGCGCAGGTAGAGCCACAGCTTCAGGGAGAGACTCTGCGGCGTCAGTCTGTCTGCACTGAGGAACTGCTGCCAGTGTACACGCGGAGCCCTTGCTGCTGGTACTGCATACCCATGTAAAGCTCCATCACTTCTTAAGTCATGCAAAATCAGACTTGGTGAGGGCTGGAGGGTAGGGAACTGGTGGTGGGGAGCAGAGGGTGAAGAAGGAGCAAACAGTTGCTGTTCATGCAGCATATGGGACATGGAGGCGGGAGGTCTCCTGGGCAAGATCCAGCCCAGGGTGATGATGTTACACCTGCATGTGCACACAACCTCTTCAGCTGGTGATGAATCACGCTGCGGGAGGGTGTTAATAGGAAATTAGGGGTTGCATAAGTGAAAACAGGGTGCTCAGAGCCCCCGCAGAGGAAAGCCGTGCGTGGGCAGTGTGAGTTCAAAATGCAGCAGTCTGTATCTCTGCTGGATTGTCCATCACCTGGGTTTCTTCTCTGGAAGCAAGCCTAGAAGTACAGTTTATCTTCCTGTGTTTTTCTCACATTCTTTGGTGCACATCCCAACCAAGAGGATTTCGCCTCTCCGTTTATTTAGTCTAGGCAAGGATGGCTGAGGAAGAAGCCCTCAGCTTGCCATCGCTGTGCTCTTATAAAGCTGTTACTTTTAAATGTATTTGTTTATGTTGACATTCATGTTTATCCACTAAGGGAAAGCACTGCTTATGGACTTGCTGTAAACATTTGCAAAATGGCTTCACTGGCTTCCTGCATATCCCTCCTGAGGCATCTCCTTTGCCTTCAGGTTTACAGAAACGCCTTGAGGAGGGCTGGGGCGCTGGAGGGCTGTGTCTCCCTTGCAGGCTTGCTTTTGGGCTGCGCTCCATGGCCTAACGGGGCCAGGCGAGCACTGGTCATTAAAGGGACGACTTAGCGATGGCTGTGGACAGTGTGGCAAAGAGGTGGCCTCTCTGTCAGGGCGATGGCCCCACAGCCGTGGGGATGGTCCTTTGTGGCCCATGGCGGTGTGTGCAGGCCGGCTCTGCCGGTGGTTACCACCATGGCTGGGCTGCCATACCGGCTGTAACGCTGGGCGCCTAGAACAGCAGCTGCGCATTCATGTCTTGTTGACCACCATGGTAAATGAAACTCTAAGTGAGGAAGCAGGACGGTTACATGGTCATTAAGAGGGATGTTTTTCTTCTCCACCTTTTGAGAAATTGTCCCCCGCAGCAAAGGAGCTTGGCCTGTGGCCACACCGCTGTGGTTTGTCCTCCTGCCGGTGGGCCAGGCCCAAGCTGTGGGGCATGAGGGCTTGCCTCTGGTGGTGGCAGCCACCTCTTCCACGTTCCCCAGCACTGCTTAGAGATGGCCACCGTGTGTGAGAGGAAGGAAGGAGGGAGTCCTCCATGGCAGCTTCCTCTCAGCCTGGTTGTGCCCGCGGCCTGCGTCAGGGGAGCACTGGGAGGTGGAGGGTGGCAGGGAGGGGCTGCATCGCCTGCTGGGCTGGCAGCCACCGCTGCCTCTCCCTCAGCCGCTGCCTAGTTTTGGTGGCGTTGCGTTTTGCCTGCTGTCTGGAGCCATTTTGGGGCAGGCTTTCAACCACACTGTGAGCACCCTTACTCAGACTTATGCCTTGTGCTTGTGGAAACGGGGGTGTGCAGGGAATTGCAGAGGCACAGAGGCAGGTGGGGTGTTATGTGTGGGGTTGTGGGTGTGGAGTTTAGTAGGTGGGTGTGTTGTTGTTTTTTTGGGTTTTTTTTGGTTTTTTGTGGTTTTTTTTGTGGTTGGACTCGATGATCTCAGAGGTCCCTTCCGACCACTAAGATTCTGTGTGTGTGTGTTTCTAGAAAGCAGTGCAGCCCCGTGGGTGTGGGTTTGCTGAGAGGACACCAAGGAGACTGCCACCTGTCCCCCAGCATCGCTGACCACTGCTGGCCGAGGCAGCAATTATGGGACACCGTTGTAACGACACCGTTTCCATGTTGCCAGGTTATGGCTGGATCCAGCCTTGTACCTCTAGCAGGTGCTGGAAGGGGTTGTGCGGATCCGTCTCAGAAGGCAGCAAGCAAAACAAACTCACGTGATTTGTTTCCGAGCCTGCAGTCTCTCTGCCTCATGAATGATAATGAAGTTTGATGTTTGGTTTCCCTTCAGCTCGTACGCCTAGTAACTGCTAATGCTAGTTACACGAAAAAGGCAAGTTAGAAGGCAGGGTGTTTGGACCTGCGTCGTGCAGGACAAGGAGCTGTTTGCTTTGTACACTCTAGAGTGGTTGGGTATGAGGCAGGAGGTAAGCTCTGCAACAGCTGTGGTGGTTCTGCAACAGATTTTCCTGTCCTCCCCTCAGATTTTTTTAAGTCAGCAAGATGAGGAATGGGAGCTCACCTGTATCACCTGGCTCCAGTTTGCCCGTATTACCATAATCAAGTTTAGGAAGGTTCATGCCCTTTGAAATTTATTCCTGAAGGCACTTGTCCCGGAGTACGCTCTAATTCCTCAGCTGTCAGTGAAGTAACACCAGTGACTGTAACACCAGAGGATCCTCCTGGCACCTGGATTTTTTTTTTTCACTTTGAAAATTTAACTGAAAGTGAAGTTCTTAAATAGGAAAAGGGTACAAAACCAACTGGAGCAATATTCACTTGGTAAATACAATATTATCTGCTCGCTGGAGGCTAAGCAGTATCTGGCAGTCTGTGGAAATAGACCTGCTAGTAGGTAATGCTGATGGAAGACTTTATATTTTAATGATAATGCCATTAGTTAGTATTCACAAACCAGTTATCTGCTTTAAGCTGTGCAGAACTGAGTGGTAAAATGTGATATTCTGAAAATTTCACTAAGTAAGCAAATACCCTGATTGTTGCCAGAGCTTCCTGTAAAAGAATGTACTTAGAGGAAACAGTTGCTTTAAATGTCATTTTTGTTCAAATATGGAACAACAGGAATAACTTTATATTTCCTGTGAACTAACTGGAAGCCCCCTGGATTTGCATTGCTTTGTGAAAATGATGTTCACATCGCTGACAGGAAAGTTGTGTTCACACAGCAGCTTTCAGGGGACTCCCATGACCCTACCTCCAGGACAGACCCCCGGGGAATTTGGAAAAGAATGTAAAAAATGAGGTCCCAGCAACGCATTTCAGCTCCAGCAATCTGGCATTCTTTTGACTAAGAAGATGCAACTCCGTTTTTTAAACATCTTTTTAGTGAAGTACTACTTCCAACTGATGCTAAATTACAAAGTAAATATTCTCTGAAATAATTAATATTAAGCATTTAAAAATTCACTAGTATTCCCTTGAGTGGCTAAAATACACTGGAGGTCTCTGATAAGAATCTGTGCTCTGTCTGCAGTTTTTATATGAACATCCTGTAGGATTCTGGTAATACTAAAAACAACCAAAAAAAAGCAACACCCCCCCAGCCAAACAGAAAAACCCTGCCAAAAACTACATACAGCCCCCCATGTCCCAAGAGCCATAATGAATTTTTTTTCAGATTGTATTCTATAGAGCTTTTCTTAATATTAGTTGATTTTCTGAAAATTGTACAGGGCTTTTAAATAAAACCAGAGCTGAGTTGTTCTAATTAGTTCAATTTTCATCATGCACAGTGATATTTCAGACAGTAGCTTGATATTCCTTTCAGATATTATCTATATGTTAATCGGGGACTCAAAGTTTCCCTCAGACTAAGAAGGATACTCAATTGATGCATTGATATACTAGTAACCATGAAGTCCCATGGTTTTTCACTGTGTAGTTTGTTCCAGGAGATTTTTTTATCTGGTCTAAAGCTATCCCTAGAAGATTTATTAGGAGAACAGCCCTGCATTGACAGAGAAGTAAGTGGGGACCACTTGTGCTTCCTTCTGTCCTACTCATCCTCCTACATCAACCTACAGCCAAAGGAGGTCTTCAGGAGAATGAGTATTTTAATTCTTCTTATCCATGCAAGGTTTAATGAGATTAACCTCTGGAGATTATCGGGTTGCACTTATTTCCATTTCTTAAATCTAGGCATTTGGTACCATTTGAGATATTTACACAGGCCTGGCAGATACGACCCTGAAACCTAGGGGAGAGCTGTTCCCACCTGGCCTGGCAGCTGGAGGCAGGTGGTATCCTCCAGGACGTCATGAATGGCACTGTGTTTCTGTGCTCTGTGAAAACGGGATCTACCAAAAATGGAAATGACATAATCAAGGACTTTAAATAGCCTACTACATGACAGAAGCTTACAGTGATTGCTGACTAGAACTGAACTTAATTTGATGACCTAGAAGGTGAAAGCTGTAAAACCAGTAAGCTGTCCCTTGGTTCAGGGAATTCCCTGAACAGTCATGGTTGAAGTCTACCCATGATTTGCTGGGAAAAAAAGGGAAAAAAAAGGAGATGAAGATATGCTGCCAACTTTTTTTTTTTTTTTCTTTTTTTATGGTGGAGAAAAAGGACTCGGGAGAGGAGGAAAGACTGGAGCTTGCTGACATTATAAAATCATAAAATGTTCCCTTTTGTCTATTATTTATCTGTCCATAGACTGAAATTGATGGGTTTACAAATGAAATGAGAGCTGTGCTCAATTTCTATTCCCTGCTTTAAGTCCTGAAAATGAAGGCATGGCAGATGTTCCTTTTCCTGAACCATTTTGCAGGTCAAAGTTCAAACTGTCAGTCCAATTGACCACGGCCAGTGCTTTAGCACAGACATCGCCAAGCAGCAGCAGTTACCTTCGTCCCAGCAGAGGTTACGGGAGTGACCGAGGGTGAGGGACAGTGCATCAAGTTGCTCTCTGCTCCTTTCTGACCCTCGGGAAGCTGGCAGCCCCGCTGGAGCCCGTCTGTGCACAGCTCGCCTTCCCATGGCCCTTGTGCAAGTGCTGGTGCCGAGGTTTCCATTCTAATTGCCAATTAATACTACTTGTCATAAAAAGTGGTAGTTTCTGTGATTCACTTCAATCTAGTCTAAGCAGTTTATTCATTTTGAAGTGATGTTTTCTGTTTAGGCGCAGCACTTAAACAGATCCTGGCTTTGAATGAGAATCATAGAATCATAGAATTGCTGAGGTTGGAAGGGACCTTTAAGATCATCAAGTCCAACCTTTAACCTACCCTGACAAAAACCACTTCTAAACCATGTCCCTAAGTGCCCCATCTACCCTTTTTTTTTAAACACCTCCAGGGATGGTGAACCCAACACCCCCCTGGGCAGCCTATTCCAATGTTTCCTAATATCCAATCTAAACCTCCCCTGATGTAACTTGAACCCGTTCCCTCTCGTCCTATCACTTGTCACCAGGGAGAAGAGGTCAGCCCCCATCTCTCTACAACCTCCTTTCAGGTAGTTGTAGAGGGTGATAAGGTCTCCCCTCAGCCTCCTCTTCTCCAGGCTAAACCACCCCAGCTCCCTCAGTCGTTCTTCATAAGGTTTGTCCTCCAGACCCCTCACCAGCTTTGTAGCCCTTCTCTGGACACGCTCCAACACCTCAATGTCCCTCTTGCAGCGAGGGGCCCAAAACTGAACGCAGTACTCGAGGTGGGGCCTCACCAGTGCCGAGTACAGGGGGATGATCACTTCCCTAGTCCGGCTCACCACACTATTCCTGATACAGGCTAGGATGCTGTTGGCCTTCTTGGCCACTTGGAATAGTGATGGTATACCCCTCTATGTTGCTTTAGTTCAGATTTCAATTTGAACTAAATTCCAATTCAAGTTCAAATACCCATTTAAACACTAATGGAGACAGAGTATAGCCTTTAAAAAATACTAGCTGGTATGTTTTGGTCAGAAATGGGTGAGTTTGTCAGCAAGTTAGTGATTTGATGGAATATTTGACTTTAGAAGTGCCAAAATAAATATTTAAACCATATTCAATGAACAAAATAGTCAAAGATAAAATATTAAGAATAATAAAATTATTAAGACATAAACAATTTCAGAGACATTTTTCAGGAATGTTTAAATAGTACATTTTGACTTTTGTGATTTTTCTTCATTTGTTACGAGCAAAGCAAATAAAAACCTGGACTCACAAATGAGTTGCTTTTTCCTGATGGCTACTTCCTTGAATTTTAAAAATGCCCATATTCAGTGCAGTGAGGGGTTTTGAATCCACGCTTCAGCTCGTGGATGAGCACCCATTTACCAGCCACTGCTTGGGAGATCTGCTGTCACACTTGGGTGGTGCGGTTCCATGCCCAGCTACGCAGGCTTTTGTGGAGGCAGGAGGAGAGCAAGTGGAAATGCCTTTATACTCTGGTGCTTTCGACTGTCAATAAGGAAGGAATATGCTCATGTTCCCATCTCTGATCTAGTAAGATTTCAGTGTGCCATGTGAAATGAAATTATTTCAATGGGAGACAGGGGTTCAGTCTTGCCTTTGAAGTGCTCCAGAGCACAGCAGGTTTCCTCCTCTTCTAAGCGCAGTGGGCTCAGACCCTCTGAGGCAGAAGACAGCGTATGGTAGAATAGCTCCAAGTCTGGGTCAAACGCTTAATGCAAAGCTGTGTTTTGAAGGAGAGTGACTTTGAGGTTTTGTGGTTGTTGTGGTTGTTTGGTTTTTTTTAATTATGGCAAAGAAGAATGATGTACTTATACTTAGCAATCAATCAGCTTTGCCAACATTTTTACAAATATGTTTTAAAACCCTAGTTTAGGCAGGACAAATTTAATTTTCCCCCCGCAGAGTTCCTGTCAACCAGTATAGCAATACGTGACTTAACCTTTCAAAAATAATGTTTCAAAATGTAATTGTAGCTAATACGTACGTTAATACTAATCCATACCTTGTTACTGTTGTCTAAGCAGAACTAGAAGTTTGTAAGTCTGTCATTCGTGGTTTTGTTAATAGATGAGAGTTCTTGTTTCTTGCAAATCACAAATTTTATCTTTTTGTTTAAGTACAGTATGGTCAGATATAGAAACAATGAAGTTTTTCATCCTGGTATGTTAAGGAAAAAGAGGATTTTATACTGTTCAAGTGTAGCCATCTGTTTCTATAATCTCAAGTAAACCTAGTATTACAAAGGCAAATAACTAAATTTTGCTAACTTGCTAAGACAGTCTGGATTTTTTTGTTACCCTCTTGGTTCTAGCTAAGTGTAAATCAGAAGTTTTAGCAACATGATTTTTTTAAAGATGTTAATGAGCTGCAAAATCAGTTAAGAAAAATATTGAGGTTAACTGGAATATAGCAGTGATTTCCTCTAATGGTACTTTGCAGTTCAGCTAATTCAATACAGTTATATCTAAAGGGTAAAGACAAGAATAGTAATACAGCCAGGGAGCTATTTTGACATTCTGAAGAGAGAAGAAAATATGAGAGGAATGTGAGATAAGTGTCCTGCATTTGGCATCGCCTCTCCGTTCCTGTACTTCGTGGGATGTGAAACTGAAGACATCTATTGATCCAGCTCTCTTCTTGGCTACAGGAGTTGTACATATGTGTGCATAGATGGAAGCGCAGTGCCTGCTACACAGGGATAAATCTCCCCTGGCCTTCCTCCTTGCGATTTGGTTAGTGTAGGGGTAGAAGAGGTGGATTGTGCGGAGGGAGGAGATTCAAACTTAAAGCTGTCACTGTGAAACGGCCGTCCCAATCCCATTGGCATAGCCCTTGCTGATGTTTGAACTTAGAAACCTGTATTGGAATTCGGTTCCAATTGGCATTTGAACTAAAGCAATGTAGAGGAGAAATCTTCACTGTTTTCATCAGAAAACATGATCAGTTTAAGTGTCATGTTTAAACAGAATTTCTCATTTTATAACAAGATGACTATTATTATAATTATGACCATTTTTACTTGTTGAAGCATTTCAGCTACAAACTAGAAACATTGTGAATAGTCAGAGGATTTTATGCTAGTCTCACCAGTCACCTGTTTACAGGATTTTCAGTCATTTGAAAAACACTGTGTTTTGGGTGGGAGAAGTCACTGTATTCCTTGGAATAAGATTTTCAACATGAACAGAGTTAAATAAACAGTGAGAATGTTATTAAATTTCTGCCTTACACACGTGCTTTACAGGGTAAGATCTGAACTTGATTGAGACCTATACAATTAGCATAAGCTGGTAGGCAGCTCAGCGACTGCAACTCAGCGAGCAGAGTCTGAGCTGACATTGCGGGAAAGAGAACTACGTTTTATCTTGAAAAATGCACTTCTGTAAGGGAGAGAGGCATCCAAGAACTGACTCGGCCTTTGGATTTTTTTGGAGATCTCTGTAGCCTCCAGAAATGGTGCATGTCCAAATATGGCAGTTGTCTCCCTCCTAGGCTGCTCATCTGGCTCTTTGCATCGTTCCTGTGCGAGTTCCAGGCAGTAGTCCTCAAATGCCAGGAAAGTAGCTGGAGGTGGGAAAACAGGGCAAAACGCAACAAAAGGCTGTAGCTACGATCTGACAGATGTCTTACAGGCTGCATTGTGGAGCAGAGTTTCTTCCATCTGATGCAGGAACTTTTAGCAGCCTTCTTAGCTCTGGCACTGATGGGGCTTAGTACTCCTAAGGCTCAGTTCGTGATTCGTGGAAGTTGGAGGTCCAGGCTGGGATGCCCATTCATTAGCGACCCCTTTTTACAACTATTTGTTAATGTGATAGTAAATGTAAATGAATCGCTGTCCTTTAGGCAAATACTCAGTATGCATGTAGCACATTCATATATGTGAAAGGACGTAATCTTTTTGTAGTTTAATACTGATTTGCTAGCATGATTCGCTAAGCTTATCAGTTGCAGACAGTCTGGGAGAATGAAACGGAACGGAAATGCTTGTCAAAAAAAGAAGCAATTTGTATCGCTAAAATGAGCTGCTGCTTCTGGGCTGACGGATCTTTGTGGGAGGAGTGAGCTAAAACGAATGTCTTCAAATATTACGTGAGAGGCTGGCCTGTGGTGCAAGGAAGCTATGGCTATTTGAAAACTGCTAGCGTACCATGCAAAGTAGGTGAGGTATCACAGTGCACCTGGCCAAAATCTTTGGATTAGTGTGTAACTGTCTCCTAGCAAGGGACTTACTGCAGGGGGGTTGGACTAGATGACCTTTAAAGGTCCCTTAAAAGAACCAAACACGTTCTATGATTCTATGATAAAGAGCCTGCCCACACACCCCACCCCCCCACCCCTCAGATAATGCTTCCTGCCCAGCCCCATTCCATCTCTCTTCTGGCACTTGGAGGACAGCAGTGATTCCTCCAAGCTCCATGCTTCCTTCTGGGGAAGGCATTGTTTCAAAGAGGATGTCTGGCAGATAGGACAAAGCTATTTCTCTCCATTTGTCTCATTATCTCTAGTCATGTGTGGCGGGAAATCAGGAACTGGATTCTTCATATCATGAAACTGATTTGAAATCATAAAAGTTTAGAAATAAGCAATAATTTGCGTATTTACAGCTTACTTACCTTGTGATGATTATCTTTATTCCTTCAGGGTGAAGTTTCCCACTTAGGACTTGATTGTGTAAGGTTCTTACATCATTCCTAAATGAGTACCAGAAATGCAGATCTCCTTGTTCAAAGATACTTAACTAAATTTCTAACGATTTCTGAGGAATGACGAGCTATTGTTATTCTCTGACCCATCTGTCTGTAACATCTAGCCCTGTGTTTGATCCTCTGTATCCACTTTTTTCTCCATTTTCCCCTTGTTCTCATACATAGCCCATACTCCTTTCTGCCCATTTCAGTCTCTCCTGCTTAGTCCTCCAAGGTGTACTTATCTGCACTGAAAACTAACATCCAAAATAGGTGAGGTGGGTCCCAGCCCAAAAGTGCCTCTTTCTTGCCATCGAATAAAGGGAGACTGCAGTGACTAGTAGAGATGTTTGTACTTACACTGGGTTAGGGGAACCCAGACCCAGATTCCTGTACCTGCTATAACCATCTTCCTCTCTCAGGGTATCTTGTTACTTAAATGCCCCTTTAACCTCTTTAAATTGACCTTTGATCTATACGCTGTTTTCAGTCTGGCCCTCCCATCTTCCCAGAGGACCAGGAGGAAAAAGCTCATACTTCCTCCTAGTATACGCAGAATGTTATCTCATCCCTCACATTCAAAAATACATTTTAGTAGCTGAGGATAGTGCTGTCCAGTTAAGTGGCTGTCATGGTTGGCCAACCGTCCATCCACCTGCAAAGGTTACAGTCAGTGATCGTAGCAGATGATGCTACTGTAAAATAAACATAGAGTTTTGTAGGGTAGGTGGCCTGTTCTGGCATAGCAGGCTACAACATTTGACTGCAAACAGGACCTTATGCAGCTGTGCTCCCTGATGCTCGGTGCCTTCGTACCTTACTCACCTTTGGTTATTCTAATTGGAGGCTTAAGAAACAGGAAAAAGTGAATATAATGGCATCATTTTTGGGAGCACAAAAAGAGGCCTGAAAGCACAAGTCCATTCTTCTGGACTTGCCATGCTAAATTTAATAACAAAACCCAACTGAAAAATAAATAACAACATACTTTTTTTTTAAAGCACCGCGTGTTAAACAACAGGCTGAAGGAAATACACGGGGATTAACTTGAAAACAGATGTTTATAATGATTCGGTGACGTATTTTAATTACATTCCCAGACGCAATTAAAACAGACCTCTTCTGAATTTAAGGGATGTGTTGATAAAACTGATAACATTCTACATGATGCTGGAGGAGGAAGTAAGAGCTGCAAGCATGCGTCCTCCAGCTGTGATTTCATCAGGTCTGAAAAACTAGGAGAGGTCACACTGGGTCACTTCTTGAAATGGGAGGCCCAATGTTTTTCCAAGCAAACCATGTACCACAAGGACTAAAGTGGGTTATTCAGTGGGCGGCGCTTTTCCCTGCCGGTCAGTACTGAGTTGGTGTTGGCATCATTTTTGGATCTTCTGGAGTATATGGTAACTACTCATTCTAGTCAGTGTTAATTTTCATCTTTCTGTGTATTTATACTATAACATGGTAAAATGCTGTAAAAATGTAAGAGAAAAAAGAGATTATCTTTGCTTGAATATGGAAAAATTTTGACTTCAAATAACAAATTCAGTGGATCTACATTTTAAAAAAAATGAATCTCACCAAAAGCAACAAATTTTGCAGGAGCTGATACTTTAGTTTTATTGGGCAGCCTTTAATAATTTTATTTTCAATATTAAATCCCCATTTCTCTTTGATGCTTTACTTTAAAAGAAAATGTATTTACCAAGTAAAAATGTTACTGAATTATTTAACTTTCCAGAGTGATGATGTTTATTGGTCTTATTGGAGGTTTTCCAAATTCTAAACAGATTAGCTACATTTCCTTTTATTTCCCAGAAGTACTGAGGTCCCCATAGACTGTGGAGCCCACAGGAGTGGAGGGACAGGTGCCCAGCATCCGTGCTGAAAGCTGGCTCTGGGGAGGTGCCATCCCTGACTGCCTCCTGATAACAGCTCAACAGGGCTGCTGAAGGATCTCATGTGCATTGGTGGAATATTCAGTGATACAAATATTTTCCTTGGTTTCTTTCTAGTTTGTTTCTGAAGGACATGTCAATGGTAAAAGCAATAGACTGCTGAGTTATTTGCTAGTTACTTCATGACTATGAGGAGGAAAAGGGGATAGTAGCCCAGATGCACTTACGTGCGTTTTTGCACTTAAGATACTTTGGTAACACAAAGTGACTAGAAGCTTTTACCTGTGCATCAATTAATCTGACTTCTCTGGATGTTATCACCTTTCATGTTTTGCAAAAAAATGTGTGGCTCTTTATGATCGTGTCATAGAAATCCCAGTCTCTTGGTTGCTGTTGACTCTATCCAAACCAACCCCCAAATCTATCAAGTCTCCATCTTAAGGCTTATGTGAACAAAGACACGAAAGCTTGTAGTAGTGTTTATTAATATTAAGCTCCCTTCCTGAAACACCTGCAGCAAGGTCTTCTCTCCCTTGCTTCTGAGGGAAGTGGCACTTAGGAGTATTTCACGTGATGAGATCAGCAAGGCCAGCTGCACAGTCCACCTTCCTCCCCTCCTGAGATGAAAACGCCCCTCTCCCAAATCCTCCTGTCCACCTGCCCTCCAGAATTTCATTTCACGAATCCCGATCGACTTGGGAGTCTGTCAACAACTATGCTGAAGTACCGTTGTTTTCTGGAGGTACGAGCTGTCTGTATTTTGACTTTAGTTTATCTAGTGTAGAAACCCCATGAAGCGGTGCTGCCCTAGGGAAAACCTTTCAGAAAACAAGGATCTCTGGAGTATCTACTGGAAAATAATTCAGACTGGTTATGTTTTTACAGATTTTCTATGGGTTATCTTGATTTTGCTGAGTGGAAGGTTTCCCATCATAATGACAATTACAGTTAGTCATTATAGAGGGCAAGAAAGAAAGAAAATCATCTGAAATGTGGCAGATGTAAGAAATGGGCCAGAACCCTGGCGCTAGTCATTAGCTAGTAAACATTAACAGTTGCCTCCATATCTATTATCTAACATTAGGATCAGTTTGCTCTCTTAGAGGCTGTGGTTTGAGTTGATTTCATAAAGTATGTCCAGAAGTACTTGTTGATACAGTTTCCTGTGGTAATTATACGAATATTTAATTTTCTTTAAAAACTATCATCTTCCTATCCGACAATTTACAATTATTTATAAAAAAATTTAGTAAATCAGTATTAAGAGATCTCATGGTTAAACATCAAAAGGGTGTGGGCAACATTTTTTGTCTTCCGAAAAGAAACAAAACCCATATTCTTCACGTCTGTTATTTTTCTCCTTAAGTGTAGAAAATAAATAACGAACTGCAGTTTCACCATCCCTTTCTGCTTAAAGCGATGGCACATATTTACAGAGATTAAGTATTTATGCAGAATGGAAGCCATTTGTTAACAAACTGATATTAAAAAGATGCTTCTACAACCAAACTGATTTTAAGTATTCTGATGGCGTCTAAATGTATGAATGTAGAATCCTAGAGGACAATCCACTTGTTTTAAATTGAGGTGTTCATACTGCTAGATGCAGAGTATGTGTGTATTCTATAAAAATGAGTTACTTTTTAAATGGTTGCCCAAAAGACAATGATTTTGAAGTAATATGAGAGTTTTCTATGGTTAAAAACTATAGCAGGTTTTTTTCTTCCTTTACAAAGTCATCTTTTATCGGACTGTGACTGAGACCAGAGGCGTCAATCTATATAAAAATAACAAAATATTGCATTGGGCTTAAGTTCCCCATGCTGACCAGCCTTGCGGTCTGGATGGTACTGCTGATGTCCCTGGCTTGTTGTGGTATGTTCCGCCTGTGACCCAGTTCACACAATTAATTCTCAGTTTCTCTTTTATTTTCAGGGTTGTTCCGGTTGTGGAAAATGTGACTGCAGTGGAGTAAAAGGGCAAAAGGTAAGTCAGTCAGTCCTCTCCGTTTCATTACCTTGCTTATTTAAACCACACAGTGTATAATCTACTGGGAGGCAGGTGAGATGTTGTTTTTGAGATGTTGGTTTCGGTGAACACTTGCACCGCCACAGAGCATTGCCAAGGCCAGGGCACGCACCCTTCAGTGGGGTTTCTGAAGAGCATCCAGCTCGGGCCAAGGGTGGGGAACAGCCAGGTGCCCTCACTGCCGGATGAAGCCCTTAGCCCAGTGCTTGGCTGTGCCCTCCCTTATTCCCCATCAAGTGGGATGCTAACCCGGCACTCTCACCTTTCCTACTGCCTCGCCTCCAGTCTTTTCAGTGGATAGCAGGCTTGACATCCTGACCAGCTTTAGAAGCGATGCAAGCAGGTCAGGTCAGAAGTGCTCCCCTCAGCATGCCCTGCAGATTGCTCTCCAGGAAGGTTGTGATGCATTGTAAGCAACGTACCCTGACCAGGGTTAACCCTGGGAGGTGATAATCTGCAATAGGAAGAACGAGGTTAATAATCAACTTAAATACAGCAAAGTGTTTCAAGTCAACAAAAAAAAATATTTAGAACTTTTTGACAGAACCTTGCAAATGAATTTTAAAGTTCCATTCAGCTATCCAAAGTTTCTGTTTATGAAACAGAAAAGGCTTCTTTTAAAGCAGCAACAGTGAAGAAAAAATATAACGTACTTAAGCATTCCATGAGTTCCCCCTGTAAATTACCTGCTTTTGTAAATATTGTAGACATTCAATCACTCTCCTTATCTCTCCCAATTTTGCTGTAGAGATTTTAATCTACAGTGTGTTCTGTTCTGCATGCACATGTACCATATATCTACCATTATAAATGAGTGTAAACCAAAGGTTTTATCATCTTGTGATTGCAATGGGAACATTTTTCGACGTAAGTTGTTCAGGTCACCCAAAGGACTGCTTAGACGATGTGGGGGGTTTGTTGGTTGTTTTTTTTTTGGTGGTGGTGGTGGGGTGTTTGGTTTTTTTAAATAAATATACAGCTGGTGTTTTACATTGTCTCACATGCAATAGCTACATATTTACAGATAAGGGTTTTCAAGACTGTTTGTTGGCGGCTTTTTTTCGGTGTTTTCCAGAACAAGGAATGTAAATAACTTAATTGGAGAGCCAAGCAAAGATCATTTTCTTTGTAACAGAACACAGATTAATTTGTGAGACAGAGGAAAAGTGTTAAGGTTCAACACATCTGTTAGGTGGAGTCTCCTTTTGTTAATGACCCATTAATATCTGTTTAAAATTCAGCTCTTATAAGTCAGCTATATATTAAAAAAAAAAATAATGCAAAGGCTTGGGAAAGATTCTGAACTCTGAATTTATTCCTTGGTATCTTGATGTTATTTTTCAGTAAAAAGTACAAATGAATCACTGTAGAATGAGAGAGATATTACATTATAACTCTCTTGTTGACAGACATTAGTTTTCAGTTCATAGAGCATGCCAGCATCTTGTAACTAGATCATCATTTTAAAAAATGACAATTTGGGGAAATATTAAACATAACGCTTCATTTGTTTCTGTCTGCAATCCTGACTCTCTTTGCGAGAGCTCTTGCTGGTATTTTTTATTTGCATAGTCCAGTGTCTCAAAAAGTTCTCTTTGAAAGAAACAGCTGCTTGTCTGATATGCTAGAAGCCAAAACTACCTCAAATTAATGTAGGTTATTTAAAAATGTAGAAGAGAGAAAAATATCAATCCATAGCAACAGAAGTCACAGTAAACCCTAGGTCTCACGCAAACTTGTCCAGCAAGTCATTGTACTCCACGCTTTTCCTAATGGGTTCCATCACAAACTTCTCTGTCTTTAAGTATGTGTGTAGTGAAATACTTACATACTTTTAGACTGTGTAGGAAATTTAGTTATTGACATTAGAGACATCTGGACAGGTGAATGAATAGTTATACCTAGAAAACAATATTCAAGAGAGGCATTTGAAGGTATTTTGGAATGCTTGTTCATTCTGTTAACGCTCTGAAGCTTTCAAATGTGTACTTAGGATTTTGAACAGAAAACTGAGTTTTATTTAAAAATATCTTGGTTTAGTCTAGTGCGACTTTTCGTCCCAATTCTTTACATTTAATGCCTGTCTAGAAAAAGGTCAGCCTGCTACCCAGTCCCAGGCCTGAAGACAGAAGTTGGTGAAAGAAAGCAAGGGAAGCGTCCTTCCTCCTTGCCTCTGTAGTATTTCTAGAAGTGGTCTTTCCAAGCAACGCATTTGGATTTGAAATATGTCTCTGCTAAACACGGTTACCATTAACACACACATCAGTAGTGATACCTGTTACCTCAGAGATCTATCTGAATGTTGCTTAATCAGAGAAGGACTGGTTAGAAAGACTGATCCTAGCCAGGATCCAGGCCAGACGAGGGCCGCCATGCCCAGCTCTTGTGGTACCCCAGGAGACCACGTCAGAGAACATCTGCTCTCCACTTCTCACGTAGCCACTTGCGTGGGAAGTACATATCCATTCTGCCCTGCACCATCCCTAGCCAAGATGTTGCCTACACTGGAAACCCTTTTGATCTGGCTTCCATGTTGTGCAGAAGTGCACAAACGCTGAAGGGCCTTTTCCAATCCACCCACACTCTTCAGCAACGTAACCACACCAGTTTACTGCCGTGGGAGCTTCGGCAGCTGCGGAAGTGGTGCTGGGTTTACCCTTTAATGCCTTAATTATTAACATCTGGAGATATATTTCCTACCATAGTGTGGGAAGAAGTTCCAGACCCTATGATTTGGGGGTGGGATTTAATTAAAATACATTTAGCCAAATAATCATATTAATGATCTCACCAGAAAAAGTGCTGAAAATAGTATTTGACTTAAAAGCTGTGAAATGCCCAAGAAATTACCCAACAGCATTTCAGACATGGAAGACTGAATTACATTGCCATATTTTTCTCTCTCATTTGAGAATCTTTTCATCAATATGACCATTTGGATGGCCATATTTAGAATACATTCAATATGTTCTCTCATTAGGCTGTTTCCATGAAAATTGCATCTCTATGCCAAACTCCTTTAAGATGACTCATACTTTATCAAGGGCATATAATTGACAAAGTCTAAGGGTTTTCATCCCTTTCAGAAAGTGAGTGTAATTGCAACAGATGGCTCTTATCCTATAAAGCCTTTATTATTACACTGAACATCAGGCTGTTATTTTAAGCTATATAATGTAAAGTATCAAGTGTTTGCCAAACAAAAGGTGCAGAAATTTTAGAAAAACATAATATTGCTAAAATAATACAATAATAAATACCTTACTGTTTTCCATTAAATAGATTAGCCTGAAAAATCTTTATTTTTTTCCTTTTACACTTTTTATTTGGTTTTCTCTATAATAACTGACTGTTCTTTCTAACCTCACTGAAGTGTGAGATCTGTTTAAACTGATTAGAGTTTTGAATGTTTGCCTACATTTTATTGGGTTACTTAGAAGTAGACAGAAGCTATGTTTTCTCTCTTATGCCTACCTAGATTTTGAGAACAATTTCAAGCGGCTGTGGAGATAAGAAGTTCTAGCCATTAATGTGTGTAGAAAAAGCATGTTAAGCATTTCATTACCATTTAGAACAAAGACTGTATAGAGCTGAGTAAAATTCTCCATGCACTGACTTTTTCCAAGAATGTTCATTCTCTCATTCATGACCATTTACACTCTTTTTAGTCCATATCAGAAACACATACAAATGGAGGTAACACTGGAACTTTGCTGTAACTAATACAGAATGATTAACCTTCTAACACATATCAGTTAGAATGCATTAAAGTATAAATTCTTATTCTTTAGCATAAATCCCTTATGATGATTGTCCTGCCTCAGCATTACCCATTAAAAGTTAAAGTCACAAGAATATCAAATGTGATTTTGTCGTTGCACATTAAGTATTGCACTTTAAAAAAAAACACAATCTCCGCTAGGAAATTCTGGAAGAAAATAGAAAATAAGAATAGAATTAACTTTTAGATAACTGCTGCTTTTGAGGTTTATTTTTGTTTAAGATGTAAGAAAACTTGAGCAAAGCATTTTATATTGGCATATATTTGTTTGCCTAATTCTGAGACTGTATCTGTATTATTATACCTACATAAAAATTACTTCTCTGTTTCCCTTGATGAGGCGCATCATCCCCCTGTGGACTGACCATGCTGCAGAAGTACACAAACTGGCTTTGCTTGAGCCATTTTGGGTCTGGAAGCCAGGTAGCTCTGGTACTAGCTTAGGCTGAAAGTCACCGTGACACCTCTGTGGTCCCCCATCAACAGGAGCAGTGAACCGTCTTTTCTTTCCTCCGCACTCATACAGTCTTAAAAGTCACATGTGGTTTTGCTGTCTGCAGGTGATTGTGCTTCTCCATTTTCTCTGAGTAAGGAAGCGTTGACTCTTCAGTGGACTCTGTCCCTGTATATTTGTTTTGGGTTTTTTTAAGATTTACCAGATTGGGAGGGCCTTCAAGGCTTTTATGGTCATTTTAGATATCAAAAGATAGAGCAAAAATCTTTGTGATATTGATTAGTTAAAACAATATAAACCGCCTTGTTGGAGAGAAGCTCCAGCAGTTAGTGGGAAGATCACTATTAAGTACTTCTGAGTTTCCTCTACAATATAGCAGAGGGCAACACATCGGTTCCTTTAGTGGAGCAAATCAGTTATCTCTAGATCTGTGCTTTTCATATTTAGCCTGTCGCATAACTGACACAGTTATGATTTAGCAGCAATTCAAAATTTATTAATGATTTGAGGTAGCTCAAGAGGTTGAATTTTAGCAGCACTTAATGATTAACGGATTTAAGGATTCACAAGATTATTTAACAAAACATTTGAACAGCGACTTAATTACAGATTTGAAAATGACAAGATTCACACTAACTTACTATCACTATAAAGTATCCCAAATCAATGCATATGCATACGTGCATGAACATACAAACACACACCACTCAAGGGGTTGTACACACCCCCACGTCCGAGTTTTGAACTACTAGGACCAAAGGTCCCTTTGCAGCAGGCAACTCGAGTAAGCTGACGGGTGCCCCTTTTAACTCCTTATGTGCACACAGACAAATGGACAGAAAGTATTTGGATCCAGGAAAGTAAAAGAACACCCACACTCGTAAGAGTTAATGTGTATATTAGAGACACATGGATAGAGACGTGGATGAAAGAGAGGCTAGCCTATAGTTAGAATTTCTGTCGTCTTGAGTTTGGAGTAAATACTCACAATGCATTGGCATTCCTCAATGGCCGATAACTGAGACTCAAGAGAGTTGACTCGCCCTGGCTTTTTAATCCTTGAATTGTCTGCCTGAGCGGCGTCCCAACTCAGGGAAGATGCTGGTCACAGCCCGCTGTGATCCAGACAAGCTCAAGGGGTCTCGCTAGAATTGCTACTTATAGGGCCTGAGACAATTGACTTTCATCAAGACACATTTCCACTCCAGCCCAACTCAGACAACGGGATATTCTGGTACTTTCCACCACGTGCGCAAACCCAGAACTTACTAGATACTGGAGTTCTGATCCCCCCTCTTTGGGCCATGATCCATACATTGTCAGGAGTAATTGGTTATTGCTATTGTTCCTAAGCGATAGGAGTCATAGGAGCCGGATACACTAAGGGGTTGTCATAGCATTCTGGTCAGTTACTCTCCAACTTTTTCTTTCTTTTATGTTGGACCATTAAATGTCTCAGGTAAGGTTCTGGTCCATTGTATGGTTCTGTGGCCCAGGTGGGAGGGGAAATTGCACCAAGCACCAAGTGGCCTAAAGATGACGAGGGGGAAGATGTTGCACCACCACAGCAACATCAAGACTTTGTCAAGAATGTTCATTTTTACACTTTCCATTGGCACTAGTTCATATGAAGGTGTACTGTTGGTTTTAATTGGTTCTTCCATAGTTTTGCTCAGTATTTCCATTAAGTGGCTGCTGTAGAAACTTGCCTTGTGTACAGCCACCTGTTCATACCTGAGTTGGAAAGACTATGAACTGAGGACACCAAGGAAAGCACAGCTAAATTACACATCCCAGAGAGGGACATAAAGTTGACAAGAGGGCTGATGGGCAATGTGGGAGGAAAGATTGTGTTTGCAATCTGTAAGGGGCTAATGGATAACATGAAATCATCTAATCATTCCTGAAAGGGGGAAATCGGAAGACTGTAATAAAATAAGGAGAGGTATTGATCAGCTGCAGGTCTGATATTCTTCAAGCAGAGTTGTAGTTTATAAATAATTTCAAAAATCACACCATTGTTACAATACTTGTGTCAATTCTGGAGTGACAGTAATGTATTTTTATTGATTTATCCTTTCTTTATGTCACTCAGAATAAAATAATACTTTTAATTCAAATCAGGGAAAAAAATAATCTATGTTTCATAAGGAGAGCGCAGCAACAAAGCTGCTATTCTTGAAAAGAATGAGATATCAAAAGACTTTGAATAATACTGAGTGGGACATGATAAGTATTGAAAGTTTTCTACGGTTTCCCAACTGGCAGACCAAACTGCTAAGTGCCGTCCGGAGTCATTAGATTTTCTTCATTTGAAATAGTCATTGGAACCATTTGTCCTATTTGTCCAAATGGAACTGAATGTCTCTGGCAACATTTCTATAGTAAGATGTATTTTTGCACTCAGTACGGAACGCATCTGTGGGTAACATGAACTAGTGGATTACACTGATGAATTTCTCTCTATGGAAAGAGTGCTATAAAAGCAGATTTTCCAGTAATATTATGTGATGGGGTATCCTCATATTTAGTTTTCAGAGCTGACTTCTAAAGGTTTTCACGCAGTAGTATTTCAGTTGGCATAATACAACCTTTTAGCCAGCTGTTCCCATATGCATATCTTTGCTTGTAAAGGTGTTGGTATAATAATACCAGGCATTCATCATGGAATAAAACATACTCTCTAGCCTCACAGAGTTTGATTTTACATTTGTACAACTGCTGTTAGTGTTATGTCTTCATTATGGTTTCTCAAAGGATTACAGGGCCTTATTTTCATCTCAAGCATGTAAGCCTCCAGTGAAATCACTAAATTTTCCCAAATGTGAGATCAAAGTAAAATGAGAAAAGACCTATAAGATCACCACTTCTCTGAAATCTGCATGCTCGGGAAGAGGGGAATGTGTAGTTTGGAATCTTCCCAAATTTAAAATTTTGCCCATGCAAACAGAATCACGCTTCCAGTGTCTACTGGATTACTAGTGACTACATAGTGATTATAAAACTTATGCCCCAGCTTGCAGTTTTTTAGTATCTGGTCAGATGCGTGACAGCACCTGCACTCTGCTTCTGCCTTCTGTATGCTCGTCTTACAGGCAGTAGGACTACTACTCTATGATGCCAACAGGGTTTTGTGGGTGTGGATTACAGGGCTGGGACAGCATATGCCTGGGGAGCAACAGAAGCTACATTTTGTAGTTTATCCCTCAGGCTTCTTTAAATCGTTCTGCCATTCAATTTATATTGTGTTTGATGGGGATCTCAGACCAAGCCAGCCATTATAAGTGACGTTACTGTGATACGTCAGTTCCCACACAAGAATTTAATACTTGATGCACTTAATAATCCGTCTCTACCCGTATTTTCTCTGTAGCAGTATTCACAAGAAGCAACCTGGGCATATATAATTATTACTAGGGAACCACAGTAAGATGGTAATCTCCTTAAGTCACTTTGTAGTCTTTACAGCCAAGGGCAAAAAGTGGTTTGGGGGTTTTTGGGGCTTTTTGTTGTTGTTGTGTTGTTTTGTTTTGTTTTGTTTTTTTAAATCTCATACTAGTGGTAGCTAGCTGTTTGATTCTTTTTGCTCAGCTACCTCCTATTCCAGATATTAGGCTTACGTTTTGACTGAGAGGTCATAACTTACATTAGTCATTGAAAACATCTGGCCATAGGATGTTGGTTTTCAGAAAAGCAGATCTGAATTCTCTTAAAGTTTGGATTTCATTAAGAAAGGGTAAAAAGCCAAATTTCATACAAAATTCTCAAACACACCTCCAGCAGAAGCAATAGCAAAACTTGTAACCATATATGCCTGGAAGGAGATAGAACAGTAAGAAGCAGCATGAAAGTGGGATTTTCAAAGAGGAAACCTGAAGTAGCTGCTAAAAATAATGATAGTGGAGAATTTTATCACACAAGCAAGTTCCTAACCAGCTGGAGAACCTCTTTAGTTTAGCCAAGAAAGAAACTTAAAATAGCCAAGGAAGAAGGAGCAAGAACAGCTGAAAAAGCATTTTTAAGTGATGTTAAAAAGGATTTACATTTTTTTTCAGGGAAGTATTACACCTGAGAAAGTTTTACAGAACAATAAGTAAATTGAGTTATAGACAACATAGCAAAGAAAGTTAACCTAAGTGATGAAAATAAATATTAGCTTTCAGTAACAGGTAAAATCTTCTCCTATATCATCCTTAACAACAGAAGAAAAGCAAAATTAAGGTAAAGCCAAGGGAAAAGCAACTTATTCTGTCTGGAAAATCATGTTTCTATCGCTTGGAATATTTAAGAGTGACTAGAATGGCAAAAACCTACCCTTAAATTTTGTAGCTCTTAAAGAAGGCATGTGACAGCTTCCACTGAAGCTCAGCTGGAACATTTTTAAATGTTTTGATATGCCAACAAAAATAATTCTCACCAAGGCTTGTGTCAAAGATCAGTGTGCACAGTTAAAGTAAATAACTGAGTTGAGTGAGCGAGTGAACGCAGACACTGGCATCAAATCAGATGTCTTCTCACTCTTTTCTCATTCGACACTTACTGACTGTAAACTGATGCAACAAAAGTATTTCATGGCTAGCTGGCAGAATACTAAAAGCTTCAGGGGGCTTTGGTGACCCTTAGTTTTGTTAAAATAGTTTGCTCGACTGCCAAGCAAAGACTGAAAGACTGCAAAACTGCAAAACAAATGGGTTTAGGTAGTAGTAATGGAGGGGAGGGACTGTAGCACAGAGGGGCAGTCAAAAGTGCCCTCTGACTCCCACATCAGGAGTTAGGTGAAAAAAAGGGAAGAATACCAAAGGCTGACGTAGCGGAGCAGTGAGCAGAGAAGGCAGTGCTGCTGCCAGTTGTCTGCAGCACCTTTAACGAGATTTCTGAGTTAAGAATGCGATCACAAATCTTCAACTCAACCTTCATTTCTCTCTGAAAATGTGGAGATGGATGCTGGAAATCCAGCAAGGACACACGCAGCCTCCTAAAACTCCCCCAAAGGGATCTCTTCAGGAAGTTCTAGGCATTAAATTTAATTAATTTATAGCAATGCCAAGGCATGGGAGCTGAGGGATGATGTTTACCTAAGAAAAAAAAAGGAAAAGGATGGTGCTTGGGAAGGTGAAACTCTCCAGATGCAGGCAAAGTACAAACTTTTGATAGCAAATCTCTCTTCGCACCCTGCCTCTCCTTGGGCGGGATGAGCTTTAAGGAGGGGCAGGGAGGGTCGGTGCCGGCGGGGAAGGGCTGTCCCGTGTGACTCCCGGGGCTGTGGCACTTCCCCGCGACCTCCTCTGGGTGGCAGTCAGTCATCACGGATTCAATGGATTCTGACAAGCCTGTTTACACAGCCTCACCTTCACCCCCCCTAACCCACCGCCCCCTCCCCAAAAAAAAAAAAAAAAAGAGAAAGAAAAAAGAAAACCTTAAAAAGACACCTACTAAGCTGTGTACCAACTTCTGGTTGGCGCTTACTGACAAGTAACGATGCTGATATCCTCCACAATGTCAAAATACGGAAAGCATTCCGTTTTCGTTATTATTCACGGTTGTTGCATCTTTGACAACTTAATTGGTTTAGGCTGAACAATCCTGACAGTGCTAGAAAAAAATTCTATTGTATTTCCTGTTCTCCAATGCTTCTGGTTGAGTCAAAAGACTAGAGATTAAATTGAAGAAACACTGATTTACACTTTTGAGGCACAATACCTGCTGGTATTTTAATGATAAAAAGTCAGAAGCTAGAATATTTCCACTAGCTTTTGTGGAAAGATATTTCATTCCTATGCAACTTTCAAAATGTTGAAAACTTTAGAAATGCTATTTCAAACCTAACCCCAAAAAGCAGCTAGAATAGCAGTGTCTAGAATAGTACTGTCTGTCATGTACTCTCTAAGATATGAGCTACTTCATTATGAGAACTTCATTGCAGTCTGTACTGTCTAGGACCAGCTGCCCATGTTTTTACTATTTATGGAAGAGATTATTTTCTGTAAATATGTCCATGACAAACCTTTGGCAAGAGAATAAAACTTGCATGTAACGTCACATTTCATTCCAGGTCTAGTATCTGAACAAAAATAAATTACAAAAACCTGAAAAGTTCAAGACACTTTTTTTTTTCTGCTGTTTCATCTTTAAATGTGAGCCTTTAAACAATGCCAAAGGCAAACAAATGCTAAATAATTTTCGCTAATGAAGAAGGAAGGGCGTGGAGCATTTTTGCCCCTTATATTCTTGGACCTTCAACACTGGAAGTGATTTAACACAATGTGCAATAAAACAAAGGAAGAGTTACTCAGACCTAATGAGTTCAACAGATGATTAGAAGGGGTGGGAAATATAGTACCCTTTTGATTCAACCTGTCTGCAGGTGATAGAATTTCCTTCTTTTTACACTGCAAACGGATTTGTCCTTCAAACGTCCACTTCCCTCGTGGTTCTTTGAGGTTCTTCTATTCCCCAGGGTGGTTCTAACTGACAGGAAGAGGCTCCTTGACCCATGTCTGATTTAAAAAAAAAGTTTGGAAAAACTCATGTGTACCTTTGGGTACCTTTGGTAAAAGGTTTTTGTGACTTCCTCCTGAAACATCATAAGCTCTGCAGCGTTTTGCTTTTTTTTTTTTTTTCAAAAATTAGAAAAGTTTAAACATGAAGACAATGAACCACATACCTTGGTGTTAAACTGCAAATAGACTTCCACAGTTGGAAAAGAAAGTTCACTTGCTGTCTATTGTCTTCTGCTGTCTTCTAGTCTTGTCTTTGTATTCCTGTCCTTTATATACCATGCCCTCAATCATTCTTTGAGGTAGACTACTCCTGGCTTGTAAAATGTTCAAACTAGGGGTCATACATGCTGTCTTTTGTGAATAAGTGAAAGGTGCATGTACCTTACTAAACTTCAGTGACTTCTTCTTCTTTCTTCCTTTTTTTTTTTTTTTTTTTTTTTTATGGAGGGAAACCAAGCAAAATAATATTTTGCTGTAAGTACAAATATGCTCCTCCTCGGCATGCTAGCTGCTTCTGGATCTGTAACATTTACCTACACTGGAGTCAAATATACAAAAAGTACATCAGCCAAAGACATATAAATGTAAGGAAATGTAAGGAAACATGTAGAGCTTAAGTTAAGAAGCTCAAGAAGTCCCCAAAAGTGAAATTTGGGAAATTTGAAAAAACTGATATCGCAGTTGGAAAATGAAGAATAACTATGGTGTGAGCAAGAAGAGGAATGATATGAAGAAGGCTTAGTAAATTATGTAGGGAGGGGCCATTACTTATAGCTTGTTTAACTGAAATTGTATGATGTTTATAGGCAACCGGTTGCTTGACACTAATTAAATGGAGGCTGAGTGACTTTTGAATATTAGTTTTACTTCACTTAGCTTATTTTACTTCTTATTCAGCTTCTAAATCAAATTCAGACACACTGTATATCCACCCACTTACTTGCACAGCAACTAAGCACATACATACTGAGATGTAGAGAAAAGGATAATCAAAGATCGTTATTTCTATTTTTATACTCCTGGGAAGCACTTAGCAGCTTCCTGAGGAATGCTCTATGCAGCCATGAGGCGACACTGAAATATGCTTTCAGTCTAAGCATTCTTTCTTATTTAGGAGGCAGAGGCACAGGCTTAGTTCCTGAACCATAAACCTGAACAGCTTTCTAATTAAATGTTTATACTGATAGATTCACTGTCGGGAGGTTTGGGTGCATTTTGTATCAAGCTGCACAGGTTGCCCAGTGTTGTAAATTCATGAGGCTTGGGAAAGGATACTTTCATGAAAGGAAGAATAATTCTTTCAGGGAGTGAAAAAACAGAGCTGAGTGAGATGCCATCACTTGGTGATCGGAGTGCAGCTTCTGCCCCGGTGTACGTGAACCTGTACGGCACTGGCTTTTGCATCGTAAGTGGGCACTTTCTCAGCATTCCCACCTCAAAGTGCAGCCTGAGAGCTGCTTTAACTGTGAGACTGAAGGAATCCCACAGGTGAAAGTCAAGGGCGAGGGGAAAAAAGGGAGAAGGAGATGGCAGAACTAGCACCATGGCAGAGAGGGCATGACTATAGCGAGTGCTATTCCCCAGCAGCTGTTGGGGTAGCTCTTTTGTCGACATATGTGTCTGCGTGTAACGTAGAGTGGCCCTGGTAATGCTTGAAGTTGTGCAAGGGACTCATCCAGCCCACAGCCAGCCTGACTGTGGAGCCGTGCAGGTGCCGTAAAACTGTCATGGCTGCTCCTTATGTTAGTCATGCCAAAAATGCTGGACTCGTGCTTCCACATGAGTGAGCTTTCTCAGATGCTTCCTGGCAGTGCGAGAATCCAGACTTCGCTGACTTTCCCCCCACGCTATCCCCTTGGCCCCTCTTTTCCATTCTGCATGCTGTCAGGGGCTCAGCCCCAAAACTTCTGGGTGAGCCAAGATCTTTACAGAGCTCCTACACAGATTCTTTGCATGTCTTCACAGTTGTTTGTGTAATTAATTACTTCTTACTCGTGTGGCTCCAGAATTGTATAGCTATAGCACAGATAGATTCTAGTGCTGAAGGATTTGTGGTGGGAATTTTGTAATGTTAAGCATCCTTAGTGCATTTGAGGACACTTGCCCTGTGAGCATATAGCAATAATTCTGTTTGACTGATATCCACTTCACACTTTCAATAAAATACTGAAAATGGTGAGTGCAGCTGAGGACAAACAGATGATATTTATTCTACATGTTTATTTTAATCCTGAAAGATATTCAAGGCCAGTGCTCCCTCTGCTGGTTAAAAATATTCTTTTAATAAAGAATTGGATATTCCCCACCTCTGCTTCTTCACTGGTGTAACGCTGAGCCAATTACAATTCTGTAACACATGTTTAAAAGAGTGTGGAGAGAAACACAGTGACTCCAGAGTGCTACTCAGATCGCACAATAGTGTTTCCCACTGTGCAGTGTAATTACTGGTCTGACACCTCAAAGCCAATTCACTTGAGTGCTGGCAGTTACATCAGCTAAAGGAACAAATACAGAGCTTGCATTCTCCTCTGATATGGCTTGGGGTAATCTGTGTAGAAACCATCTAGGGCATTGCAAGGCTGTTGTGCACGACTGTAGATTTTACAAGGTCATATTGGATCATCAGGGTGTGATGAATGTTTTGGATGGCGGGTTTTCTTGTTAACAGTTGTACCTAGACCTGTAATCTCTTTCAAAAGCAATGTTTGAAACTGTTTCTAAAATCAGAGTTCGGATAAGAGAAAAACAGAAGAGAATGCGGAATCGTCGGGCCCTACTTCTCTCTTTTTGGAAACCGCATCATCAATTTTCATCTTGAAGCAGTTGGATTTCTTTGCCACACATGCCCTTGCTGGCATTTCAGTTCAATGAACATTAGCTTTTGGGAAGAGGGGAGCATGGGTGTTTGTGAGAGAGAAAGTCTAAGCTTATAACAATGTTGGAGTAAGCATCAACACCAGTCTGAAGATGGTTTCTCTGGCAAGGTCAAGCGTTTGTTGGCTCCCAGCTCAGTTCCTCTTGCAGTGACAGCACAGCTGAGGAGCTCTGGTGGATGAACTCCAGCAAACCCCACTGCGCTGGTGTGAGAAGCTGCTTTCACTGCCTTGCTGCCCTGTGTCCTGCATCGCTGTGTCCTCCTCACATCAGTTTTGGCAGCTGCCTGGCCACCTGATGAGCTCCTCAGCTCACTGAGGCCGGAACAAGTTCACTCACTAAATAAATGTAAGTAAAATTAGTGAGCTGAAGTGGTATGGTGGAGGCTAAGGGAATCATACCAGTTGGTGTAAAGAAGAGTGATGTGGCACCATCCCTTTAAAAGGAGGAGGAGATGAGCCACCTTTGCTGGGTAGATCAGCTCAGCTGCCTTTTGACATCTGTCCCTAAGACTGAGTTCTATGCCTTTTCGTCTGAAGGGCAGGCACGTGTCAGTCCTCCCATCTCAGCTGCAGGACGATTGCTGGCAGAAGCAAACGAAGGACCTTTCAAATCGCTTGGGGAAGATCTGCACATTGTTATTCACCGTGTGCCTGAGTCTCTGGAGAGCCTGAGAACATTGTATTCATACGGGCCAGACACCCCGTGAGCCCACACTTCTGGAAATAGTTGATTTATATCCATGTTACCAGTCTCTCAAGTCTAAAATCTCCCAGTCCAGCAGTCTCTAGACAAAATAATAGGGGAAATAATTTATGATGGGGTAGTGGTTATTTCCTCCCCCTCAGCACTTAATTTATTACAGCTGAATCTTCTGAAACTACTTCATGTGACTCTTTCATAGCAAGCTGCAGTTGTTCCATATGTCAAACAGCATTTCATAGCTAATTTGGAAGGGTAGGTGCCAGCAAAAATATCAGCCCATGTAGTTATGCTCTTAACAGGTTCACCTCTGTTTAAAAGTCCATTCAATTGCTTTTAATTTGAACTATCTAATGCAAAGGCATTTGGATGCATTTCACAAAAGCTGGGCTAACATCTTGCTTATCAAATGAGTGCAACAGCGACAGCACTTGCTACGCAAAAGTGTAGCACATCTGCATTTTCAGCAGCTGAGTGGCAGAATATTAATTTTTGTGAGCTGAGTAATGAATTCTCCTTTGTGCTTTCTGACAGTTTGCATTGAATCAGCAGAGGTACAGATGACTTGGTTACATCTGTTTTAATTTTTGAGTCTCATGAATTGATTTGTAAGAAGCAGAAGCTCTTTCAATATTACTTGCCAACATTTTGCAGCTGTGAATATTGGAACTTGAACAATACATAGCCCTTGCAGTGAGAGTCTTACGCTTTTCACGCATCACAGCTAGAAATCTCAGTGCTGAGCGAAAAATAAGTGGGGTAGCAGCGGTGATCTGGTTCTTGCCAATTTATGTAGCGTGGATGCTTAATGGGTTGCAGCATAAATGTAGTGCAAACACTAGCTGTTGGCCTGTTTGGCTGGAACATTGAGTGAAGAAAGGAACTGGGCAGGCAAGCAAGGAAAGGACGCTGCTCAAGTATTTCCTTGCAATGCAAGACATCTTCAGGTCATGCTTATGTCTGTACTGCACAGCATAATAAGCAATAGCTTCATCTGAGCTTGAAGTTCCAAATAAGCCGCTTCGGGTAGGAAAGCAACAGTAGAAATGTTGCTACCCCAGTGATCTCTGCAGGCTAATCTACCCAGTGATATTAGGACACTTGGAGCCCCGCATTCACATGACTTTACAGCTTCTAGATGATAGAGTTTCTGTACTCTCTTGTTCAGTGTAGATACTTTGAGACTGATGGAATTTTACTGTAATTTGGTGTAGTTTCACTGATGCAAAAAAAAAATCTCATGGTGGAAGTTGGTACTAACAGGAGCAGGAGTATTGAAGTAAGACCTTTGTTCATTAGTGAGGGCTCTGAGTGACCCGATCTAGTTGAAGATGTCCCTGGTCATTGCAGGGGACGTTGGAGTAGACAACCTTTAAAGGTCCCTTCCAATCCAAACTATTCTATGATTCTTTCCTTACAGGCTTTGAAACACCAGTTTTCCAAGACTGTTATACAAAGAGACAGTCTGATACCTGGACTAAAGAAAGGGACTGGAACCCAGGAAACCTCCCTTCACGTGTTACTGGGTCTTGGTGGAATAGGTTGTCCTAAATTCTCTGAGTTTCCATGAATGGCATGGAGAAGTAAGGTCCCGTTAACTGTGTAGCCTGAGAGTGAACAAGTTTGGGCTACTTACCCAATACTTACTTTGGACTATTTACCCCAGACTTAACTTTGCAGTAGAATCAAATGTGAAGGCAGAGTAGAGGGAGAGGTGTAAGCAGTGTGTAAGTCAATGCTCCCCTGTTAGAATAAGTGGCAGGTTGCATGCAGAGAAAGATCCAGCAGCTCTCGCACACGTAGTCACCTTTACGTTCTTTTACTTCCCTCTGTCAAATCACAAGCAAAAAGATGAGCTAGGTTCCAGTATGAGAAGCCACGACTCTGCAGTATTTGGGATGGTACAGCCCTCCACATGCTTGGGAGTTATGCTTTCCAGGCCTTGGGACATCCAGTAGCTTGACTGGATGTCCAGAAGTCCTGGACAAATAGCCAGTTATTTTTCTCATTGGCCTAACAGTTCAAGCCAGTAGAATAAAATGTTTCTAGGGAAACCTGGATGTATCTTAGCTCAAAGTGACTCGGTACACTCTCGGCTCTGCTCCTGCAGCTATGTTTTACCCCTCAGACAGGGCAGCCTGGGAGGTTGAAGACAGCCCTGAGAGATTTGACTATAGTTGCCTTGGAAGCCCAAGTTTGTATTTATTTCCAGCCTTGAGTTAACCTCCTTGGCAAGCTGAAGCGGTCATTACCTTAGTGAGTGATTTACAGGCACGTTAAGGCCCTTTTACAGCGCCAGAACAGTCTTAAGGGAGCCTTAGACTAAGTGAAAATCCGATCTGTAAACCTCAGTTTTATCTTCCCTTAAGAATGGAGGAAAGACTATTTCCCTGTGTTGCAGGCTGCAGTGCTTCAAAGTGTGTTGAAATCCTCAGATGGACGGAACTCCTGAGTGCAGAAAGTATTAGTCGTGTTACACATGACTCATGTTTCTCCATGGGTGTCAAAATAATCTTGTTCTCATTTGCACATGTGGCGCTTTCCTTCAGCAATGGAAACCCCTTCTATGTACTTGAGTGTCTTCTCCCTCATTAGTCCATCTCCCAGCAGGTCTGGGAGAGCAAGTGAGAGTAAGTGCCCAGGGTTCAATGTGAAATCCTGCTCTGAAGTGACACAACATCTGATTTTGTAGAAGTACACTTGTTCCTGCAGTGCCAATTAGCCAGCCAAAAGATGGGTTTAAAAACCTCGGTAATACTTTCAACATTTTGGATAGCCTTCAGATTTTTAATTACTTCAACATTTATTCAGAGGCCTGGATCCTGATACCTTCTTCCTTAAAATACTTTTCAAAACATTTTTAGTTACTTTAGAACTTGGACTTTGTACCTCTTACAGCTGACCTAGAAATGTATTTCTTCAGTTGTTTTGCTGTGTTTTGTGGTCTAACGCACTGCCTCAGATTTGGGTTACTAGCGACCTTTATTCTCAAGCCATGACAAAGAATATCGGGGGAGTAAATAGAGGAGACCATGCCATTTCATCAGTTCAAGGAAAAAACTGATTATTTGCCTCAGAAAACACCTTTTTATTGAAAAATCTGTTTTTGTGGGAGGAAGGAGAGGAGAAGCAGCAGGGGAATTTTTCCTGGCAGGAAATTTTAATAAATGAGTGTTGTTTTGATTTCACTTTCTCATGCTCTAATCATCTCAGTTATAGTTTTCGCCCCTCCTTCCTCCTTGGCCCTGTTCTTCTTACCTGTCAATCAGCTTTCTTCTCCCTTGTCTCTTCATCTTCTTAACAAAATCCTAGCCAAGGAGCTGAAAACCAACATCAACCCAGCAACTCCACAAATCTTCCAGTTCCGCTCATCTTTTAAAACTGTAACAAGCACCGTGTCCGTAGGTCATCACTCAGTTTCCTCTGCTTGCGTATCATAACCGTTTCTTTGCAAGATGCCTGTTATACCTACTTGATGCCTGTTATACCTACCTCAGCTGACCCCTGCAAGTTACCAGCATATTGCTGGGAATCTGTGTCCTGAGCAAACAGGAGAAAAGTGTCTTGCTGTTCACCATCCTAAATTGTTTGCTAATTACAAATAGCAGTCTCATCTCTCGCTGTTTTGCTGAAAATACTTAAATCTTTGTGTAGCATCCTTTTGTGTGTTTTGATCCTTGTTTTTATTTTCTTGTTGGTATGCTTTGAAAATTGGTCTGTGTTTTGAGTTTCTAAAACAGGTGCCATGTTTTTTAGCTGTTGTCCAAACTTGGATACCTTTTCCTTTTTGTAGTTTCTCACTAATGTTTTATTCATCCAACATTCCCACATTTTTTGGACCATATGAATTATTTCTCCCTGTTTCACACCACTCATTGAAAGGACAACTCTGGTTACTTCTTACATGGAACATTTGGCTTTTGATTTGCTTGATTTGCTGTTTTCAGACTTGAACATGCATAATTTTTTTCTCTCTATGTGTAGATTTTGCAGCTTTTATTCAGACAGTGTTCCTCTTGATCTCACTGGGAGTCCAAGTATGGTGAACGTATAATAGCTGCAATACTGATCTAGAGTGTGGATGGATGTTCTGCCTTTAGATTTATCTGATTTAAATACATTTGGGGTTGTAGGGAGAGGGACAGCACAGAGAACACAGGTGTCCTATACAGCATTGAAGAAGAACCTAAAGGATGACACATACAATCTGTGTGTTCAGCTTCTTGGGAAGATCCTGTATCTCGAAGCACTCTGTCTCTGAACCACCCTGAAATTGAGGACTAAGTGACAAGCCTGGTCTCCAAAATCTGCTGTTGTGAATGATATATAAGAAGAGGAGTGGTATTGGACTCCTCGTTTGGTAGTATTGGACAGCAGTGACTGAACAGTGATATTTGCTGTTTTAAGGAATTTAATTGCTGATTTGGAGTGTTAGATTTTCTACCAGGATTTACCAGTGTCTCTGTAGGAATGAAGATAGGTCTTATTAGAGGGAAAGTGGCCTTCCTGATCCCCAGGGCATAAACATGCTATGAACAGTGCTATCCATGGAGACAGAAAAAAGGTTTAATTGATATTCAAAGAGCGCTTTTCTGTTATGCCACACTCATCCTCTGCCAACTTATTATTGAACCAGAAATATTTCTTTGTTTATAATAATCCTTCTGTCAAATACCAACATGAAATGTTTGCTGTCACTTGTAGCTTCTTACCACCTAACAGGTTTCTTGACCACAGAAACAGGGGATATGTGGGTTGCTTGAAGAAGCAGCATCAGTTGTTTAGTTGCTAATGAGTTTTCTTCTTCCACAGGGAGAAAGAGGCTTGCCGGGACTACAGGGTGTGATTGGGTTTCCTGGAATGCAAGGACCTGAAGGTCCCCCTGGGCCACCAGGGCTTAAGGTAAGAACTTAGGCTTTAATATTGAAAACACTCACATTTCCCTAAATTGTTGTCCCTAGGAAAGACAAAGCTATCTCTTTTCCTTTGCAGGGTGATACTGGAGAACCAGGACTGCCAGGAACAAAGGGAACAAGAGTGAGTTCTAGCTTGCTTTTTTTGCAATTCTGATTTCTATGGGTTTATATGTCTTTAACTCTCCATGTCTGCCTTCAAGTGCAAGACTTCTTCGAGCTAATCAATGACATCCCCTTGTGCTACACAATAATTTCAGAATTCTTGCATTTGCCTTTGAAGTTCTTTCTGTATTGGGCAGTCAGTGCCTTTGTCCATTTGCATTTTCACCTGGTACTTCCCACTGCATCAACAACACTGGTTTTTATATGCCATTGATATCTTTCTGACATACCAAGAAGCTTTCTTCCAGCTTGAATATGAACCAGCCTTACGACCTTATGCAAAATTCTCCTTTATGTTTGCCATCTAACCTCCTTGAAGCACTCCAGCAGAGAAGCTGACACACCCATGAGCACACACATGTTAAAGAAGTGCACAAGTTGCAGAGCCAAAGATCTCTTGACTTTGCTACAAGAGGCTCTGAATATGCCTGTAACCTTCCCATTGCCATTTCTGTTTAATGCGACACTTATGTAACACTTATTTTAGCACATTATGTTAGCCAGGGTCATGTCTTTTGGGGCTTTGTGAGGTGCTAAACTCATTCTGAGTGTTTTCATGTTTCATAATGTAATGATGAAAGAGGATTTAAATGACTTGACCAGTAACGATGCGTACATTTTCAGCTATACCCTCTTGTCCAAAGATTTTCAAAATGCCTCTCAGTTTTGTTCTCCATTTGCCTGTAGTTGCTGCAGCACATAGAATTTACTGAATCGACTACAATTGCTGAGCTATTATAGAGGGGGTATTCTGCTAGATCAAAAAATCCTTATTTCAATCCACGACCTTCATGGTACCTTGGGGTATCCTGAGTGTTAATGTAAATTGTCATCCCCTGGCAAGTGTGTTTGTGTGCTACAGTGCAAGTAGACTATATTTTAGCAATTATAAAGTTTTGGAAGATGCAAACATACTATCTGAGCACAGGATTCCCATACATCTTTTCTGCGTCATAATACGTGTATTAGGAAATACTGCATGAATAAATAAGCTGGGAGGATGAAAATGATGTGCCCAGTTAAACTCCTGATTCATTACACTGAAAAGCTGTTCAAGGAAAAAGAGTTATCTCAACCTGGTAGGTTTTTTAGTAATAAGGATGAATTGATACACTGATGTGGAGCATGAATGATAGAGAAGCGTCTTTACAGTGCATTAACATCCTCTTCTGCTATAAAGAGGTACCTACAGTAAATTTTGTTTTGGGAATGAGAGCACCTCTGCATTCCTTTTTACCCGCACATAAGGCTCTGGTTCAGTTCCCGTTGAAGGAAAGCCATATTGATGCTAAAAAAGTGAAAGAAATATAAAAAATTGCTTTCAGTTATCGATTACTAAGGTGCCATGTTTGAGAGGTTTTGAAGATTAGAGCTATTTCGTTAAGGAAGTTTAAAATAAACTGTTTCTTGTATTTTGACTGTCACCACTGAAGTTGCGACTCAGGCTGCAGCTTGTCATTGCTGTGTTGTGGGTTTGTCTTCTCATGTTGTTTTTCTCAATTGCAGGGCCCCCCAGGAGCATCAGGCTTTCCAGGAAACCCAGGCCTTCCTGTACGTATGAAGTATAAGTGTTTTTACAACGAACATCAAGGTTTTAATCGTGACATCTGACCAGGATTATTGCTAATATTGCTAATTTCTTTACTTTCTTTTCATGTAGGGCATTCCTGGACAAGACGGCCCTCCTGGTCCACCTGGCATTCCAGGATGTAATGGCACGAAGGTGACATTTACATATGTTTATAACAGCATCTCTGTGTTGAAATAAAAACATCCCTCAAGCATATGTTCCCTAAATGAAACCAATTTCTCTGTTCCCCTCAGGGTGAAAGAGGTCCAGTAGGTCCCCCAGGTTTACCAGGACTGACTGGGAGCATAGTAAGTACATTCTATCATGCTTGATTCACTTGTTTCAACTCTGATTCTTATAATGCAAATATAGCTACCTGAAATTACACCGAATGTAAGTTATAAAATCTACGATACTGAGGAAAGATAACATCAAATGTCTTTTTCAACAGGGACCCCCAGGACCTCCTGGAATGAAGGTACATTTTACTCTGTGTTCATATCCTGCTTCTAATGGTAAGAATTAAGGTGAACTCTACACCCTCTAAGACGAGGAGTCCTTACTTAAGGACTGAAAAATTTTACTGGCATGTTTCCCTTTGTACTCTCTTCTGCAGTCCCACTAAAGACAGTGGGGCGACCTCCAGTTAGTAACAATTGAACACATGTGTTGTTCCATGCAGGTCTTAAAGTGTAAGTATTACAGAGATTACAACAGAAAAAAATAGTATATATCATAAATTATGTATAAGTAGTACGGTGGGTACCCAATTGTGCATAAAGATTTAGATAGATCTTACGGTTAAAACTGTTGTTTCGGTATTGACATTTCATTTATCTTAATAGTTTTAAATAGATAAAGTTTTTGGAAGAAGGTCTACAATATTAGATGCATCCAATACATACTAAACAGCTTTCATAAAAAAAATAATTAAACTAACTAGGTATCTGAGTGCGTTTTGTGAGCTGGAGAATGAAATATTGAATGTCAACAGAGAGCTTTTGCTCTTTAAAATGAACAGATACAAAGGCTGAACGTAATCTCAGATTTGTAATGACAGGACTACCTGAAGTTGTAAAATGCCCTTTTCTCTTTCTCTCACATGGGAAAAATTGACTCAGTCTATAAACACAGAAGTACTTGAATGTTTCTTCAGAACATTATAGGTACACAACTCCTGAAACAAAATCACTTACAATATTGCAACTTTGTACAAAAACATAGAAAAAATTGGATCTTTTGCTATCAGAAAGAGAGACATAAAGAAGTGTATAACGATCAGAATAGTTTCCTAAAGTAAGACAAAGGGGATTTCTTTTTTTGAAGAAAAAGGATGCCATAAATGGCTTTTATGTCAAAATTAGGTATAAGACTGAAGATCTCAGCCTGGAAAAGAGATTGTGAGGTTACCACTTCTCTCAACTGTTAGGTCAGATGCTCGAATTGTGTGGTGACACTGTAGTAGTGATAAATTTTGGGTGAAAATCTTTCTGGTTCCCCATTACAGTATAGGGAATTAGCGTATAAAGGAAGATTTGATACTGGGATCTCTTCAGATGGCTTTAAAGGACATTTGACACTTAAGGTCTTAACTTGTAATATCTCTTGCTATGTTTCCGCTGAATTACAAGAAGGGGATTTTTTTTAAGTCAGCTTTCCAAATAATTCCAAACTTCTCCTAGCTCCTACTTCCCTCTCATCTCAATCTTAGTGTTTTTGAATGTATTTGAATGGATGTTCAAGTATTACTCTTTTTCTTTTCTTATTATAGGGAGATCCAGGTGAAGTGATTGGTCTTTTACCTCCTAGTTTGCTAAAAGGTGACAAAGGCTTTCCTGGCCAACCTGGACTACCTGTAAGTCTAAATGATGTTTGAATAGCAGTGATCTTCAATTAAAATTGTATCAGTATAATGAAATTACTAAATAAATATCGGGTTTTAATTATGCCCTTTTAATTTTTCATAGGGTCCACCTGGAACTCAAGGTTTTCAGGGACCAATGGGGCCACAAGGGCCTCCAGGAGAACCAGTAAGTTTCCTCTCATGGAGATTTGCACTTTACTTATAGATCTTTGCTATAGGAAAGTTCTACAAGGTGTGTATAGCTGGTGTGTGTTGAGTTTTGGGAAAAATAACCTGTGGTTCCAGGCTTCATGTTTAGCTTCTTGAGCTCTACCATGGCAGGAACGAGTAGGTAACGTTAGGTTTTCAATACTGGCTGTTCCTACAATCTCCTTGCAGGCTCGGAGGGTATTTTTGTGTTGGAGGGGTTGTAATAGTTATTTCTCCGTTCTCCTCTTCCCCTACTTAATTTACAGGAAATAAACCGCAAAGCTAGCAGCAGATCTAAATCAAAATGTTTGCTGAAGTTGTTCTTAAGGGCAGCCACAGTAAGCAGCACTGTGGAAAGCAGGATATCCACTGTCTGTTATTATGTTAATTGACAAATGCTGAAGGCATTTCAGCTATTTGACATTTTCACAGGTTTAACAGGTACCTAATATTTTCTCTTCCTGTACTGGATGCGGGTAGCACTAGCAGGGATCAGTTATTTGCATGTGGTAAAAGTCCACTCTGTGTTTCTGGCTATTGAAGTGAGCTGTGTGAGACTTCTTACCCTTCTGAAGAAAATTCAAAGTGATGTAAAGAAAAATGGTAGCACAGTTTAGTCAGTATTTGTGTTTGCTGATGTGAAAAACCATTTTAATGAAAGAAAGGTGAGGACTAATATTTAACATGCAAAAGTAAAAAAAAAAAAAAGTCAGCAATAAAGTTATTTTACAGTGTAGTACCATAGAATTTTCTTTGACTGTCTGTTGTCTAGATGCTGATTAGGTCCAACATTCTTAACTGCAAAACAAGGTCTAATGAGATATCTTAGACAGATTCTCCTTGGGTTTTTTATTTATTCTATGTTGTGAGTTGCACAATGTAGCAGGAAAAGACTTTACATCTTAGTTTAATGGAAAGTTTTGCATTTTTGCTGTCTTTATAGAATAAGGAATTATTCCATCTAGTGTACTTATACACTTATATGCTAAAAATCTACTGTCTTACAGGGTCCCCCAGGGCCACCAGGACTCCCAGGCGAGAAGGTAAGACTCTTTTTATTATAAAGATTAAGTTTATTTCTTTATTTATTTGGCACACCAGTTCCCCAAAAATTTGGAAACCAATGGTCCTAAAGGAGTAGGGCTTTTACGCTTTGTAACTCTATTACACTTTTTACTATATTTTTATGTCTTAATGGGCATCACAAAGAGAGGCTTTCAACACAATTTTAGGTTTTTTTCTTAGTGGATCAAATCAGTAGTAATTGCAACATTTTATGATTATTTGAACTCATGTAAAAATGGCAAAATTTTCAGTAACGTGTTTTAAAGAAGAGCATACTCACAATAAAATTACCTGATAAATTTCATTCTATTTTTTTCATAAATTGCTGTGATGCAAGACTTAAAAAACAGCGGGGGTTTAGAAGATAATCTATTTGTTTCACGTGTGCATTTAGAAGACATATTCTGTCTTTTCTATCCTCTCTTAACTTTTGCCAGGTTCAAAATACCTTCATATATGTGTAGGTATGCATGTATGCACTACTGATAAAAATTGGCTGAGTATGTGTAACTTATATTTTCAGGGCTACATGGGCTTGGGCTTTCAGGGTCCCAAAGGTGAAAAGGTAAGTCTCTCGAAAACTTGTGGAGAACAACTGTCAGAAATATTTTTGATAATTTATTTTAAATAAATAAAATGTTGGAACCTATCAATGGAGAAAATCAGCAATTTTTGTAATTTTTGTAATTTTGTAATTTTTGGAAGACTTGAGTAAATCTGTAACTTACACCTAAATGAACAAAAGTCATGAATGGTTACAGACTTTGTTCCTGATGGTATTATACCTGACATTAATTTAGGTCATTATTCTGTTTTCCAGCTGTGACTAGTACGAACTACTTTAGTTTGCAGTAGACAGATCTAGAAACATATATTAGGACTCATGATGAAATTTATTTGAAATCGGTTTAGTTCTGAGGGAAGAGATTGAATGTGCTGTGGTAGGACTCTTGAGGGCCCGTCTGCCTTAGTTTAGATTGGTAGTGTGTGCTTTTGAAGGAGACCTTTCAGTTGTCTCCTTTTACTGTGTTTTGACTCAGTCAGGAGCAGTTTTCAGAGCACACAGATTGGTTTACTTTTGAATGAAACTAAGCCAAAAAGGTGTGCTCCAGGATCCCATTTATTCTCTTAACCAGCATCAAATGGGAGGTAAAACATGTTCGGTTTAACGTGTTGCCTCTCCCACTGAGAGGTCTAGGCTAAAGTGCCTTATGTTGCATTTTCAGGAGACAAAAAATACATGCAGTTATGGGTAATTTGGTAAATTGATAGCATGTCTGAGCCCTTCTCCAGAAGCTTCTCATGAGTGTCATTGACAGGCCTTTTGGAGTATAAGGAAATTACGTTACTTAAATGGCATTTTATTATCCACCACCTTATTTATGTATTTTGAGCCACACTCTTCCTAATGGATAGAATATTTTGCTACGTGAGATTAACTTGTTATCATAAAATTTCTTGAAAAATGATGGGAGTATGTGGAGATTTCCTGGAGTCCTCAGGTTTGTCTTTAGCAAAAAATAAATGGTATTGTTATGCATTACTGCTTGGCAGAAATGTATCAAGCCTTTTTGGAGGTGTTTTACTGTAAAAGATAGTGCTTTTGCATTGTATATGGAGATAAGGTTCTGACCCTGCTATGGACCTGTACTTACTAAAAAAGTATGATCCACAGTTATCATCTTGAAGTTGTCCTTTATGGACAGTTGTAAAGCTGGTAGAACACTATAAGCTTTGACTAACGTTTTCCTTCAAGCGTCGGACCTCTTTCCTCCTAATCTCCTTCTTCCTAAGGGAGGCACTGAAAAACTTTTGTATCATTACAATAATTAACTGGATAAGTTCACAATATTTGGTATTAATCAGTCTTCACCCTAACAGGAGATTGAGAGATCTTTCTTCGGGGCAGTCTCTGACTGTCACCCGTTATACAGATTTGTCTCTTATAACTGCGTATGCAACCTTTCCTCTGATGGATTTTGCTGAAATAAGAATTTAAAAAAAACCTTTTAACTGTATTTTTAAAAGCGAGTGGTAGTTCTCTTTAATGTTATTGGTCTTAGTAATGTTTGTTCTCAGTGCCAGTACTGTTTTCAATGGACTATCCTGGATTTGGTGTTGACAGGGAGAACAAGGCGTAAGGGGTCCCCCAGGCCCTCCAGGACCATCACCGCATATGAAGGAAAAAGGGAGTGAAATCATAAGGGGAGAAAAGGTGAGACCTTAAATGATTAGTCTTCTTGTACTCTTCATTAAAATATGATCAATAGGAATTAGCAAACAGTAAAACAGCGAAAAGAAAATATTGTCACCTACAGCCAATTTTTCAAAAATTTCTTCCTGTTATACTTCATGAATGAATTTTGATTGTCTTTCTCAAAGTTTCTCTGTAAAATATATGATAGGTGATAAATGCATAAATAATTGCATAAATAAGTAACACACACAGCAGAGGACTTTCTGAGGAAGGAGGATTCGTAAGCATAGTCCTATAAACACCAACTATTCTATAAATTTGAATTAAATAGCTTATACTGGACTTTTCATATACAAAATCACATTCTTGGAATCTGAGTGCTAATGAATTTTTCAATTATTGAATTAGACAGTCTAGGCAATATATATTAGTATAATAAACTAGCTTAATGGATTCATATTTTGTGTTTGTCTAACTTCTTGCACATCATACTATTAGGCATAGTTCTTGAAGCGGAGAATAGGGTTAAATGTGCTTTTGCTGACATGAAGAATGAAATTATTTACAACCTAAATGAATAATGGTTGAGATTTGCTTACTAATCTACTTTTTTTTTTTTAATAATTTCATTAGGGTGAACCAGGTGAAAAGGGTGAACAGGGGGCCCCAGTAAGTATTGTGTAGATTTTTTTTCAATTACTATAAAAATTGTGAGGAATCTGATAATGGTCCTGAATATCTTTATCGCTTTTTGATAAAAGCTAATTTACTTGAGAATTTGGCAGTATTTTTAGTCTGGCGTGTATTTATTTTCCAGGGATTGCCAGGTTCAGGTTTCAAAGGCGAAAAGGGTGAACCAGGGAAGCCCGGTCCACGTGTAAGTATGCTCAACTTTATCAATACCATAATTACGGTTGTTGTATTGTTTCCATAAGCTAAATAAACTTAGCAACCATTAGAGAAACAGCAAATTTTGTATATTTCAAAAAAACAAGTTTTGCTGTCAGACAGATGTCCAAGTCAAGGTAGTAATAACACACAGTAATATTAACACTCTGATCTAGTTGAAGATGTCACTGCTTACTGCAGGGGGGTTGGACTAGATGACCTTTAAAGGTCCCTTCCAACCCAGCACATTCTGTGATTCTACGATTAGTATGTTACATGTTTCAGATAGCTAAAGACAGATACCTAACAGTAGCTTGCAGTGCTGAAGGCAAAGGCAAGACTCCCATTGATCCCAGCTGAAGCAAGATTAAGTCATTCCAGAACAGAAGGAAAAGCAAAGCCAAACAAATCACTCAGTAGGAATGACTTAAGCTAAACGGAACGTGTTGAATTTATTTAAAATACTCTCACGTGCAATCTACAAAGTAAGCCTGCTTAGCCTAAAGGTGCGGTTTCTTACAAAGAAGAGTAATGGAACAAAACATTTAGATGACTGAGATACATTCACCTGCTGGTTTCTAGCCTGACTGTAGATGCTCGAGGCCATATGGTCTGTTACATTTGCCTAGTCTGACCTATATCATGGTCTCATCCATACAACTTCTGCATGAGTCATGCTGTGTCTTTCATAGCTGAGCTGGTAGCAAAAACATGTCTTCTACATGCAAACGTATCTAAAGTATTGTTTCTCAAACTGTGGGTCTTCATAAACTGTTTGAAAAAGACACAGCACATCCACAGACATTATACTTCAATCCGAAAAAGAGAAAATCTCCCTCTCTGTTATACTTCAAGGTCAAATGTTCTGGCGTCCTTTCAGTAAAGATATGTGATGAGGTTATCTTTGCTATTGTGCATGTATTTTTATTCTTACAGTAAATGAGGGCTTGAAAGCTGGAAAAATTGAGAAACGTTGGCCTAGAACTTGCTGAGGAAACCACAGTATCTTTGAATTTTTCAAAAATATAGTTTTCAGTTTCTGCAGAGTTCCCTGAACAAAGTTTCTGAGATATTTTATATATAATTATTGCTGATCAAAGAAATCATAACTACTTCCAAAATAAGGATAAGTTTTGAAAGATGAACAGATCTTAAGATCTGATACTCTAGTTCCATGGAATGAACCTATATAATTAATTCCAATCACAGTGTACATTTGAAGACTCTCCTGACTTTACAGATTGTATTTTTAATCAATCATTAAAAATTACTTGTAATCCTTCTTTACTAGATACCATAGCTTCACACTTTGGTGATGGGGGCCTTTTCATGTTTGTTCTATCATTTTTATCCTTCAATTGCATTGTTTTAGACGGAATTTTTTGAGCTAAACTGATGGGATTAGTTTTTAAGCTGAATTTACTTTGCGTATTAAGTATATACTTTTTCTTGGTTTTGTGGGACATGTTCATATTGCTTATGATAAGGCATACAATCTAAGCACTGTGACACCATGTAAAAACCAGCCTCCAGTGGATTAGGCTACAAGCCTAGGTGCTGGTCCCTTCATAGTCCATAGGAAGAGGAAGGGAATGCTGAAAAGTAGAATAATCCAACCAGGTCATTTATCATGTATGTGTTGATTACCTCAAGGGAATCTCATCCTCTCTGTAGGCTAACACAGTGGTTTAATGGTGAATCATTTTACTCTGGAGGAGGGAGTCTTGGATTCTAGGGTGTCATCTACCTCGTGATTTGAAATTATAGCTTTCAATTTAGGGAAGTGTATTTTACCACTAGATTACCACACGATCTGATATGGGGCCACTCTCCAAGCCTTCTGCTGAAACTGAGCACTGAATGTCTATGAATAAAGGTTTTGTGAGGCTGAAAAGTGTGTGTGTATATATATATATATATATAGAAAGGGATGGCTATGAAGGAGAGCTATTTCTGCGTCTGGTTCCAGTTTCCTGTGCTGTTGATATATTTTGTCTTGAAGCCTCCGTGACTGGGAATTCTGTAGTTATTCCTGGATCTGGGAACAGATTTACAGGATTTTATTTAATTTTGCAGTTTGTAGGATGTTGAGTAACATAAGCACTAGGTAGTCACAGTTTGCCTGCTTTGTACACTCTATACTGTTAGCTGTGTTAGCACACTTCAATTAGTGCATTAAAATAGTGATTGTTTTGTTCTAGTGTTTCACTAACTGTATTTAGAAATTGCATGTATGTGTCTTATCTTTTTAAGCAGAGTGGAACTTTGTGTTTTACAGGGAAAGCCTGGAAAAGATGGTGAACCAGGACCAAAAGGAGAACCCGTATGTATTTTGCTGAATTTCCAGTACCATTTCTTACATTCAAAACAAATTACTGTCTGTGTATTATAAATGGTTGAAATTTTCTAGCCTTCTAAATTATTTAATTAAAGTTATTTTTTTCATTGAATTAGTGACTCATTTGAAAACTTAAAACTTTGATGCTCCCGGGGCTAAGATGCAACTATATTTATCTTTTCTGGTTTTGATGTCTTCCACATACAGGGTTTGCCTGGTGGATTTGGGATTCCAGGACGACCTGGGGAGCCTGGTACGAAGGTGCGTAGTAGTGGCCTTTGCATCCCATCACACAGAATGAGGAGTTAAGAGCTTGTATAGTGTGTTCATAGATGTGCATTAAAGCAGTGAATGCACATAAAGCAATGTTAAATGAATGTTACCAAGTTGTAAAGTCATCACTCAGAGACTAGTAAAAGTCAAAATTAGGGTAGATTAGGTATCCCTGGTTTAAATCTCTTACATGAATTAATTAATGCTGGCTTTATTTTCACAAGCTCTTTGCCCAGCCAGCATATGTACAAATGTACTTTCCTAAAAATTCCAGTTTCTCTTTACGTAGTGTAAAGCAGTACAGGCCTGCAAAATAACTACTTACTGCTTATTATAATGGTCCAGGTACTTACCATTTGGAAGTTGTATGAATCTGTATCAAAGTGTTCATTTGCTAAGCAAATCCTATTTTGTGGGGAAGAAAATGTGATCTGGATTTAAAATGTAAATTGTTTTTTGATTTAGGGTGACAAAGGTGAACGAGGTTTTCCAGGACCTCCAGGAAGAGTAAGTAGAAAAAAAACCTTCTTGATTTATTTTGAACTTAAATGAAAATACAAATTTTGTGAAAGTCAAAGTGTTCAAACAATGAAAGAAGAAGGAGAGACAATACACATTCTGATCTCATTCTAATTAGTCATGTCCTCATTTTTTCTGAATGGAAACAAAAGTTATATACAGTTGTTTAAAGTATTATTGAAATTTGGAAAAGGAGCTCTCAAAGAATATGGATTTCAAATGTTTTGGACTCTGAAAATTATAGGCATTGTTAATCAATACAAAGCATCCAAAAAAGGATTCAAAAGACTGAGTCTGTCAGCTTTGAAGTTTATAATTTTTTTCACACTTCAAATCAAAAATGAGATTAATCAGCAACAAATAGATCATTGGTGGTGCTGCTTCCCCAACATGGGGGAAAATTCCCAACACCTACTAATTTTATTTGAAAAATTGTGCATACTTCCTGAATATTTTATTGTAAATCTTAATATTCTATATGTCAAGCTTAGTTCAATGTTAGTAGAAATTGCCAGAACAGAATATTTTCAAATTAAAGGTAATGCAAACCTAATGGGTCAGTGCTTACACCATGGTGAGGTTTCTTGGCATCATTCTTGTTCAGAAAGGTGCTATAAAGCACCTTCATTCTACTGTTGATATGAGGAATTTTGGTAAAATAGTACTTTTTCTTTGGTATTCTTCAGCAGCTGCAACCCTCTCATGCTAGTTGTTAACGTATTGCTGAAATTGCAAGTATAACCGAAACTGTTCAAAATTGTTATTACAAAACAAAATGGCCTCTGTAGCATCAAATCAAAAGGGGGTAGATACAAACGAGGGCACAGTTGTATGTTTCTAGTGTCCTAGTCCTTGTCTTGTGATTCAGGTTATAGATCCTGGACCAGTAGATACCTTTGGTGAAAAAGGAGAGCCTGGAGCTTCCGGTTTGCCTGGACTGAAAGGTCAAAAAGGTGAAAAAGGTATGTATTTTGTCTTGTCTTTTTAATTGAGTTACGCTTTTAGTTCCTGTATTAAAGGAAATTAAAATTTCACTATCTGTGAGCTCAGGAGCTCTGTATGACGGTGAAACGTTCCAGTTAGTTATTAAATTGCTTTCAGGTTACTACATTTTGTTGTAGTTTGTAGGACACTTCTCATCGTAAATAAGCCTGCCTTTCAGTTACAGATTGGAAAAGGATAAAATGGGATCTGTTTTTATGGCAGTTAAATAATCCAGTGACTTTATTTAAGAAAGATGGAAATCAGCACAAGCATAAAGAGGATAATCATGCAGAGCATCTGGATACTTCTTTTAAAAAGGCAGTGGCTAAAATTTAATCTTGAAATTGGCTTGCATAATTTACAACATTCTTCAGTAAACAGAGAAAATCAAGCATTCCCTTTCCCATTTTCCCCATTACAGACCTTACCCTGCTGAAGAAAGGTCAGTGGAGAAGATGGCATACAGCAGGGCCTTTCCCCTAAATGTATTGTTTGCAGATATCTGTAGATTATTTAATTTAACCTTTGATTCAGGGCATACCACCTTGTAATGTGTACTTAAATACTATGTGCTAAAACTTCACTGAAGTTGACATTGCTGACTTCATTGCCTAAACGAAAACCTCTCTTTCTAAAGGTTTCCCTGGTATACAAGGAATCCCAGGACCTCCAGGTATGAATTTATGGCCACTGATTTTGTTTGTGTTTTTCCTGTGTTATTCTTGGGTGAAGAGTCCTGAGAGATGTTCTCCTCAGCTGCTGCCGGTTACTGCCTGACTTACAGAACACCCAGGCAGTGGCCTCTCTGGGGGGCAAATCATCCCCTAGACCCTTCCTGTAGATTGCTTTTCTCGTGTCTGTGATGCGATCCAGCCTTTCTCTTTGTGTAGAGCCTTGATAACTTTCTGCTGAAACTGAAGCACTAGCGGGCATAGGTTGTCAGAGATAGCCCAGCAAGTAGGGCTTCGTTGGGCAAGAAGAGTTGTAAAATGTGAATATGTGCGTGGGTATGCGAATATGTACCTATGTGTATATACTCATATGTAGATAATTTGTTTTGCTCTCACTTCAGCTCTATATGTGTTTGCATAAATATAATAAACGAAGGTTTGCAGGGAGAAATAATAGCATTTATTAAAGCAAAGTAATTCCTGAGGGCTTGCTGCTTTTTTTTTACTATGTCACCTAATAAAAGTTAATTTCTTTTGCCTGCAAATGTTGCCCTTTTCATAGTTTTAACCTCTTCAAATCCATGACAACACTGCTATTACGTATATATGTACCTGTACATGTGTTTAAACTAAGCCACAATATTTGCATGTTAAAAAATAAGCAAATCATCTGTGGAAATCTGACTGTAGCACATCCTGCTGTGATACGACTATTACCTCATTTGCTCACTTTTTCTATCTTGACAGTGAGCTAAATATGAAATTAATGTAAGCCAGGGTCAGATAGTTTCCAGGAATTTTTTCACAGTTTAGGGAGGAGATACTATATACTGCAGGCTGTAAGTGTCCCTAAAGAATTCTGTGTGACAAGACAAGAAGAATGGTAGCTCCGAGTCTGTCATTATCCTACAGAAATTGAGATTTGTGTGACTTTCATACCTTCCTGCAATGCTGTAGAAGGCTCAAAATGGTTTAGTGATCAAGTCCAGTGATTGGTTGTGAACTGAAATAACTCATTAAAGTATGAAGACCTGTGTGACTGTACAAATAGCTAAAAGGAGATATTAAGTAGGTTTTTTTCCTAGCTGTTTAACTGCTTCTCTTTATCGGCTGTTGTTTGCTTATTATTCCTACAAACAGTTTTGGTTTTAGCATTCCTGAAATCTCCTAGCATTGTTGAATATTTATTTACTTAAGTTCTTAGACATGCTGTCCCTTTCTAGGTGTGTTTAAGATTTGGTTTATTATGAGATAAGGAAGTGTGTAATGGTTTCTAAGTGTAACAGCTAACTTAACTCCTATGTCGCCACTATTTACTACACAGCAAAAGTTGATTCAACTAAATCTCAGAAAGGCACTTAGTACAGAATAAGTGTGTTTATCTAGGGACATAACTGAAGTGAGTTACTCTGAGCTGTAGTGAGTGTATAATCTCAATTTTGTATAAATCACCAATAGTAAGAATACAGACTCTTTTTTTATTTTGCACTAACATTTCTCCATTTCTCACTGAAACCTAATGGAAGCTAATGTGTTGGTAATGTTACTGTCTTTTCACTTGTCACTTTTTCACGTGTGTTTTACTCTGTCCAAAGGTCGACCACTTCCAGATAGGGTAGGATCACCTGGTGTCCCTGGAGAGAGAGGTGAAAAAGGTGAAAAGGGTTCTCCGGGATTCCCTTTACCTGGACCCCCAGGAAGAGATGGTTTCCCAGGTCCCCCGGGGTTGCCTGGCCCTCCAGGTCCTCCAGGCAAAACAGGTAGGTAAAGCAGTTGGTTGCTTTTCACAATGAAGACTCGATAATGCACATTGTGTGCACATAAAAAAGAAAAAAAAAAAGACAGGATTATAAAATCTATAATCAGAGCGCATCTACGTCATGGAAGAAACATATCTGAGTTGTTAATGGACCAAGTAAAAACTGTTCTACGATGCAGCAAGCTGCTTGTTTCCTTACTGGGACAAGGATTCTTTGCTAAATAAATGTTTTTTAAATTTCTTCAAAAGTTCATTGTGGACTGTTACAATATAACCAAATAATTGACCTTAATATATATTGGTTTCTTCTGTGTCCTAATGTGCCAACCTAGAGATACTTCAATTTTCGATTCCTAGATTTTCAATTAAAAAAATAACAGATACTAATACTGTTCTTAGGATAAGAGGTAGCTGTTCAATATTACAATTTACTAGTCTGCAGTACCAATCTATGTAACACATTGAACAGGTGTATGAACTGCAGACTGAGATACTACTCTGGCAGAAGTTTTTATTGTAAAATGGAATTATCTTACAGGAGAATGGGGTCAAAACATACTTCGTAGATGGAAATGAAAAGCTAGTAATGATGTGATAAATACACATTAATATTAGTAGTAATGGTAACATTACACAGCTATGTGTAATTTGATTCTGATAAAGCATTTTTAAAAGAAAAATGGTTTGGTTTTGCACTGCAGTGAAGCAATGAATAAAGTACGTGTGAAAGTGGTCAATGCTTAATAGCTCCTTACAACTGATGTTTTAACTCTTTCATTGAAGGAAAACTTCAGCTATAGGTGATACTGATATTGTGAGTTAAATTATCATTCCAACATAAAAAATTATATCCCTGCTACGGTAGTTTAGGTAGTCTAAAACTATTGAAAGGAACATTATTGTCTATGGAATTACTAAAGCAAAAATACTTTGTTAAAAACCAAATGAAGATGCCTAGTTGTTGCTGTGTTTGCCAATAAAGCAGTACAAAATCCAGCAACTAGAGTGTGGAATTAAATAGCTAAATCTTACCTTGCCCTAAAAAGAAGAGCAATTCCTGTTTTTCGTACAACATGTTCCTGTCACTGCTTAATTCTGCTCCTTGCCTAGACACTTCTTTAGTTTTCTTCAAGTGCATAATGGGAAACAATTTGTTTTCATTTAACTGTTGGTTGCCAAACTTCACATTAACATTTTGACTACTGGGTTTGGTGAAAATGATGTCATATTGTATTGAGTCAGAACCTGCGTCATATCATCAAGCAGAACAAGCACAATTTGTGTTCTCATGTCAAGCCTGCTAAATATTCATATTTGTTACCTGTTTCACTTCCTAACATATGAAGTTTCTTGTTTTCAGGAAGCTTGGTCAGTGTGAAGAAGTTAAATAGAAGTTAACGAGCTGCTCTTGATCTAGAACATTTCATAAAACATTGATAACAAAAAACTATCTACTTAATGAATTTCTTCAGAATGTCAATATTCTCCATTCTCTTCTGGGTCAAACCAGCAATTTTTCACCCACAGCACTTTTCTTAGACAAAACTTACAATAAAAATAGATTTTATGTGAAAGTTGTTTGTAATCTTATTATGGCAGAGCCTGTCTTTTCTCTGCAATTCTTGGGGTTTCTTAAGAAGTATATATGGATTCAGATTATTCAGATTACAGAATCACAGTTAAATTTTTCCAAGTAAATCAAATAGAAAAGTAAAATGCTATCCTGACTTACCACTCTTCATAGATACATTCAGGTGAGACATTTATAAATGCAGCCCTATAATGGAAACTTGCACTTGTCAAACAATATTCTTTGTTGCATTTCCATTGCAGATGGAATTGATCAATGCCAGCAGGGAGAACCTGGTGCACCAGGTACTCCTGGACTTCCAGGAAGAGATGGATTTCCCGGAGAGATGGGAGAGAAAGGTAATGCCATTTTAAAGTGACTGATTTCTAATGCTTTGTACCCTGGAGCTTAGGTATATAAAGAGGCTGAGCAAGTTAGGCTGCATCAGAGAAAGTGTACTTAAAATTAGTTAAACAAGTAGCTCATGGACATGGAAGACGTTTCTTGAGTCTCTGGTGAGTAAAAGAAGGATATTGTTTATTAAATTGTGTGACACAAACTTCACGTACATTTTACTTAGCCTACACATTGCTGGAAAGTAATAAGGGTGGCACAGGCCTGAAAGAGAAAACGGGAAGAAAAAAAGGGTTGAGCATAGTATAAGTATAAATTGAACTGTTCCTGGCAATTTAAGTTGTGAATTCCAAGATGAAGAATGAGAGAGGGGCAGATGAGTTGGGAACAGAAATGGTTTATGAATCATTGCCATGATTATAATTGAAGCTAAAATTGTAACACCTATAAATAGGACTGTCAACCATGTGTTTTAGTAGCACTGACTAAATGGACATGTAAAAAAATGAGCTGCACTCATTTACACGGTGGTTGATCCTTCCTAATCTCATTCTGCTTGCTGCTTTTCTAAAACTGCAAAATTGCAGTGAGTATAGAGATTCTCCTTTTTCTGCTTCAACCTTTTTATTTCTTCTATACCCAGTGTATATTTTCTTCTTTTTAATCCTCTTCAGCATGTCCCTTTTAAGTGTTCTGTTAAATATTATCGCTAGGAAAGGACTTAAGTTGATTTTCATACCATTCCTTCAAAAATTTTAAAGAATTTTGAATATCAGTTTGCTGATAAATTCTCTTTGAAGCACTTAATTAGAAGTAGCACATTCATTTTTATTCATAGGATCAGAGAATGGTTTGGGTTGTAAGGGAGCTTAAAGATCATCTAGTTCCATCCCCCTGCCATGGGCAGGGACACCTCCCACTAGACCAGGCTGCTCAAAGCCCCATCCAGCCTGGCCTTGAACACTTCCAGGGATGGGGCATCCACAGCTTCTCTGGGCAACCTGTTCCAGTGCCTCACCACCCTCACAGGAAAGAATTTCTTCCTAATACCTAAAATCTAAATCTCCCTCTGTCAGGTTAAAACCATTACCCCTTGTCCTATTGCTATTATCACTCCCTGATAAAGAGTCCCTCCCCATCTTGCCTGTAGGCCCCCTTTAAGTACTGTAAGGCTGCTATAAGGTCTCCCCGGAGCCTTCTCTTCTCCATGCTTATTCTTTCAACACAAAGGGTATTGAATTCAGGGTTTGCCTCTGCATCCACCTGCTTGCAGTTGTCTTAAACCTTTTCATTGTTATTTATTAGTTTTGTTGTTTGGTTTTTTTTTTTCAGGTGACAAAGGTGAATCCTGTGCCTTATGTGATAAAGTAGGACCTCCTGGACTTCCAGGACCACAAGGGCCACCAGGTCCAGCAGGTAAAAGCTCACTCATTACCTGAGAATTAACTACATAGGCTGAAATATAAAAATGCAGCATATATGATAAAATTAATTACTTTTTGTCCCACTAATCAAATTGTTTGTGAAACTCATGAAAAGAGGATGGAATATTCCTATTTTTGGCCTGATTCCAAATTTCCAGTGCAATCAACAAGAATTACCAAGGAAATAGAAATTGGCCACAGTGGAGATTCTTAGCAAACTGTGGCCCGGATATTTTCACAGAAGATTGTGAAAGTGAAAAATAACATGGAAAGCGTTTGCCCTTTCGTAGCAAGCCCTACGTGCCCAGGCTTGGCAGTGTCCCATACATACATTCCCAATCCTAGCGTTAAATTCTGTGGACAAAAAAGGTAGCTATTTGTCTGCTGCCATATGAGAGAAGTGCAGCCTGCAAACAGTGATATTATACCTAATGTTTGTTCTAGTGGCTGTTAAGAATGAATAAGGTTTAGGTAGTTTCAAGACTGCAGTGGTTCCATGATAATTCTAAATAGTAAGGTGAATTCATTTCTAAGTCAAATGCATCGTCGGCTTCTGAACCTGTGAATGCAGACATACATAACACATGAGCACGTGAATCCAGACAACTTCACTGAGTTTAGCAGCATTATGCTGATATAACTGGGAGTATAACTTTGAGAAGGATCACAAAGAATTAACATACAATTAGCTATTTGTAAAGGCACGTAATAGATAGAATTGTACTTTTGTCTCTCTGATAAGGTTTTCCAGGACAATCGGGTTTCAAGGGTGACAGAGGCTTACCTGGACTCGATGGCCTTCCGGGGGTACCTGTAAGTAATGCCTTGCCAAATGCAGGTGTTTATTTGCTAGTGGACATATGATCAAAAAACATGTGATCATCAGTGTAGTTGTGTAATAGTTCTGTTTAAAAACACACCAGCACGGTGATATGATAAAATTAAGGAACTATGCCTAGCAAAATAAACTAGGAAGCAGTGTGGTTGAACTATGAGAGGAAAAAAAGAGCTGTCAGAAATGGGTTATGTTTCTGTGGTTACCTATCGTAGAAACTCAGCAGGACACGTGACCTTCTGATTGAGCAAGCTAAGCACTGGAGTTGGGTAAAAAAAGTAGAATTTCACATGAAACAGATGCAGATCTGCCCTGACCTTGTGAATCTTTCCAATAACCCTTTGCTATTGTGTACATGTATATTGAGAGAGAGACAGTGCCATCTAGTGTAGTGTAAGCAGTCTAATATTAGCATGCAGTATACTTCAGGAGTTTGTCTGACTTCTGGGAAATGTGTGCAGTATATTCTGTAAAACGTAATTATTTAGCAGGAAAGCTGAGTAGTTTTGAAGAAATAAAGGAAGGCTGTGTAAGTGGATAGTATCCTGATAACGTGATCACTTGTAAATTATATTGACACAGCATAAGTCTGCATACCAGAAGCAGAAGAGCCATAAGCATAGCACTTGCCTAAAATGTAAGACAAATTACTCCTAGGCAAGCACTGTAGCAGCACAGCTACATTTGATCATGTCAGAGTTCAATGGAGTGTCCCAACATACACTGTGGTGTGCTGTGAAGGCCTATATTAGCATACACGTTCCTGTAGTATAGTGTGGATTTTGACACCATTCCTAATGTAAGTAGACTGAGTTTGTCGGAGTCTTCGCAGACTTTTTTCCCAAAGCTGTTTTGTCCTTCCAGCTGATCATTTTTGGCAAGATAACTTCAGTGGCATTCGCGTGCACTAATTTTAATACCAACTGGACTTATGCAAGCTCCCTCTATTACCAGCAGTGAGAGGCACCTTCAGAAGTTAAACCAACCCACCTGTATGAATTCTTTACTCAAAGAATCTTTTTTTCTTGCTTGAGTATAGATAAAGCCTAGATACCTGAATACCTGAACTTAGCTGATGAAAGTCAGCCGGGGTGGAGTTCATTCTCTGTTTCTAACATGATAAATAAGATAAACTCAGTGACTGAATTTACTATAGTATAAGTGGGATCCATGAAAGAAGCAATGAAGAAAAATAAAAGACATCTTAATGTATTTAAACTTTCTTTGTGTCTGGCATTTGTTCTCAGCACATGTTTTGCCGCACCTTTATGTTTTCCTTTTATTGCCTCTTAAGTTCTGTTCATGTCTTTCATCAGACAAGGACTGGCTGCTGTTCTGAATGCTTTTAAGCTTGTTTCGCTCCACAGAGTTCATCCAGGAGTTGATCCAGTGTGTAGTTTAGCTTGGAAAAACTACATAGAGGCCAGCCTTGCAAGCTGACATTGTTTAGACCCATGCCAGAGCATCAGAGTCTGATCCAGGACCCACCAAAGCTAAGGGAAAGATTACCTTTAACTGTATTCTGGTTCAGGTTTAAGTGGAGGAAACATATCAGCCATAAGCAGTGGACATTGCCCATGAAGTTTGTGCTTTCTTCCCTAGTGAGTAGCTTTGATTCACTTGAAATTAGAGAGGCTGTTCCTATGAGAAAAGTTCATATAAATCCTAGAAAGTACGTAGGGAAAATTGGAATTCTGGAAATCCTATAGGTATATTATTAGGTAGATAATTCCTTCCCAGGACAGCTTACAAAATTATTTTCTGAGCATGTGCATAGTATTCTGATAGTACTGACTGTGATTGTTAACAATACAAAAAACATTAGTAATGAAGGGAAACATGTATTTGCGTCAGGTAACTGTCGTAAATAAAGTACTAAGGGAGAAGCTTTCAGCCTTCAGTTAGCCTTAGCTCTTGTGCAAATAACGTTTGAGTTTTGACAGTCAATTTAATTTTGTGTACAATCTATAGATTTGATGAATATTATAGTTGTTTTAAAAGGTTTTAAAAGAAAGAAAATCATGGGTGGTGTTTGTATAAGCAATTTAAACCTCTAAGTTTGTTTGAGTTTGTCTTTGCATACTGGAAGTGTGTTATTTTCCCGTATTAGTACTACTTCTGCTGGTATTGTAAATTGTTATGGAAATGTAGAGATACTTTTGTTGCATTTGCAACAAAACAAGTAATGGTTTACTTGATTTGGGTCTACTCTTTAATTGCTGAAGATTTGTTTTCTTTTGTATCAGTTGAAGGGTTGGTAGGGCAACTGATGACATCTGAATTTATGAAATTTCAGGGCCCCCCCGGCACTCCAGGACTTATGGGCAGCCCTGGGGCAAAAGGAGAACCAGGAGATTTTACTTATGATTCTATCCTGAAAGGGGAAAAGGGAGATCCTGGTTTCCCAGGACAACCAGGTATTCCTGGAAGAGAAGGAAGACCAGGAAAAGATGGATTGCCAGGTCCCCAAGGTCCTAAAGGAACAGCGGTATGTGTCTTTCTTTATGTTTACATATTGTCCTACTGTGTGTTTATTAACATTTACATACTGTCCTATACATTCTGTCTTTTAGATCAGAATTCACATGCTTTTATGCGCTACATATGCTTTATATTTATTGGCCTCATTCATTGTTCCACATCTTGTTCTTACCTTGAGTAGTTCATTCTTCCTTAGAGGAAGACTCCAGTTTCCCTGGAACTAGTGAGGAAGATGGTCCTTCAACAGCAGACTATTTCATATTTAAATTTTGACCCTTTATTTTTACATGTCACGAAAATAAGTGATCTGACTCAGATGTATTCAGCATGAATTGTTGCTTTCTGGACTATAGCACAAGGTTACTTTCACCACAAAGTTGTGGGCATGGACAATAGTTTTGTTCCTTTCTCCCTTTCTCACAGCTTGATAGTGAGAACTAGTCTGGATGATTTAGCTGATATCTGGAGATGTTGAAGGAATGCAGTTATCCAAGTAGAGGTTGTTAAGACAAGATTCAACTCTGTTGTCCTTCTCTTCTTGTGGAACCTAATGCTTCAAAGTCTTGGCCTGATAGAGAGTTCAGCTGATATGGATGTGGAGCTTAATGTGGAGCTCACATCTGCTCCCACATCCACCACTGGGAACATAGCCTACATGGTCCAGTTAGTTGCACTGCACACTAGGTATGATTTCCATGTACTATTCCATGTGGAACCCAGTTCTGTTTCTGTTGAACTGATAAAAAATCCACTTTTTTCAGTATTACAGATACCTGTGCTAATTCCAAGTTACAGAATATTCAAAGAGAGAGGATGTCGTTGTTCTGTTTTGCCAATCAGGCAAGAATTACACTTATATTTTCCAAAAATTAGGGTACAGCTGGCTTGAAAGGAGAACGTGGTCCCCCTGGCCAACCTGGATTCCCTGGAGTACGTGGGGAAAGAGGTTTTCCTGGCCCTCCTGGGGTAGGTGCTGCAGGGTTACCTGGTGACAAAGGAGACAGAGGCTTTGCTGGAACCCCAGGTTTACCAGGCCTTCCAGGTAATACTATAGTATGCTTTTAAAAAAAAAAAAAAAAAAAACCAACTTAAATTTGTGCCTTTTAAGTGGTACAACTTAGAGGATCAATGGAATTAATGATTGAAATAAAAAGATTTTCTAATTTAAATCAGTGTCTGCTTTCAGCAGTATAATTGCAAACCTTTGAAGGTAGTTTTCTTGAAGAGTTTATTAGGCCAAACAGGATGGTTTAGGTTGAGTTCATCCTAGTTTTCTATGAATCTTCTACAAAAAATCTTCATAACAAGTCAGTGGTAATGGTACAGATGAACTAATATTGCTGGCTAGGTGAAATTCCCTTGTTTAATTTCATTGATTCCTGGACTTAATACTTCTTTACATTCACAGGAGCAAAAGGTGAAGCAGGACGAACTGTACCACTCCCTGGACCTCCTGGGGCAGATGGCCTTCCTGGGCCACCTGGGTTCCCTGGACCCCAAGGTACAGTAGCCTGTTAATATTTGTCTGATGACCATAATGGTTCTGTTCCCCAGAAGCTAACTTTTATATTAACATTTGTCCGTTTTCACTTGTAAAGGTGACAAAGGGAATCCCGGGCTTCCAGGTAGACCTGGCCTGCCAGGAGAAAAGGGTGCTGTTGGGCAGCCAGGTATAGGGTTCCCTGGACCTCCAGGACCCAAAGGTAAGATAAAGTTATCCATCTAACAGAGCTGGTGTAACTGGAGTGTGTGCACTATATCACCCAGCCATGGCTGCATGAGATTTGGGAAGTGCAGATGAAGAACGTCCCTTGAGAAAGTCCACAAGCACCACAGTAAGCTGCTACATGAAGCTCAGCATTTGGATATCTGTTGAGATATTTGGGTGCTGACATCCCTAGAAATTTGACATAAAAGACTACACAGACCTTTTTAAACACATCCTTGTGAGGACGTGAATAGTTCAGTTAGAGGCTTAAAGAAACAGCAGAGACAGTTACAGGCAGAGACAGTAATGATATGAGTATTGTTTTGTTTTGTAGGTTTCCCAGGTCAGCCTGGCTCACCTGGTCTGCCGGGGACTCCAGGAACCCCTGGCCTGGATGGTTTGCCAGGTGTACCAGGTTTACAAGGTCAAAAAGTAGGTATCAGCTGCTGATGCTGTTATTTGTGACTGCCCATGTTAACAGGAATGTGTGCAAAGAGCCTCCTCTTTAAAAAAAAATAATAAAGTTGGCCAAACTGTCCTTCATCTTATGTTTCCCACTATGCACACAAAGGAACGGAGTAGGTGCATTGACATTAATGCTAAAGGGCTAACTAATGGCTCTGCCCTGAAGTCATGTGTAGAACCACTCCGCCTCTGAGTGGTTTAAATACAGTCAGTGGATAAATTCTTGGTTTTGATGTGTTAATTCCTAATCTATTGTGTTTCTTTGGCTAGGGTGAACCTGGTGTAGGTCTCCCTGGCCCTAAGGGCTTGCCAGGCCCTCCAGGCCCAGCTGGCATCCCTGGAGAAAAGGGAAATCCAGGATTGCCTGGTTTACGCGGCGAGCAAGGCTTTCCGGGCATACCTGGACAGCAAGGATTCAGAGGTAACGTTGCCGTAAAAATGCAGTTCTGTATTTCTGCTTCTTTTTTAAAATCATTCCCCCCGTAGATGCAGCAAAATCTCTGTTCACCACTGAGATGTCCTACTGATATCTCAGGGTATTGCCCTTTTTCCTTACTCTCGTTTTCCCCTACCAACCACTGGCAGCAAATGCTAGCAGCAAAGAGCAGCCCTTCCTCCCAGCCCAGGCAGGAGGTGTTAGGGGCTGAAATGAGCTCTTGTTGGCCAAGTGCTTCCAAAGCACTTCATCTAGCATCTTCAGCAATCAAGATTTCAAATAACATCGAAGGACGCTCCCTCTATGTCTCTGTCTCCCCACAGGCGACCCCGGCCTCCCAGGACTGCAAGGCTCGCAGGGCCCTCCGGGCGCACCGGGGCTGGGTCCGCCGGGATCGCCAGGACCTGCTGGGCAGCCAGGACCTCAGGGACCACCAGGTGAGAGGATAATACACCCATGACAGTGCTTAGGAGCAGACTTTTTGGCATAAATGGATATTGGCATTGGTAAAAGTGTTGTTCGTGAACTGTTTTGCGGTGTGAGATTGGTGGGGGTGTGCGGGGGAGGCATGTCGACGGGCCCCAAAACACAGGGCGAGGCCTTCTGAGAAAATGCCTGCCATTTTGTTCAGTCTCCTCAGGTCATCGATGGGTAATACATGCAGGATCAAAGCCTCACTTAGAAAATGAGGACTACTTCTGCTGTCTGGCTCTTAGTCTTCACTCTTCATACCATGTAATTTCTGAACCGCAGGTGGACATTATCAGATATTCTTATTAATGATGTCCCGCTTGCTCCATTAAGGACTAATCCTGTATCTTCTGTTTTTCCCTAGGATTTCCTGGAATAAAAGGAGAAAGGGGCTTCCCTGGTCTCCCAGGTCTAGATATGCCAGGACCAAAAGGGGAAAAAGGTATCCAGGGCCAGCCCGGAGTACCAGGGTCTGTGGGGTTACCCGGCCTGCCAGGTCCTCAGGGGGCCGTTGGACTGAAAGGATCAGCAGGTAAACCTCTTTTCCCTCGGAAACCAGCATCTTTGACAACTGTTTTGTTAAGTTGTGGTAGCATGCCCTTTCACTACATTAGGAATTCGTCCATCAAAGGACTGAAGCTTGGTAAAACACATGGGCTGAGGTCAGTAAAGCAGATCTGTGCACATGTAACTGAACTGCTACTCAAGTCCTTTGGTGGATCAAGTCCAGCAACTTGCAGGAACTAGCCTTTGGCCTGTAATAATGAAAGGGGATTATTCTGCACAGTTTCAGTGACAGAATGGAGTTTTAATAATGCCTTTGTTAATCACAGCATTGTTTACTGTAATAGGAAGTTTAAAGAATCTGTCAAAAACCCGTTATAAACTGCGTTTGTACCACTATTTTTACTGTTGTTTTCTCTATCAGGCTATTTTAGATTCATCATCATCTTTGTCCTGTCTTTCCTTAAGTAGTGCAATTCTTAACATGATAGGGAGTAAATAATGCCATTTCTTTACACTGCTTGCTTTATTTCTGTTGCTCACTCTTTCACTTCGGTTTCAGGAGCCAAAGGAGAAATGGGAGTTATGGGAACTCCTGGATTGCCAGGAACTCCTGGACCAGTTGGAGATCGAGGGTTGCCTGGTGAAAAAGGTAAGAGAGAGATTTTCTCAAAATAAAAATTGTAAAATCCACCATTTTCTCAGCAGAAGACAGTTCTGGAAATAATGAAATATAAGGAGTATGCTTGGTCCAAGGACTGTTTTATGTCAAATAACTTCCCTGTAAATTAGAAATAGTGTAATTTAGAAAGTCGTATCCTAGGAGCAGTCATGTATTTGGGCACTGAGCCAGGATTTTTGATCAGTCAACAACATAAGGATTTGCTAGCTGTGAGGATGCTATAGATATTACTCCAAGAAAAATACTGTGTTTGAAATTATAAAAAGCCAGCAGGAAGGTCTCAATTAAATCCCTCAAATAATGCCATGTATTACTGCCAAACTCCTATTTTTATTGTTTTGAGAGTCTAAAATTAATGGCTGTGAAGTGAGAAAAATATATCAATTTTTTGTGACAGAGCTATTGTGAAGTCCTGGTACAAAAAAAGCCTTCATATGAGATAAATGAGATGTTCCAGAGCATGGTATTTGGTGCTCAGAATTTGAAAAAGTAGCTAATTTCATTTGTTGTTGTCTACTAAATACATTTGCAAAGTTTTATATGCCACTATAACATTCTGTGCCATCCCTTTATAGGTAGCCAAGGTCTCAAAGGTGTAGTTGGACCACAGGGTGATCCTGGTGTCAAAGGAGATAAAGGTGAAGCTGGTCTCCCAGGAAAGCCTGGAACGATGGACAACATGGACATGGTTAGTCTCAAAGGCCAAAAGGGAGATCAAGGAGAAAAAGGTAACTTCAATCTCTAACTGTGTGTAAGTGTAATCAACAGTCATATACTGTTAAGCAGAAATGCTTTGAGTTCAGTTGTATCTTAGTTTTAGACAACAGTTTTTAAAATAAGATTAAAGAATTTCATATAGCAAATGCAGATGTTTATCCAGTGTCTTTCAACTCCATAGAAATAAAGATTAATCACAGAGAGAGAGGATTTTGGTTGGATGGAAGAGGTTCAATGTGCTCTTATATTTTGGTTGGATGGAAGAGGTTCAATGTGCTCTTATAAAATCCATTTTACCTTTTTTATCAGAGGACTCTCTCTCAAAAAAAAAGAATTTTTAAAAGCAGAAACTAGATCTTGTCAGAAGAGAAAAGCTGTCTTTCATGTAAAACGTATAGTGGAAACACTGTTGTGGCCGTGAAGACCAACTAATATATAAGAAAAAGTGTGCAGCCTTTTTTGGCACACATGTTTCTTTGTGACCTGAAGAAATTTCAGGAAAGACACACGTGTGCCACCAATACCAAAGATCAACTTATGTCAGTTTAGAAACAGCTGGAAATACGCAGGAGAAAGGCAATCAGCTTTCTATTTAGAAACTAAATGGCGGTAGGAATATTAGGTTTTTTAGACAATACATTTTTGGATTTTTATTTTTAAGGCTATGTGAAAATTTAAGTTGTTTAAGATTATTCACCTATTTTTCTTTTCAAATAAAAAATAGTGCATATTTTATGTATTTTTATTATTTGTCCTTTTTTATTATGATTTAATTTTTATTAAAAAATCCCAGAAGAGTTTTTCAATAAATGATAACTGTTTTAGTTAAAATAGAAGTGTAGGGCTTACAAGGGAGCTACTGAGATCAAGTAGTCTTCTGTTTCCCTCAACCAAATCCTTCAACCTTTCGTTGTATATCATGTTTTCTGAAATAATTATCATTCCTGTTACCATTTCTGACTTCTTACCAATTTGGCCACATCCTTGTTAGAGTCTACTTTACTGAAACAAGGGAAGTACTTCAACTCAGGCCCTGCTAGAATGAAATTTCCCTTTCTTGAAACAACAGCTGACTCAGTTTGTGATTAGCTATAATCCTTAGTCCTTTACTTCTGGACTGCTGCCTATGCAATCGTTTTTCATTCTGTATGCATGCTTTTGACTTCTTACCACGTGTGGTGTAATGCACTTTTTAAATTTCATGATGTTGATTATCAACCTTTACTCCAACTCTTCAAAATCCTTCTGCAGTCTACTCCAGTGCTTTTCTCAAGCCTTTCCAGTTTAGTGTTATCTGTACATTTCATCGATGTGTTCTCTGTTGGGCCCAGGACAGAGCACTTGAGACTCCTTTCCAGTTTGTCAGCAAATCACCAATAACTATATTGTGTTATATTTGAACTGTGGGAACAGGAGAGTTTCCCAGTCTGGTTGCCTCTTACCTCCATGTGCTGACTGCTTGTCAGAATGAGACCTGGGCTCATGTGTCCTGGTTGGGTCTCGGAGAAACCTGAGCACATGAATAGGCAGTGCCTCCCAGCTTGGACAGCCAGGGACTGCAAGGGAGGGCAGGAGCAAGTGTGGAGTGCATCTGCCTCTAAGATGAGATGCAGCTTCTGAGAGCACTTTTGTATTTGATGAGGCTCCCAGCCTATAAAGATTTCATCTAGATTAATTTTTCTCAATTGTTTCTGATCTTGATGTATATGGTGGTATGAAAAGCCTTTAAAACAAATCCACATAGGTTGCTTTTCATTACTTATCTGCTATTGGCCTGTAGGTTGACTGACTGGTAATTAGTTTTATTTCCTTTCCAGAAATCCAAATTAGGCACACTGGTTACATGCATATAAAGAAGCCTTTGCTGAGAAATTCAAATGGTTAATTTCTTTGGTTTCTAACTTCTTCATCTCTCCAGCACTAATAATGCACGCTTGCAAACCTGTATGCTCTACCTTTTCCTGACCAAACACAGTCTACAGATTGGCCTGGCTCACACAGCCTGGAAGGGTAGGTTCCAAACAGACCCCAGCTTGCAAATTTCAGCTGTTACTTTGCCCATCTCATCTGCTTCAACCCAAAGTTACTTAGTACCAGCAGAGAAAAATAACCTAGTTATACTCCATAACTTTACTGATCATCATCATAACTTTACTCCCTTCATCTCTCTAGACATGAATATCACAGTAATGTTTTAAAAAGCTTCTAAAATTCAAACTGTGCAGAAAAGTCATAGTATTTTTATGGAAGATTGTCAGTGATGTTTAATGAAAAAAATTTGGGTTTGGACATCTTGGGATGTTTTTAATAAAATCCGCTTGCTTTAAAACATCCAGCAAGCTATCTTCAGTAACCTATTGTCCTGCACCTATATGCAACTCTAACAGAAAGGGTTATGACCAAAAGGCTTGGACCTTTAAATCTGGAGAAGAGGCACACCACAGAATAAGAGGTGGAGCCTTCTGGAATGATGAAGATGCTTTAACATTTGATAGAACTGAGGAAACAGCAAGTTTGTATCTATGAACTGGTTGTTCACCTGTACATTTTTAGACAGCAGAACAGTCAAATCAATCATTTCTGTTAACATCTGATATTGGCATTTCTAAAGTAACACATTAGTCTAACTCAAACACATGTTTGTTTGCAATTTCTTTTAAAGATATAACTTGCCTTGTAATCTGCACAGACATCTGTAAAATCGTAATAGTTTGCAGCCTTTCCTCAGCACTGGTTTAGGGACTGGAGAGTTGTGTTTTATTAAAGTGTGACTCTACTGAACAATGTATGAAGCTTGAATTGAGACATTTCTTGTTCAGCAGAGAGAAGCGAGTGTGATTAAAAGTTAACTAGAAGGATTATTATATGGCATTACAGTAAATTTTGACAAAACTGATCTCACTGTGTTTGTTTTCTTGTTGTCCAGGGGACCATGGAGCAACAGGAGAAAAAGGCTTACGTGGGGAATATGGAGAACCAGGAATTCCAGGGAAAGATGGTGAACCTGGTACTCCAGGACAGCCAGGTATGTTGGAAGCTAGCAACAGAGAGACTGTTTATAAGGTATTTTAAACCACATTAACTAATGGGACTCTTAATTTCTCTGCTGTTCGTAGGACCAAAAGGTGATCAGGGTCCCCCAGGGTACCCAGGGGATCCAGGAATTCCAGGACAAAAAGGATCGGTTGGTGAAATGGGTTTGCCAGGTACTGATTGCTGGGAATTTCTTACTATTGTTTTCTTAAGTTAATATAGAACATTAAGAGAGACCTGTATGGAATATTTGTTGGTGTAGATCTACTAAATGGTTGCGCTATTTGCAGTGCAACTTCAGGCTTTGGGGAAATTGCTTTCTCAATCCTATTGTAACATACAAATAATAAGATAGTTTCCTAAGCTTCTACATGTGAATCTGTTAACTGGATATATAGGATTTATGCATTTGTTTTTGTATTTGTTTTCCAAGTTATACCTACCTGTCTGTCTGTCTCTGTTAGTGTGTGAACTGCATTAACCTTCTTGTTTATTTTCCCCCTTCTGAAAAGTTTGGTGAGTTGCTGTGTACTGCATGGTAATTACAAACTGTAGTGGTCTGGGAAGAGTGTTGTTGTGGAGGGGATTGGTAAAGAATAGAATGGAGAAGATCCTATGTCTCAACACGGAAACTTTGTCTCCATTCAGGTGGCCTTCTGTCTAGCATATTTAGGAAATAAATATGCTTTTAGACTGAAACGGTAAAGGAGAACAGAAAAATTTGCTACAGCGGTGTCCCTTTGTCACCCTGGTCCTGTTAGAAATTATTCAAATTAACATAAACTTTTGTTCAAATCGTATTTTTAGCAAGAGCTCTGTTTACTCTGAATCCAAGATTACGACCTTCTCTTATGAGGAGAATTTATCTTCCCACAGAGTCCTGTTTAGAGAGTGAATCTCAAAAGTTAATTTACTAGCTATTTTAGTGAGTTACATTGCTTTTCTGTCTCTAAATAGCTAAGGCAATTGTCAACACTGCTAGGGTACCACTAATTCTGGTACACCCATTTTTCCTTTTCTATTACTAGGAACACCTGGAGAAAAGGGTCTGCCGGGAGTACCAGGTTCACCAGGTACACCAGGGTTCCCTGGGCAAAAAGGTGAAAAAGGAGACAAAGGAGCACCAGGTTTTCCTGGAATTGGCTTTCCAGGGTCTCCTGGTGAGAAGGTATTTACAGCCCTAAGGATTTAATTGTCTGTCTCTCCCAAGTGCCTTATTTGAAAAGATGTTGTTGGCCTTCGAGCTATTTTATTATATTTTCTATTATGCTCATTTAAATACCTGATTAGAAACTTGAAAGGTGTGCATATGCGTGGGTTTGGATGCACTCTGTTTGATAGGACCATTATGTCCAGGGTTCTTATTTTTTCTGTCTCTTCAGAACAGGCTAATTTGCAGTGCTAGAAATGTGGGGGAGGGGAAAAATTTTTAAAAATACTAAGTAAATAAAGGGCTTCTTACAAACAGAGCAAATAATCCCACTGAAATAGTGTTTCTGTATTTTTGCAGAGATGATGGGAAGCTGAAAAATCCTACAAAATGTTCAGATATTACTGAAAAGAGAACTGTATTAATACTGTCTGTAAAGTTAATTTAATCTTTAATAGTATTCTAATAGGATTCTCATTTGTTTCACATTCCTTTTCCTAGTTATACAATGACAGTAATCATTAATTTATAAGTAAAAATTGTAAAAATAAAATTTACTAATCTGGTAGCAAACTTGCTGAAGACTTAAAAAAAGATTTTTTTGAAGATGATTAAGTGTAATAAGTAAGTTAGAGGCTAATTTGGAAAAGACTTTGTAAAAACTGTCATAAAAATGCATAGAAAACTACTCATTTTCATATGTAAGTATTAAGCAATTGCTAAAAGAGTCAATAATTCTGATAGTGGAATTTAATGTCAAGTTTAATCCTAAATTACTTTGTTTCTAAATGGAAAAAGAATTAAATTCTTTATAAGTCTGATGGATAAGAGGGGTGACATCTACCATTGCAAACAGAAAAGGCTGTTTCAGAATTAATGTGTGGATTTTATGTGTGCTGCTTCTTCTAGGGAGAACCAGGAAGAACTGGTAGTCCAGGTTTATCTGGAGATAAGGGTGAAAAGGGTAGTGCAGGGATTCCTGGAATGCCGGGTGCCCCTGGTCCCAAAGGATCCCCTGGCATGGCAGGATTCCCAGGCAAGTGTTTATGCTTTCATAAAGCAGAAATTGCAGTGAAAAATTAATGTGAAACATAACAAATATCCCACGTGTAAATCCATGTCTTCCTTTCTTTAGGGAGCCCTGGCCGCCATGGAGAAAAGGGTGAAAAAGGACTTCCTGGCTTAAGTGGCATTCCAGGCTTAAAAGGAGAACCAGGTAGAAAAGAAATAAAATACCAAATGCTACTTAAAACATTGCTCACCTGCAGGCAGTAGATAAAACAAATACTGTGGCATTCTACATTCGTTTTGGCTCAGATATTTCCTGGTACATTTGTTCATTTCATAAGCAAAAAAAGACAGTGCCGTTTCCCAGGTAAATCTGAGTTGGTGTAGCGTGGGGCTAAATACTTCTTTTGCACTGCTTGTGGAAGAGATTTTACCACCTTCCACAGCACTGGTTGTTGCTACAGCCATTAGTTCTGTTGTTTCTGAGTTCATTTAAAAATAATAAAGTTGATCCATGGGCCCAAACCTGAATCACCGCTTTAACATCGTTACACAGATGTTAAAGAGGCAATAGAGTAGGGAGGAGAGTAAGTCCATTGCTATTATGAGTATAACATTTTTGAACTTGTAGCCTTTTTTTCTTAGTTTACTGGCTGCAGGACACATCCACTCATTGGACAATGGACTGTGCTATACACAAGTCTTTGCTGGAGTTCCTGCACTCTAAACTCACTGAGATTCATGATAATGAGCTATGGCAAAACCTGTAGTACTTGAGCCCTGTCTCACACAGATTTAATTCAGAAATAATCTCAGAGAAAAGTCACAGTGAAGTCATCATGCAGTATCTGCTTGGTCCCTGGGGGAGCAAAGGAATAACTTAAGTTTTTCTTCAGAGGAAAAAAATGTGTAAAGAAAAAAAAAAAAAGTCTTATGATTCATAGGTGAAATGAAAACGGTGATGATTTTTCAGGTGAACCTGGTGTTCCGGGTCCTGCTGGCTCCATTGGACAGAAGGGTGAACCGGGTTATGATGGGATTCCAGGTGCAGCTGGTGCAAAGGGTGAACAAGGTACTGTGACTGTCACGTTAAGTTTATGGTGTATGAAAACGTACAGAGACAGGCTACACAAGGGTAGCTGGTAGAGGTGTGTGCTGGGCTTGAGGTACTTTGGATGGAACCTTAGAAAATAAAGTTAGTAAGATGTCTTGCTAATTATCATCCACCATTGCAAAGCTGATCATTTAGATGAGCGACTGTGTTTAATCAGTGTAATCTTGAAAGAATTTCTTTCACAAAAGCTGGCAATAGTTTAAAGAATTGGCATGTTTTGGAATTAATTTCAGTCTGCAACTTCGCTGTGAAATAATGGAGCAGGCTTGCCTTTTCTTAGGGTAGGGTTTTCAGTCATACAGGGCCCATTGTGCTAGATAGAATACCAATACATAACAAAGACAGTCTCTGCCCTGAAGAACTTATGTATAATCCATTTCTTTAGATTTTCTATTTGCTTAATAAAGTTTTGCTCATTACACGTTAAATTTAAGTACTGTCCCATCTTCTAATTTTTTGCTACCTCTATATTCCAGGTATTCCAGGTAGAGGACTTCCAGGATTTCCTGGTGCAAAGGGAGATAAAGGTAAAATACTTCTTTACACAAGCAGCAAACCTCCCTCCCGACATACTGTAAACATAATTCTGTAATTCAGACATACTTTCTACTTCATTCTTTTACATGCTATACCTTTTCAGAGCAGGCAGAAACTCTGAGAGGCTCAAATACTAATTTCTGTTACAGTGGCAGCATCTTGGACATGAGTTAGATATGCCCTAAAATAGGTAATTATTCATAGTGTGGAATTTACTGCAAGCTGTGCTGTGATGAGGTAATATAAATAACTCCCGTATTTGTGTGCTGTGCTTTTGACTCCAAGTATTTCTGTTTTCCTACTAATTTTGCAAGAATCAAAGTCTAGTGAGGCTCTGTGCACCAGACATCTAAAGATAGTAGTTTTGTGGCCAGGATAGCGCAGTAATTTTTTTTACCTGGGTCTGTTGTGCAGCCCAGATGCAGTTTTATTCATTGCTAGAATAGTTATTCTCGATAGCTGAGTAGAGCATGTCTAAGCTATGCACAGGAGCACGGTGCAGAGATGCAAAAGATAGTAGAGACCTGATGAGATCTTACTGAAAATTATTATTACCTGGACGCAGGGGTTATTAGCTTGGGTACAGGCACATAGCTATCACAATTTCAAGACCACTTGTGGTCTTTGTAAAGTGTGTCACTACACTGTGCTGTGTGAACGGCTTCATTGGCTTCAGGCAGTGCTTGTTCAAGGTGTCTGTAATGCACCGTGCTCCATTTTATGAAATAAGTATCCTAGACACTAGACTGCAATAGGTATAGTAATGAAGAAATATCAAACTGCTGCTGATAAAGAAAATTGTGTATAATTAATGGATTTTCAATTTTAAACATCCAGAAAACAAACAAAAAATGAAAATTGAAATATTGAAATATCAATGCCCTACCTCATTCATTCTATAAATACAGGAAACTTGTGTGGACAATCAAAAGTGATAAGCCAGAATTTTAGAATATCTTTTATTTACCATCTCAGAGTAATTAACATTCATTAATTGCTGAGAAAGCCGTATTGTTACAGAAATTATTTTAATAAGCAAATTTTTTAATCATAGCTCAGTAAGGCATGTAGAATGCTAGATTTTGAGCACTTTTTTTCACCTTACCTATCTCTCTCATTTTGTCAGCACAGCTCACTTAAAAATATCTGGATTTAGAGTAAATAGAAATCCAACTGTCATAATTTGTGTTCCAAGTGTATTGGAGTTCCAAAAGTCCAGGATTTAAAGACCTTGTTCTGTTTAGGCAAAGAGCCAGTTCCTTATGCATTTTATTTCTCTTCTTATTATACCAGCTAATCTATATTCTTTTTGCTCAAACATGATCTAAAATTCTACTGAATTGCAAATTTTAACTGTATGTACAAAGCTGAAATAAGTCCTAAGTGTGTATATCTAGATCTTAATAAAAAAAAAAATATTCCTTTTTTCTCCAGGAGCAAGCCCTTTTGTGCTTAGTCAAGCAAAACATCCATTACTCAGCTATGGCAATAATAATTGTAATGGAGTAAGGTTTTGGGGGCATTATATTGCTTGTGGAAGGACTGATAGAGTGGTGCTGGATGTTCATCTATTTTTAGAGTGAATTAAAATAGCCTAGTGATCAGTTTAGCTAAGAAAAGGTATGTCAGTCAAACTAATCTTTTCCTCATATTTTTGTGTCATAATGTGGAGAATAATACAGTTTTCCTAAAATTTTGCATTTTTATACAAATGTATAAAGGCAAGGTCAATATTTTCTTAAGGAATAAAGCTCACTATGAGTAGATAAGAAGACAGAAAGCTTCAGTGATTTTGATCCTTACTCTAATCATGTTTTGGGGGCTGTTTCAAATCTTAGGTGCAAAAGGTGATGTGGGATTTCCAGGATCCCCAGGAAGTCCGGGGATCCCAGGTCTGAAAGGAGAACCAGGATATGCTGGTCCACCAGGCCCTAAGGGTAGCCAAGGTCTTCCTGGACTACCAGGAAGTGCAATTGAGGGCCCTAAAGGAGACAGAGGACCCCAAGGCCAACCTGGCCTTCCAGGTAATTCTTTATCTTTAGTATAAGAGTACTGCTGTTAATCAAAGCTCACCTAATAAATTAATAATGTAATCAATATTGCATATCCATGTTTATCCCCTTCTCACAGGTCAGAGAAAAGCTCCCCTTCATATGGAGTTTGGCATTTATGTCCTAGAACAGGCTGATTTTATGTCCTCTGGCAGATGGTTTTGTCCAGAAGCCTTTCTGACGTTAAGAAGTTTGCCTCCCATTTCCATGTTTCTCTCTGGACTTTATTTACTGTTTCAAGAGAGCCATGGCTGTATGGTCCTATGTCCTGGACTGTTAATGTGTTTAAAAATGGCCCAGTGTGGCCTTACTTGGCAGTGGCCCTATGCTAGAGGTTAAGGAGGAGGGTAGAGCAGAGCTGCAATATGTCTCTGGCACGTTCATACCTGAGAACATACCATTTCTTTGTTCTGCATGTCTAGAAAACTCTCCACTGTTTTCCGTCAGCCACAGGCTGATAAATAATAGACGTCCAGTCAGATGGGGAGTCATATGGACCTCCCTGCAACAGATTCTCCTTATTTTCTTGAAATGTTATTGTGATAATTACTTTGGTTCTGCCCATCTGTAGACCGAGCCAGCTCAACCTCCATCAGGTGCTGCTCTGAGCAAATTTTGCCACTAAATACTCCCTTCTTCTGGTTTGTAGGATTACCAGGTCCAACAGGGCCACCAGGAGCCCCAGGTCTGAAAGGGGCCAAAGGAGAGCAGGGGAGCAATGGCTGGCCTGGGACTCCTGGGCTTCCGGGAGTCAAAGGTGATCCAGGTTTCCAGGGACTGCCAGTAAGTTACTTTCAGTACACTCCAGATTTGCTGAAAGTTGGTTCTTGTAATTAATGGGTGTATTAATCATAGATGTTTCTTGTTCAAAATAATGATACTTTGTGCTCAAAGTGCACTTTGGACTCACTGCTGACGATGTAAAGTCAGATTGAAAACATTTCAATTCTCTCCTTTTAAAGGCTGCCTACCAATAAGCCCCAGTGAGCTAATGAACTTATTAGAAATTTATAGATAGTGAGTGGTAACATACAACACCCAGAATATAATTTACAGTGTATTAACAGTACAGGATGGCTGCAGCACATCCATAAATCCTGCAAATGCATTAGTAGTTAATTTTAAAGGTTGCGTATTTCACGATAAATTGCCTTCTGAAAATACCTGAACTGTTTGGTTTTGTTATGAAACCTTTCAAATAAAGTGCACTTTCGGTACTGTCAGTGATGAAATATAGCTGCTGATTTAGAAATACAAACAGGCTATGCTATTAATACATTGTTGTCATATATTATTCATTTTCCCTCATCTAAAACAGTCCCTTTTCTGTACATTATGTAGAATAGGACAGTCACCCAGAATAGTTGGTCTTCTATACGCTTTCTCTCAGAGTGTCTGCTGCCTTCTTCCACACTGAAAAATATGCTCTATATTTTAACTTTCCATTTCCTCTTTCCTACTAAGAAAATAATAGTAATAATAATAAAAATAAAATTTATGGAAGAACGAATAAAAAAGTAGGTAGGTGTGACTCAACAATTCCTAGTGTACAAAAGGAAGGAAGACTCAGGAATAAGGTCCTGATGCAAAAAGTAGGATACTGATAGTGGGCTTAAAAGGTCCACATTATTCTTGATAATGCAAAGATCTGCTTCATCCTTTTCTGCATCCAGGAGTCACTACACAGAGACATTAAGGATTTGCTTCAGTGTTCTGACACTAGATCTTGGCTATGCCTTTTTACCTTTGAGACCATACCGTACCAGCTTTGAAGGTAGTAAATTTCAAAATAACATTCCAGTATATTTTCCCTATCTTAAGAATTTGCAGTACTTCTGCAAACAGCTAAATTTCTATACACCAGGAAATTCTAAAGCTTTTCACAGGGTGATATTCCCATCCAAGACTGTTTGTTTATCAAGACTGAGAAATGCCAAAGGATTTTGGTTCCGTGCCTTCAGTCAGAAGAAAATATTTTACTATCTTTGAGCCACAGTGCATAGTATTGGGTTGTTTACTCAGTGTGAAATGCTCCAGCGAGAGTTATTTCAATACCAAACTTCCTCTGGTAATACACACTAACATGGGTTTCTAATGTCTTCATCCTCCCCAATGTGACAGGCTCCTGCCTTGATTACAACTCAATTGCTTATGGAAGTCTCCAGGTACATGGTAACTTAGATCAGAAAGGAGATTTTGTTACAACGTGGGTGACACAGCCTGCCCAAAAATCCTATCCAAAAAAAGGGAATGGGGAGATCAGACTGTGAAATAGAAATCCCATGGGGTTTTCTGTGCATTTCAATGCTGAAATGAGAACAGAAACATTTTCATCATTTTCACAAACTGAAATAGTTTTGTTTTGTTTGGAACAGATCCAAAATAAACTGTTGTTTGCCAAGTTATATCTGATGGGGAAAAAAAGAGTTTAAGAAACTGCACACTGTTGTGGAAAGAGTATTTTGATGGAAAGCTTCCAATAAATTCCTTTGATAAATAATTCCATTTTATATTTAGAACCTAAAAAGAAAGTTATTAAAAAAACCTCTTTTAATGAGATTGTTTGACTCATGACATGTCTTCTCAATGAATGTTAGCCCTCCTGTTTTATGCTACAGAAGTTCACGTGTTATGATACAAAGAGAGGACCATTTCTTTAAACAATCCTGCATACTGTGACTATGTGACTGAAGGAAACCAGGGAACCTTAGTTCATTAATACCTCCCTTACCACTCTGAGGGTAACATTTCTTTTGTTTAATTTTGTAAGTCTCACTGTTGACATCCATTTTTGAGCTAGTCATCTCTTCTCCCTTTATAGTCAATGGAGAGAATTAGACATTTTTAGGGAGCCATTCTTCTCACCTTAATATAAACATCTAACATCCAATGAAAAATCGCTCCTGTGCGTGTCTATTCTATTGCTCTCCAAATATGATGAGATGAATCCTACCAGTGGTATTAATTTTCACTGTGTACTCAATTTACATCTCCAACCACTGATTGGTAAGTTACTTAGCAAAAGGATTTTGTTTCTTTCCTCCAACTGTGTTCCACATTTTATTATATAGGGCACTGTCACTGCCATATTGCTTCAGCCAGGGAGAAGCTTTAACTATACTTACAAGCTTTTTGCAGATGATCTGCAACAGGCAAAAGAAGAAAAGGAAATTGTCATTCATTTAAATGACTATTTACAGTATCTTTTAAAATACAGGCTTGGTTTTCCTTGAAGTGAAGCTATAATGATCCTGTTACCATTAATTTCAGGGGAGCAGTTTATAATAGTGAAGGCAGAAGGAGGAGTTCACATTGTGTTTGAAGTGCTTAAGTCCTTGAGTATTTTAGCCCTGTTGAAAAGTCTTCAGAGGATTATAAACTGTTGAGCACATTTATTTTCATCCTACATGTGAATGTAGAAGTTTTCAAGTCTGCTGTGGTCTAGGAATATCCCATTTAGTTATCTAACTAGCAGCTGCCTGCTGGGGCTGCACCGAAATCAGTATTTGCTGAGATTTGTGCTTACTGATGTTTTTCATAACAATGTGGTCTATGGTTGAGAAACTTCTTATTAGATATACTGTTAGTGAGACATTATTCTGGTCTAGTATCTTTGTAAGGCAAAAAATAGTTTAGTAAGAAGAAGGTGTCACACTTGTTCCTGTAAGAGAAGCTTCTCATCTAATCATGGTAGGGAATAATCATTCCTTAAACTCAATGGCTTTTCTCTCATATTACATTTTTTTTCACAGGTTTCCAAAAATACACAGCCTATTTGAGAGACATATTGTAATAGTGTATGATAACTATACTTCACATTTTCTTTTATACAGGGTAGTCCTGGTTTACCAGGAGATATTGGTCAAAAGGGTGATCTGGGACCTCCAGGTGTTCCAGGTGTTCCAGGTGAGAAGAAAATTTACCACATTCCTAAAAAGTATGCAAAGATGTCTCTTTCATATCCTTCCTCTCTCAAAAAGATGCTCAAAGAACGTTGACTTTATGTTACAAGTTATTGAAAACAGGACATTGAAAGCTGCATCAAAAAGCATACAAGAAGATCAAGATTTTTCTCAAGGTTTTTTGCCTTTTGCCTGATATTTTCCTCTGCCAATTTTAAGTGTGCACTTGCTGTAAAAGGTGGATGTAAAATCAACTGTTTAGACATTACCAGTCAAGAATCTTCAAGATTGGAGAGGCAAATGTTATAGCTATATTTGAGGAAATACGGGCTCAGTATTTCTCCCATTGTTGACTATATTGCTGCTACTATCACCATCATATACATGAAAACACTGCATGTATAAAAAAATGCAGTTATTAATAGATAAAAAATAATTTTCATAATTTAGAGAAAGATACTAGTAATTAAAGTAAGATACGTTTGTTTTCAGTCATTATTTCCTTGGTGACTTGGTGCTGTTGTCGGTATTTTGTTCTTGCAAACAGTTAAAAAGTACTTGTGTGAATAAAGTCATGTCCTTTACATGATCCTGAGGTTGTACATGATTATCCTGCACATATATTTCCAAATCCAGAAATTATTGAATTTCCATGTAAATATTTCCTTTGACTTCAGGTCCAAAAGGATCTCCTGGCTTCCCAGGCCTTAAGGGTGAGCGAGGTGACCAAGGTCTTCCTGGATCTAAAGGTATAATATAAAGACTTTTTTCCCCAGATGTTGTTGTTAAAATGGTTATTTGTGACTAATCAATGGATATCTCCCTCACCCTTTTTATTTAGTGTAAAAAGGTAGAATATTAAACCAGATATCATGGTATTAGCATCTGAATGGTCAGATTAGATTTAAGTATTGCGTAGAGAGTGAATGTATTTATCTCCTGCTCTGAAAATTCGACACTGAGGTTTTGTCATTAACAGAATCTTTAAATGGTATCCTAAAACCATAGAATCATGAATGGTTTGGGTTGGAAGGGACCCTAGAGATCACCTAGTCCAATCCCTCTGCATGGCCAAGGACATCTTTCACTAGATCAGGTTGCTGAAATCTCCATCGAACCTGACTTTAAACACTTCTAGGGATGGGGCGGCTACAACTTCCCTGGGCAACCTGTTCCAGTGTCTCACCACCCTCATTGTAAAAAAAATATTTTCCTTAAGTCCAGTCTAAATGTACCCTCTTTCTGTTTAAAATCATTGCCCCTTGTCCTGTCACTCCAGACCCTGGTACAAAATAACTATCTGTGTCTTTCTTATAAGCCCCCTTTATATATTGAAATGCCACAATAAGGTCTCCCCGGAGCCTTCTCTTCTCCAGGCTGAACATCTCCAACTCCTTCAGCCTTTCATCATAGGAGAGGTGTTCCAGCCCTCAATCCATTGATATCTTGTAGCTATAGGTTCTGTCTATTCTCTGACTACATAAATGGCAATAAAAGGTAACATTGTTTTCTCACTTTTTTTCATTGTGCAATGCTAAATACATGCTGATTTCTTCTGTTAACTTTGGCAGGTTTACAAGGTCCACCAGGCCCACCAGGTGCTTTTCAACTTGTTAAAGGGGATCCTGGCTTACCTGGCCCTGTAGGACCAGTTGGTCTCAAAGGATTCCCAGGACTTCCAGGTCCCAAAGGACAGCAAGGTGAGAGTTTCTAACTTGCCAGTAGAAATACATTTTAAGTAATGTAAAAATAGACCAATGATAGGCTAGACACTAGAAGATTTTTCATATGTTGTTATCCAGCTTCTTATAAGCCACTCAAATTGTGTCCATGATTAGTAAGAGAGTCCTTCTTTTTGAAGCTCATCCAAAGGAGTCCCAGAAACAGATGTCTTTCTAGTGATTTTTTTATAGGCTCTCACTCTGCAGTCATCACATCAGTATCTGAGATCAGCAGTAAGCAGGATGGCTTGTAACACGCTGCTCATCCTTTCCCCAGAATGTATTTGTTAGGGTATCTTCTGTCTTTAGTGTTGAATCCAAACTTAATTGCTGTGTGTCTCTGGGAGAAGACAAGCATGAGGAAAAACACCTTGATCTTGGAGTCGAAAGTGCTTTCTGAGTAAGCTTATTCCATAGTCCTAGATTTTGTCCAGACATTGCCATTTTTATAAAGAAAAGGTGAACTGCAAAAATTAAACACACTAGGAGTAAGAGAATGGAGAAAAGGGTAAAACAAATGAAATGCTGTCACAAGGACACAGGTCCTTCAGAATGACAGGACAGAGAGTGAGAGCTCAGAGGTGTTCTTAAGCTATTAAGATTCTAAGGGAAAGCTGTGTTCCTGACTGTTTAATGAGAAGATGATGGGGAATTGTTGTGGATTATAATGAATATCTTCTTTCTATTTAATAGAATAGATATGGAAGTTTGCTCTTGAAAGTGGGGTTACAATTCTGCAGCTGCTGTCCATTATGAAATAGCTATGAGATAATTTCAGTGATTGAACATTGCGTGGGTTTGCTTGTATGGGTTCTGTTTCTGTTCTCTAGTAGTCAGTTCAGTACATGAACACAATATTGCTTTTTGAGTGATCATGAAAAGGACATCTGTGGTATGGAGGTGATGGTGTTAACTTCTTTTTCCCAAAGTCAGAGTTACTGAGTTTATGTAGGACTCAAAGCATCCCTAGAAATTGATAAAGGGAAGATATATGTCTGAAAACTGTTTGGGAAGAAGCTAAGAGAATACTGATTTTCCCTCTATTCGTGGCCCTACTTTTTATGGTCTATTTTTGATTGAGTCATATGATAAGCAGAGAGGGAAGAGATTGCTGCCCTTCTTTTTCATATTCCAGGCGAATACTAGTAGTTTTAGAAGCACTTCCTCTGCTTACTTTTCTGTTCTTCTCTACTATAATCACTTTGCCTGCAGTAACCCACATGAGTGCTCTAGATACTGAAATGTACACGTTGAATCTGCATGAGTTTAGTTTATGCTGAGGTGTGCTTGTGCTGTACTGTATTAAAAGCCAAGAAGTCAGAACTAACGTGAAGTAATATCCAGTAATAACTATTCCTTGTTTTTCAACAGGGGTGACAGGACCTTCAGGTGTACCTGGACCACCTGGTAGTCCAGGATTTGATGGTAAACCTGGGCAAAAAGGAGAAGTTGGTCCGTATGGTCCCCCAGGTAAGCCCATGAGTTCTTCAAAGACTTGATTCCTTCACAGAAAAACAACGTAGGAGATTAGGTGTGAATGTATCTAATTTCACTTCTTCAGTTATGTAGGCAGAGTACTGCTGTCTGTAGATATAAAAGGAGATTCTCTGTATTGTAGGGCCCAGAGGATTCCCTGGTCCACCTGGCCCCGAAGGTTTGCCTGGGGCTATGGGCCCACCAGGTGCACCATCTGTTGCTCATGGCTTCCTTGTTACCAGACACAGTCAAACCACTGAAGAACCATCATGTCCATTTGGAACAAGGCTGATTTACCATGGCTACTCCTTGCTTTATGTACAAGGCAATGAAAGAGCACATGGCCAAGATCTGGGTAAGTAGAGACCAAATTAGAATTCAATTAGAATTGGTTACAAACCACGTTTCTTTCACTTGAAGAACTGTGTTGAACAAACCTGTGTAATTATTCTTGGCTAGCTGGTGCTTTATGATGCCTTCTAAGTTGGTACAAATAATGGTTTGGTGTATAGTGGAAACAGTGTCAGTTTATTTAAGAAAGTCTTTATCAAAGCCTTTGACATAGTCATCCATAATATCTTTGTAGTCAAACTAGTGAGATATGGGCTGGCTAAGTAGATGGTAAGATGAGTGGAAAATTGGTGGGTCCATCAGGCTCAGAGAGATGTGATTAGATGTACAAAGTCTGAGTGGTGGTTTTTGATTAATGATGTCCCTTGGGACGTCAGACATTCCCCTCAGGAATTAGTATTGGGCCAATAGTGTTTAATGAATTTATTAATGACTTGGGTAATGTGATAGAGTGCACTCTCAGCAAGTTTGTGGGTAATGCCAGATTGGGAGGAATGGTTGATTCCTTAGTGGACACAGCTGCCATTCAGAGTGACCTGGCCAAGCTGGAGAGGAAGACTGAGTAGAACCTCAAGAAGTTCAGTAAAGGCAAATGCAAAGGGGTACAGCTAGAATGAAATAACCTTGTGCAACAGAACAGGCTGGGGACTGACTGCTATTTCCAGTAACAGCAGTACAGACTGCTTTGCAGAAAAGGATCTAGGAGTCCTGATGAGCAACGCTGAACATGAGTTAGCAGTGTGCCCTTGCAACTACCCCATTCACCGCTGCCCAGCCTACTGGGCTCTATTGGCAAAAGTGCAACCAGCAGATGGAGGGAAGTGATTCTTCCCCTCTGTTCGGCAGTTGTGAGGCCGCATTTGGAATATTGTGCCCAGACTTTGGCCTCCCAGAACAAGGAAAACGTTGACATACCACAGTAAATACAACAGCTAGCTATTAAGATAGCTAGTGGGGTCTGGACAGTCTGATGGAACTGAGTTTGCTCAGCCTTAACCGAAATTTAGGGGGAGGCCTTTATTGCTGCCTACAGCTGTCTGCAGGGAAGGTAGGGAAGATGGAGCCAAACTCTTCTCAGAGGGGCTCAGTGACAGAAGCAGCAATGGACACAAGCATGAGATATATTCCATTGAAACATAAAGAAAAGCTTTTTTACCGTGCTGATGCTCAAACACTGGAACGGAACCTGAGAGGTTGTTGAATCTCTGTCTTTGGAGATACTCAAAACTCAACTGTCTGTGGGCCCAAGCGACCTGATTTAACTGGCGGGGGGTTAGGATAGATGACCTCTAGTGGTCTATTCCAGTCAAAGTTATTCCATAATTCTACAGGCAAGACTAGGCTGCTCCTTGCCTTGCTCTGTTCCTTCCTGACAGAGCTTGGAGGAGTCACTTCCTCTGAGGGAACTGGATTGTCTGCTTTTTAGCTGCTCCTGGAAATATTTGTTTGGCAGTTGGCAATGGTTTAATAAAATGGGTTAACAAGTAACCTTTCACTTAACTTTTCAGGCACGGCAGGAAGCTGTCTTCGTAAATTCAGTACAATGCCTTTCTTATTCTGCAATATCAACAACGTATGTAACTTTGCATCAAGGAATGACTATTCCTACTGGCTGTCCACTCCTGAACCCATGCCAATGAATATGGCTCCTATTACTGGTGATAATATCAGACCATTCATCAGCAGGTACGGTTTCAGTTCTGCTGTGTTTGTAAAATGAAGAAGCCTGTGAAAAGTGCGTATGGTACTTTTTTTTTTTAAAAAAAAGGCTTTTAATCTGCATATTTTTATTTCCTGCCTTTAAATTTAAAATTTGAGTTCCTTTGATGAAATGTTTCAAAGTGTGCATGTTTTCAGTTTAGACTTTGATCAAAAAGAAATTCATTTGGGAGGAAACCCAAACAAATAGAGTAGTCTATTTTGAGTCTAATTGAAATGAAAATATTTATTTTGAAATTATGTTTTGCAAAAGCTATGATCTACTTTGAAGAAGTTTTGAATTTATTCACAATTCTTGTCAAAAACAATTCTCTTTTTTTTTTTTTTTTTTGACTAGACATAGCTAGAAGCTTTTTAGGGCTCAGTTTCCTTTTCTTTGAAAATGGTAGCATTATTTATTGTACAGTACACTGCCAGGCTTCTTCCATTGTTTTGGACTTATTGCTTGAATACAGCCATTATTGTCTGAATTAAAGGAAACAGTTGCAAAATCAATCATCTATTTTTTTTTTAATAATTCCAGATTCTCAGCCAGCATAAAGTGTGGCACTTATATCAGACATAACTCTTCTGCAGCAGTCCAACATGTTGAACTTTTGGTCCATTTTAAATTTTAAGGCCACTAGCAAAAACTATTCTGGCATAATATGCCCAGTGCTGAAGGCAGATGTGTGAGCAAGACTGTGGAGAACTATACCACTGTTGTTAGATAAGAATCTGACAAGGAATCTCCAACTTATAACTTAAATGATAACCATTAGATATAGTCATTACTATGATTCCTATCATTGCTTCTAATCCGTATCAGCTCTTGCTGATTGCTCTCCCTGCCATGTAAATTGAATGGGAGTTATCATTTTCTCGGGTCTATGTATACTGTCCGAGAGAAAGGACAATTCAAACCATCAGTGGGCTGTAGTCTTGAAATCTTGCTATGTTCAAAAAACTATTTGGATCTGCTGCAAAACATTTGATATTTGTTTTGTATAATAGAAGCCACCTTGTGTCTGCAGTTGTACTCTGTACGCTGTTTTCGGTTTAATGCCATAGAAATTCGTATGCCTTGAAATGGAGTGGGCAGATTGAGGGCAAGATTCTCAACATAGACTATAGTTTTTGTTGGTCCTGATTTTTTTGTTGTTCATTGGATGTGAATGGAAGGGGACTGACTTTGAGAAAAATTCAAATGACCAACCTCTGAAATTCATGTTCCTTTTATGCCATCCCGGTTCAAGCACCCAAAATAACCTTTAACAATCACTTTTGAGACTCAAGGATGTACCAACCAGCACTCTGCCTTATCTTATGCATATAAAGTAGCTTTTGCACCATAAAAATGTATATGTGTGTATATATAGATGTATATGTGTGAATGGGCATGTTTTTTAAACCAACAAGGAATCTGAGAAGACTATTCTTTCAATCTATTTTATTAGTCGAGGCTTTAAAAACAATGGTTTTCCCTGTCCAAAAGTTGAAAAGGTGTAGAAGTGCCACTTGCTGCCTTGGGTCATGGGACTTCTTTTCATGTAAGGCCTTCCACTGAAATACCAGAAATTTCTTGAAGCAAAGCAGAGCTCCAAGAATAGAGGCAGCTTTACATTCTTCTTTTAACTTACTTGTTCATTGATGTGTTTCTGAAAATAACTGTCTTACTTCTGCACTAAAGATGAAGGCAGTAGGTATGAATGCAGTCTTCACAAGTCAGAAATAGAAGGCTTTCATTCTGAATTCCTTTGCTTCTGTGCATTTTCCAGAATCCAACTTAATCCATTTTGCACTTGATTCTTTTCAGCACTCTGATAACAGGAATCAGACTGTCTAGTTCTAAGTATCTGTTTTGAATCATTTTCATCATAGCTAGCTGCAGTAGCCAATTTAGGAGTTGTACAAGAAAAAATAGATTATATCTACCAAATTACTTATTACCAGCTCCCGTATTAAAATTTCCAGCCCAACTCACATTTTTTATGATTCTCCTGTGAAGGTAGGATTGTTCATTGGATTATTCAGTAACCTAGCAGTTCTGAGACACAATGAATTTATCTAAAGTAAAAGAATTGATGCTGCACGGCTTTCCGAAGAGTTGCTTTCAAGTTCATCATTCAAGTTACTTTGCTAAAAATCTCTTACTGGAGATAAAGACCACAAATGTAAATAAAAGCCACTTTCAAGGAAAATGCATGGAGAAGATTAGCAGTGATTATCTTTGTGAGACGTTTTCCAGAGACATGGCTTTCTATCTGGAAGTCATTCAGGGCTGTGTTTAGGATGATGAATTGCTCTTGTCTCTGATTACAGTGGACCACTTTTAAGTGATACTTGCTGAGTTACAATGTTGGGCTATTTGCCTCTCATGTTCACGAGATGACCACTTCCAGAAACTACAGTACAAATGGGACTAGAAAAAGACAAATACATTTAAATATTCAGATAAGAGTTCTCTTGTTCTTTGCTAATAGGAATAAGACTTAACAGTTAAGCTATCCCGAAGTAAATGAGGAGGGGAAAAAAAACCCCAAACCAGCTAGTTGTTTTTCTGAAGGAAACATTTTGATTTTCCTTTGTTTTTGAAAGCGACATTTTCTAATTCAGAATTCCTTAACGAAAGCAACTTCTGAAAAAAGAAGTAGTATTAATCCTCAAATGCACATAGCTCATTCATGTCTTGGTCTTTCTAGATGCTCTGTGTGTGAAGCTCCTGCTATGGTAATAGCTGTTCACAGTCAAACAATTCAGATACCACCATGTCCTGAGGGCTGGAGTTCACTTTGGATTGGTTACTCCTTTGTCATGGTGAGTGCCCTGGGGCATAGTCTGAGCTTAGAAAATATTTTTTTTCAGGTATTTCATCTACGCTCCTGCTCTGGGAAAGTTAATATCTGACTATGTCACTTAAGGTGTTAGGAGGGCATTAGACCTCTGCCCTTTCTGGTGACTTTAAAAAGATTCTGGCTAATTACTTAATGAGAATAATGCAATAACAGAATCACAGAATCACAGAATCTTAGTGGTTGGAAGGGACCTCTGAGATCATCGAGTCCAACCACAAAAAAAAAAAAAACAAAAAAACCAAAAAAAACCCACAACACCCACCTACTAAACTCCACACCCACAACCCCACACATAACACACATAACACCCCACCACAAACAATAATCTTGGGCACTAGAGCATGGCCTATAACAATTAGTTGTTCACTTTTGAGGAAATGGACACAGCTTGCTCTCTTGTTTGCAGCTCCAACATAGGATCCAAGTGCTGAATAAATGAGGAAATAAGCGTAGTTTTCCATTTTCCTTCTACATCTGTGTTGCAGTAACTTCCTAGAGTGGTAGCGTGTCAGTGCCTGTCCTCTTCCCATTTTTTGATGAATAACCCTTCAGTTTTCAGATGGCATTTTTGACCTTTTATCCAGTTTCTTCAGCTGTATATATACTAGTCAAATAAACAGGGCCAAGGAATGGCCTGGAAGAGCCACTCCGTAGTCTTCCGTAGTAGTTAGTTGTTAGTATGCTTCCTCTCACGCTCACAGCCTTTATCAACAGCCACTCTCCCAAGCAAGGTCTGGGCATGGTCTGAGAAGCAGCATGGATCCAGAGCTGTTAGTGCTCGGCAGTGGGGAGAGAAGATGCTGTAATGTGGGGCAGGAATTGGGTGAAGCTATTCAGATATGAGCCCTACCAGTCTGCGTGCCTTCTGGCCCCGAGGGCTGGCCCTGGCCTGTTGCTAGCATAGCGGAAACTTGGGTCCTGCTGTCCATCCTGAAGGATTTTTGTGCACACAGCTGCCCTGAAGTTGATGTTGCTGGTGTGTTGTGCTGCCATTAAGTGAGAGAACCCAGTGCCACCTCTGGAGCCCTTCAGCTCCACCTTCTCGCTCCTCCTTGACCTGAAGGACAAAACAGCAGACGGACACAACAGAGGACAAGGAGATGCATGTGAAGAAAAATTTGTACAAGATAGTCAATAGGTGTCACAGCAGAAGAGGTAAAGAATCCCTCTCTTACTGATGCTTTTACATTTTTCTAGCACACCAGTGCTGGTGCAGAGGGCTCTGGCCAGGCCCTGGCGTCTCCTGGTTCCTGCCTAGAAGAGTTTCGCAGCGCTCCCTTCATTGAATGCCATGGCCGGGGCACCTGCAATTATTACGCAAATGCTTACAGCTTCTGGCTTGCCACTATAGAGAGGAATGAGATGTTCAAGTAAGTTCATATTTATTTATCAGTATTTGAGACTCAGTCAAGCCTTGTCACTGAATAAGAGAAGTATTGTTTGAATATAATACATGATTCAAGTATTCACTGTGCCCCAGCCTGGTTAGTGTATGCAGGTAATGGTTTTCGTAACAAAAAAAAATCTATATATAGTTTTGGGGGGAATTAATGAATGTATCTTCTGTTAGTGTTTACAATGTGTCATTTATACCTGGTATTTTGCTTTTCAGAATAATCTAACAATGTTTGCATTGCTACTATGTTTGATTGTATTCACTGAGTCGTAACTAGGATAGGCTGACTGATTAAAATTAAGTCAGAATATAACCTTTTCCCTAGTGGATGTTAACACATAATAGAAACACTTGAAATTAGTGCAGGTGTTGAACTAAGTGAGCTGAACAATTATTTACCTTTCCCTAATGTTTGAGGAAGTATGTCTGAATAAAATGCAGCTGAAGGCAGAGGCCTCAGGCATTTCTTCAGTCCCGCTGAGGTTCTAATTTCAGGAATTAAGTGGTAGTAGGCTTTGTTCTGGTCTCCTGCACGTTAGTATTTTTCAACACAGTCTAATTTGTTCCATATGAATTTTATTAATACGTTAGCATATAGACCAGTTCCTAGGTCTGCATACCTTACCTGATCAGCAGACATTCTTCTGGAGTGCAGGCAATGATCCTCTTCCACCGCAGTCCAGTCTGCCACTCCTGGTACCCTTCATCTGGTACCCTTCATCTGGTGCCCTTCATCTCTTCATGTCTTCTAGAGCTGTGAGTGCTCCTTAGACTGTCTCAGTCAAAATTAGGCAGATGGTTTAGCCAGTTTTGACTGTCTATGAGATAGTTGTCAACTGAGTAGGTAGAAAAATTGAGCACCGGGCCTGGTTATCACTGGGGCTATGATAATCTCATCACCCATAAAAGCTACCACCGAAAGAGCCCATTTGCCAACACTGGGGTAAGCACTGGCTCCTTAAGAGAGGGGAGAGTTGGTCAGAGGAAAATTTAGAGGAGTCAGCACTATAGTTGTTTGTATTCATTGAGTCCTACCCAGAGACCTATCAACTTCACAGCCTTTTCTGGCTACAAACTGTATCTCAAATTAATAAAATAATCCCAGGTCAGGGGACCTGTCGTACTGTCATAATTCACAAATACTCTGCAGTTTCCTGTAAACTCTTAATCCTTTTTAAAGAAAAGTGTTAAATGTAAGTATGCTTTTGTCCGAAAATGCTTTATTTCCACCTGCTAAGAGTATCTCCTTAGGATAGGCTAGAGACTAAAGATTTTGATTTGTCTTTCTGTATGATATCACATAATTTCCTCTGCTGGCTTTTCATTTTTCTGTAAAGTCCACGCGAGTTAGCAGAAAATCATGAACAGCCAAATGTCTTTAGTTTCTTTGCCTAATTTTTTTTTTACTACCCAAATTCCAGTATGTTCTCAAACTGCTGATTAAACAGGTAATGTGTTCTGGTTAAGAAAATGTTCAGCCTCGTGACAGAACTGAATTCTGAAGTAACTGAAAGTGGACGATGTTTAAAACTAATCTTGTGATAGTTTCTCACCAAACTTGAAAGTGAATATCCATTGGAGAACTTAGGGACACCTTCTTGATTCGGCAGAGCTTAAAGAGGCACTTGGCTGCATGCAAAGTTTGTGTTGTCAATTATAAACTTGAGAACTGACTGTATCAACAGTTGTTAATGGGTCTTTTCATTTCTTTATTTTTAATAGGAAACCGACTCCCTCAACTTTGAAAGCAGGGGATCTGCGCTCAAATGTTAGCCGTTGTCAAGTCTGTATGAGAAAAACATAATGACTTCTGAATTTCAACTAATTTCACACAATATGGTGCTATTCGTTTAACAGCAATGAAGCCTAGACATATATCATATGTACCTCATTGTTGTCCAATATGAAAACAGTAAAGTGCCTTTTAGGAACTTGCATAACTAACACACACTGCTTTACTGGCCCTGTCCTTGCTGAAGAAGAAAAGAGACAACAAAGATAAGCTTCAAATGTTGACATGCCAAATGGCACTTTTGATCAAAATATATGTATTTTTTATATAAATGCAATGCACTGATAGAATAAAAAGTCAGCATTTATCCAGAAAAAATGCAAAGGTGCTAGGAGGTATGCAGTTCTGCCTTATACTGTTTGACCCCCCTTTCTCATTCTTGTATTATAGATTTAGATTCATTTTTCTTCCCCAGATAAGTTTGTTGTTACCGTTATCTAGGTGTCTCAAAATCCCAGACTCTTGGGTATGTACTTATTGTTCCTGTACAAAGCAATACTAATGTAAAAAAGAGTTTTGGGATTACAGACTGTGGTTAAGCAACATGTAACCATCTTCTCACAACATAGAGTGCCATCCTGCAAACCTTTGCTTCTGTTTGTAGTCTTTAGTGCTATTGGTTTTCATGGGACTACATCTGGAAGAGATTGCCAAATTGGTTTCCCAAAAAGGCAAGGAAGTGTTTCTGCTATGTTGGTACTATGCAGCTTCTTTGTGCAGTAGAACAAACTTTCCTGTGGAATAAAGAATGACCCAGCAATGGTCAAGAAAAATATATATATAAATATTTTAGTAATTTATATAGATATCGACCATTAGGCAAATCAAGCTCTGAGTTTATCATTTCAAAAAGAAGCTTAAAGTTTTCTTCTTTTCAGTGTCATGAATTAGATGTTAAATGCCAAAATATGATGTGAAATGTTCTTTTTACTTAGGCCATTTCAATGCTGAAGTTGCAGAGACTGAACCCAGGTTAATAGCTATTTGTGTTTATTATAGTAAATCCTGCTTTGAGCTTATAGTCTTTATTCTGTATTTAATATTTTTTCAGGGTTTTAAACACTACTCACACACTGAATGACTTGATTTTGAAAAGTATAAGGCCTTAATTTTGTTAATACTGTGCCAAAAAAAATTCTAAGTGGCCTCAGAAATATTTCTAAAGAATTTATATGCAATGATACCATTGTTTGAGCACATCTGTGTCCAAAAGTGTTTTATAGACTTTATTTACCATGCAAATACCAAAGGATTTTTGCAAATACCAAGGCCTTTGTGTAATTCTTACATGTGTATTTCTTAAGAATTCAAGTTTGTAATAAAACTATTTGTGTAAAAAAAACAAACAAAAAAAAAAAAAACAAAAAAAAAACAGAAGAAAAGAAAAAGTTTTTACTAATTTGTTATTAGCGTTCATTTACAGCAATGAATTAATTTTTAATAAGCCACCAATAAATGCACAAGCTTGATGCAATCCTAGATTATTTTTGTTTTGCACATCTTTCAGATGTACAAAGCATCTTCAAAAGGGGAAAACAGGGCACTGTATTGACATCTCAATT